>NC_082687.1:111287771-111608775 GCF_949987515.2 Delphinus delphis | reverse complement strand
CAAAAGACACCTGGAGTAGCAATACTCATATCAGACAAAATAGACTTTAAAATAAAGACTGTTACAAGAGACAAAGAAGGACACTACATAATGATCAAGGGATCAATCCAAGAAGATATAACAATTGCAAATAACATGCACTCAACATAGGAGCACCTCAATATATAAGGCAAATGTTAACAGACATAAAAGGAGAAATTGACACTTATACAATAATAGTGGGGAACTTTAACAACCCATTTTCATCAATGGACAGATCATTGAGACAGAAAGTCAATAAGAAAACACAGGCCTTAAATGACACATTAGACCAGATGGACTTAATTGATATTTATAGAGCATTCCATCCAAAAGCAGCAGAATATACATTCTTTTGAAGTGCAGATGGAACATTCTCCAGGATAGATCACATGCTGGGCCACAAAGCAAGCCTCAGTAAATTTAAGAAAACTGAAATCATATCAAGCATCTTTGCCGACCACAACACTATGAGAAATCAACTACAAGAAAAAAACTGCAAAAAACAAACACATGGAGGCTAAACAATATGCTACTACACAACCCATGGATCATTGAAGAAATCAAAGAACTCAAAAAATATCTAGAGGTAAATGAAAATGAAAACACAGTGATCCAAAACCTATGGGATGCAGCAATTCTAAAAGCAGTTCTAAGAGGGATGTATATAGCAATACAAGCTTACCTCAGGAAACAAGAAACATCTCAAACAACCTAACCTTACACCTAAAGCAACTAGAGAAAGAAGAACAAACAAAACCCAAAGTTAGTTAAAGGAAAGAAATCATAAAGATCAGAGCAGAAATAAATGAAATAGAGATGAATAGCACCATAGAAAAGATCAATGAAACGAAAACTGATTCTTTGAAAAGATAAACAAAATGGATAAACCTTAAGCCAAACTCATCAAGAAAAAAATGGGAGAGGGCCCGAATCAGAAATGAAAAAGGAGAAGTCACAACTGGCACTACAGAAATACCAAGGATCATAAGAGTCTACTACGAAAAACTATATTCCAATAAAATGGACAGATTCTTCACATACTTGTCTGCTGATGCAGTCACAAGACAGCCCTTGATTTGACTGCTTAGATCAAGACGAGAAATTTCATCCCTGTGTGCATTAAGTGTAAAAATTGGCTTATCTGAGCATGCATCCAAATTATATACAAAACCATCATTTGTACTGGCCAAAAAATGACAAGGTGAAAAGTGATTCCAAGTCACTCTCAATCTGCCCACTGAATCGCCACAGCTGATGGCTTTCCTCTGGACCTCGGCAGTCATACAAAGCCACTGACTTATCACATGATCCAGAAATCAGAGTCTGTGCTTCAAATGGATGAAACTGGAGAGTCTGGATCTTGTCTGTATGTATGGCAAGGCTGGCTGCTGGTTTCCCCAAGGACGTATCCCACAGAATAACAGTGTTAGCTGATGCACTGGCCGGCACATTTCTGATCAGCTTATTCCAAGAAAGGTCAAGGACAGCATTGGTATGCCCATCTGCTGAGGAATTCACCTTTCCTTTCTTTTTCTTCTTTTTTGATAGCTTATTTCTAAGTGTAAAGACTGGCTCTAAAGAGTTCCACTATATCGAAATCCCACACTTCAATGACGGGGGTCATGTTTCCCACAGCAATGTAATTTCCAGTTGAATCATCTGGGCTAGGATCAAAATTCAGCCATTCAACACTCAAAGGGTATGCAGACAACAGGATATCATGGTGGACATAAAAAGAATCTTCTTATTGGTTATAAACATGTACCTCTAAATTGCATTGGTCCTGTTCGGCTCTGCCACAAACTATGAGAATGTCATTGGGCTTAATCAAGAAAACTTCACGTTCGTACTGCTCCATATCTTTCAGAGTAACGTAAGGATCTTGATCATTACTCCCATAGACTGTAAGATCCAAAAGAAATTCACCAAGAGTTTCAGTATCTGGGTCACCTTCTTCATTATATTTATCTAAGTCATACTCAGCCAGCTCATCATCCAGCGTCCCGTCATCCTCTGGGTCACCATCCTCCAGGGGCTCCTGAAGTCGGGCCTGGGTACAGACATGCTGCATGCCATCTTCTGAAGGATCGCCTGTCTCCTCTTCATCACTGCCACCTTTTTCTTGTAATTTTTCCTTTGCTTCAGCAATAAGATGTTTCACTTCTTTTTCATTAAGCTCTTCTAGGCAGATTCTTCTAGGTAGAAGATTCTTCTAGGTAGAAGAATTCTTCTAGGTAGAAGATTCTTCTAGGTAGAAGAAATGGACAGGGGCTTCCCTGGTGGCACAGTGGTTAAGAATTTGCCTGCCAATCCAGGGGACACGGGTTCGAGCCCCAGTCCGGGAGGATCCCACATGCCATGGAGCAACTAAGCCCACACGCCACAACTACTGAGCCTGCGCTCTTAAGCCCGCGGGCAACGACTACTGAAGCTTGTGGGCCTAGAGCCCATGCTCCGCAGCAGAAGAGGACACCGCAGTGAGAAGCCTGCACACCAGAACAAAGAGCAGTCCCCACTCGCCGCAACTAGAGAAAGTCCCTGTGCAGCAACAAAGACACAACACAGCCAAAAAAAAAAAAAAAAATCTTAGTAAGAAAAGAGTGTAAAGTAACCTAGTAATAATTAAAAAAAAAAAAAAAGAAATGGAAAGATTCTTAGAAAGGTACAATCTCCCAAGACTTAACCAGGAAGAAATAGAAAATATGAACAGACTAATTACAAGTACTGAAATTGAATCTGTGATTTAAAAACTCCCAACAAATGAAAATCCCGGACCAGACAGCTTCACAAACGAATTCTACCAAACATTTAGGGAAGAGTTAACACCTATCCTTCTGAAACTATTCCAAAAAATGGCAGAGGAAGGAACACTTCTGAACTCATTCTACGAGGCCAGCATCACCCTGATACCAAATCAGACAAAGATATCACAAAAAAGAAAATTACAGGCCAATATCACTGATGAACATAGACGCAAAAATCCTCAACAAAATACTAGCAAACCGAATTCAACAATACATTAAAAGAATCATGCACCATGCTGAGTGGGATTTATTCCAGGGATGCAAGGACTTTTAAAATTTATTTATTTTTATTTTTAATTTATTTTGGGCATGCTGCCCAGCTTGAGGGATCTTAGTTCCCTGACCAGGGATTGAACCTGTGCCCCCTGCAGTGGAAGTATAGAGCAAGGACTTTTCAATATCTGCAAATCAATCAGTGTGATGCACCACATTAACAAATTGAAGAATAAAAACTATAAGATCATCTCAATAGATGCAGAAAAAGCTTTTGATAAAATTCAACACCCATTTATGATAAATGCTCTCCAG
This sequence comes from Delphinus delphis, assembly GCF_949987515.2. Lineage (NCBI taxonomy): Eukaryota > Metazoa > Chordata > Mammalia > Artiodactyla > Delphinidae > Delphinus > Delphinus delphis. The sequence goes on along the minus strand of NC_082687.1, from coordinate 111,605,422 downwards.
AAAGTGGGCATACAGGGAACCTACCTCAACATAATAAAGGCTGTATATGACAAACCCACAACTAATGTCATACTCAGTGGTGAAAAGCTGAAACCATTTCCTCTAAGACCAGGAACAAGACAAGGATGTCCACGCTTGTGACTTTTATTCAACATATTTCTGGAAGTCCTAGCCATGGCAATCAGAGAAGAAAAAGAAATAAAAGGAATCCAAATTGGAAAAGAAGTAGTAAAACTGTCACTGTTTGCAGAAGACATGATAATACACATAGAAAATCCTAAAGACGCTACCAGAAAACTACTAGAGCTCATCCATGAATTCAGTAAGTCGCAGGATACAAAATTAATACACAGAAATCTGTTGCATTTCTATACACTAAAAATGAAAGATCAGAAAAGAGAAATTAAGGAAACAATCCCATTTACCATCACATCAAAACGAATAAAATACCTAGGAATAAACCTACCTAAGGAGGCAGAAGACCTGTACTCTGAAAACTATAAGAAGCTGATAAAAGAAACTGAAGATGACACAAACAGATGGAAAGATGTACCGTGTTCTTGGACTGGAAGAATCAATGTTGTCAAAATGACAATACTACCCAGAGCAATCTACAGATTCAAGGCAATCCCTATCAAATTACCAATGGCAGTTTTCACAGAACTAGAACAAATAATTTTTAAATTTGTATGGAAACACAAAAGACCCCGAATAGTCAAAGCAATCTTGAGAAACAAAAACAGAGCTGGAGGAATCAGGCTCCCTGACTTCAGACTATACTACAAAGCCATAGTCATCAAAACAATATAGTACTTGCACAAAAACAGAAATACAGATTAATGGAATAGGATAGAAAGCCCAGAAATAAATCCATACACCTATGGTCAATTAATCAATGACAAAGGTGGAAAGAGTATACAGTGAAGAAAAGACAGTCTCTTCAATAGGTGGTGCTGGGAAACCTGGACAGCTACATGTAAAAGAATGAAATTAGAACATTCTCTAACACCACACACAAAATAAACTCAAAATGGATTAAAGTCCTAAATGTAAGACCAGATACTATAAAACTCTTAGAGGAAAACATAGGCAGAACATTCTTTGACATAAATCACAGCAATGTCTTTTTGGATGTGTGACCTAGAGTAATGGGGAATAAAAACAAAAATAAACAAATGGGACCTAATAACTTAAGAGCTTTTGCACAGCAAAGGAAACCATAAAATGAAAAGACAACACACAGAATGGGAGAAAATATTTGTATATGATGTGACCAACAAGAGATTTATCTCCAAAATATACCAAAAAAAGAATACAACTCAATATCAAAAATACAAATAACCCAATCAAAAAATGGGCAGAGGATCTAGATACACATTTCTCCAAAGAAGACATACAGATGGCCCACAGGCACATGAAAAAATGTGCAACATTGCTAATTATTAGAGAAATGCAACTCAAAACTACAACGAGGTATCACGTCACACCGGTCAGAATGGCCATCATCAAAAAATCTACAAATAGGGCTTCCCTGGTGGCGCAGTGGTTGAGAGTCCGCCTGCCGATGCAGGGGACACGGGTTCGTGCCCCGGTCTGGGAAGATCCCACATGCCATGGCGTGGCTGGGCCCGTGAGCCATGGCCACCGAGCCTGCGCGTCCAGAGCCTGTGCTCCGCAACGGGAGAGGCCACAACAGTGAGAGGCCCGCGTACCGCAAAAAAAAAAAAAAAAAAAAAAAAAAAATATACAAATAATAATTGCTGGAGATGGTGTGGAGAAAAAGGAACCCTCCTACACTGTTGGTGGGAACGTAAATTGGTACACCACTATGGAGAACACTATAGAGGTTCCTGAAAAAACAAATAGAGTTACCATATGATCCTGCAATCCCACTCCTGGACATATACTCAGAGAAAGCCATAATTCAAAGAGATATGTGCACCCCAATGTTCATAGTATCACTATTTACAATAGCCAAGACGTGGGAACAACCTAAATGTCATTGCCAGAGGAATGGATAAAGAAGATGTGGTATATTTATATAATGGGTATTACTCAGGCATAAAAGAGAATGAAATAATGTCATTTGCAGCAACACGGATGGACCTAAAGATTATCATCCTAAGTGAAGTAAACCAGACAAAGAAAGACAAATATCGTATCACTTATATGTGGAATCTATATAAAAAAAGGATACAAATGAACTTATACACAAAACAGAAATAGACCCACAGACACAGAAAACAAACTTATGGTTACCAAAGGGGAAAAGGGGGAGGAGGGACAAATTAGGAGTTTGGGATTAACATATACACACTACTATATATAAAATAGATAACCAACAAGGACCTACTGTATAACACAGGGAACTATACTCAATGTTTTGTAATAACCTATAAGGAAAAAGAACCTGAAAAAAATAGATACTTATGTATGTATAACTGAATCACTTTGCCGTCCTGAAACTAACACAACATTGTAAATGAACTATACAAAGGAAGGAAGGAAGGGAGGGAGGGAGGGAGGGAGGGAGGGAGATGTGATTCTCAATAGTTCCTTACATTGGGTAAGGAATAGTTAAAGGAAGTATTACAGAGCCACGCTTTACCTCTGAGCTGTACAATCTGACAACACATATTTAAACTTTATTCCTGAATTTTGCTACCCAAACTTCCCCTATTTTTCATTTCTTTTCTTTTTTTTTTTTTTGTGGTACACGGGCCTCTCACTGCTGTGGCCTCTCCCGTTGCAGAGCACAGGCTCCGGACACGCAGGCTCAGCGGCCATGGCTCACGGGCCCAGCCGCTCCGCGGCATGTGGGATCTCCCCGGACCGGGGCATGAACCCGTGTCCCCTGCAGCGGCAGGCGGACTCTCAACCACTGCGCCACCAGGGAAGCCCTATTTTTCATTTCTTGAGTCAATCCATTCTTGGCCATCTGGAGCTAGGTCTCAAGGAATTTTTTTTTCCAAGAAGAGTGTATAAATGACATAACTTTTGAGGCTTGGTATATCTGAGGATATATTTTTGTTACATATACTTATGAGAGCTATCTAAACACCGTGGGAATTGCCCTTGGACTCACTTCCTGTTCATTTGGATGACCGTTGACTTTCCATCTCAGATCTACACCATATGGCAGGCTGATTTTGCACAGCTCGTCGTCTAATTCCTACTGGTTTTCATCTAATACTACTCAAAGACTTTGATACAGTCTTCCCCACCTGTGCTCATGCTACCATTAGTTCCCACATCCAGTCTCATTTTGTCAGTTTTCAAGAAATTTTGATTTCTGCAACGATGTAGAAAGAGGTCTTGATGGTGTAGAGCAGGATCTCTCAACTTCAGCGCTCTTGACATGCGGGGGTAGATAATTCTTTGCTGTGGGGGGCTGTCCTGTGCCTCATAGGATGTTTGGCAGCATCTCTGGCCCCTGCCCCTTAGATGCCAGTTCCACCTTCCCCACACGCTGTGACAACTAAAAAAGTCTCCAGCCATTGCCAAATATCCTGATGTAGAGTGGGCCCAGCATCCCAGCCGTCTCCAAAAGAGGCAGCTGCACTTAGAAGTATGGCTGCCCCACTTCCTGGCTGGTGTCCCTCTTGTATTTTTGATGCAGGCAACAGTTAATAAAGGAGAGCGGAGAATCTTTTTATTTTTAGGTAGGCGTGCCTGCCCATTTCTAATGGCATTATACAGGTAGTCCACCAGGCATGTTCCCAGTCCAGTGCTGTCATCCTTATAGCTCATGACTCTTCCTCCCAACTTCTATGAGTGTCAAATACTTATCTTATGTGTCTTCACAGTTATTTTAATGTGACAGAGACTACTGAAATCTTTTAAACAGGAACACATCAAAATCTTTAGAAGAACTTCCAATTCATTTAGCAATATTCTTATATAGAACATAATAATAGGTATAAATGTTAATAGGTATAGTAGGTGGTTAAGAGATTGATAGTATGGTATATGGTATTCTACTTTTGCTAAGGGGTAGCTATATCTTATCATTACCTACCTAAATTTTTCTCTAATTTATAGTATATATATATATTTTTTTCCTTAATGGCAATATTTTTTTTTGATAAGTTGACATTCCATTTTTTTTTTTACCTTTTGACCCCCTTCACCCATTTCTCCCACCCCAGCCCCCCATCTCAACACTGATCTGTTCTCTGTTCTATGAGATTTTTTGCTTTGTTGTTTTTGTTTTTTAGATTCCATGTATAAGAGAGACAATATGGTATTTGTCTTTCTCTGTCTGACTTATTTCAGTTAGCATAATGTCCTCAGGGTTCATTGATGTTGTCGTAAATGGCAAGATTTCCTTTTTTTTTTTTTGCGGTACGCGGGCCTCTCACTGTTGTGGCCTTTCCAGTTGCGGAGCACAGGCTACAGACACGCAGGCTCAGCGGCCATGGCTCACGGGCCTAGCTGCTCCGCGGCATGTGGGATCTTCCCAGACCGGGGCACGAACCCGTGTCCCCTGCATCGGCAGACGGACTCTCAACCCCTGCACCACCAGGGAAGCCCAAGATTTCCTTTTTTTAATGGCTGAATAATATTCCATTGTATATACACAGTCATCCTTTGGTATCCGAGGGAGACTGGTTCCAAAACTCCCATTGGATAACACATCCATGGATGCTCAAGTCTCTTCTATAAAATTGTGTAGTGCTGCATATAACCTACGTACCTCCTATCATATACTTTATTTTTTAAATAATTTTACTCAACACTACAATGCGATAACCTTGCCTCTGCCAGAGATTTGTGTTTAATTCTTTTTTAAAATTTTTATTGGAGTATAGTTGATTTCAACGTTGTGTTACCTTCTGCTGTATAGCAAAGTGAATCAGTTATATATATACATATATCAGCTCTTTTAAAGATTCTTTTCCCATGTCATTATGGAGTATTGAGTAGAGTTCCCTGTGCTATACAGTAGGTCCTTATTAGTTGTCTATTTTATATACAGTAACGTGTATATGCCAATCCCAATCTCCCAATTTATCCCTCTGCCTTTTCCCCACTGGTAACCATAAGACTGTGGTGACTCTATTTCTGTTTTGTAAATAAGTTCATTTGTACCATTTTTTTCGATTTCACATATAAGTGATATGATATTTGTCCTTTTCTGACTTACTTCACTCAGTATGACAATCTCTAGGTCCATCCACGTTGCTGCAAATGTCATTACTTAATTCTTTTTTACGGCTGAGTAATATTCCATTGTATATATGTACCACATCTTCTTTAGCCATTCGTCTGTTGATGGACATATAGGTTGCTTCCATGTCCTGGCTTTTGTAAATAGTGCTGCTATGAACATTGAGGTGCATGTATCTTTTTGAATTACGGGTTTCTCTGGGTATATGCCCAGAGAAAGGCATTGTAGGATCATATGGTAGCTCTATTTTTAGTTTTTTAAGGAACCTCCATAGTGGTTGTACCAATTTCCCACCTACAATGTAGAAGGGTTTCCTTTTCTCCACACCCTCTCCAGAATTTACTGTTTGTAGATTTTTGGATGATGGCCATTCTGATCGGTGTGAGGAGATGCCTCAATGTAGTTATGATTTGCTTCCCATAAACTTTAGATAATCTCTAGTTCACTTATAATACCTAGTACAATGTAAATGCTATGTATGTAAATAGTTGCCGGAGTGAGGCAAATTCAAGTTTTGCTTTTTGGAACTTTCTAGAATTTTTTTCAAATATTTTTGATCTGTGTTTGGTTGAATTTGTGGATGCAGAACTTGTGGATTAGAGGGCTGAGTGTATACCACAATTTCTTTATCCACTCATCCACTGATGGACACTTAGGTTGTTTCCATATCTTGGTTATTTTAAGTAATGCTTCAGTGAACATGGGGTTGCATATATCTGTATAATTTACAGTAAACTAAAGTTAACAGAGTTCTAAAACCTAATTAACAGAAAACATTAGTGTTGCAGAATTGCTTCTGGGCCAACTTTTTCTCTTTTTTCTAGCCCACCTGCATAATTTACCATATTAAGCAGTCCTTTACACAAGGCACTTTAGAAAAGAAAAAGAAGTAATAGTGGTGTGAGAAAAAACGGGAAGAGATGGAAATGGCTCAGTCTATCTTCTTTTGCTTCCCTCAGCCCAGGGTGGAGATTCGCAATTTAGGCTTTCTTTCCCTCTGGGTGGACATGACTTACAGTGGATACGGTGTTGGTGTCTTTTTCTCTGGTTCTCATCTTTCCTAGCCTGGAGAGAGACTATCTGCATTGGCTCACAGAGCACCATCCCAGGGTGTACTGTCTGGTGCAGCAGGTCTGGTGAACATGCAGGGGTCAGAGCCTACACAGTGTTCTTGCCCTAGCTCCTGCGCATCAGAGCACAATCAAGCTTCATGCATTCCTTCTCCCCAAGGCTGTTACAACAGAAATGGGGTGAGGGACAGTTAGCTCTCACTTCTTTATTTCCTTCAGAAACTCACTCAGTAGGAGGAGCTGGGGAATCTACTGACTTTCTCAAAGATTAATTTAATAAATCAAAACATACTTCTGATTGGGTGGTGTTGACCACTGTAGAGTTGTTTTTGGTTCATGATCTATTCTGAGCAAAAACATACTGTCTGAACCCTGAATATTAGTAGGGCCTTAATTTCTATTTTCAAGAAGAAAAGGGCCATAACAATTCTTGATAAAGAAAAATCTCCCAAATCCATACTAATGCCTGCTTCATCTTTTTCATCTCAAATACCAAGGTTAGATAGACACAAATTGAACTTTTTTTTTTTTTTTAAACATGATGTACATGCCTCATCTCTCACTGTGCCCTCACACCCAGGCATTAGCTCCGACCATTCTAATTTATTGCAGTTTTTTCTTTTTAATTTTTTATTTTTGGCTGTGTTGGGTCTTCGTTTCTGTGCGAGGGCTTTCTCTAGTTGCGGCGAGCGGGGGCCACTCTTCATCGCGGTGCGCGGGCCTCTCACTATCGCGGCCTCTCCCGTTGCGGAGCACAGGCTCCAGACGCGCAGGCTCAGTAGCTGTGGCTCACGGACCTAGTTGCTCCGCGTCATGTGGGATCCTCCCAGACGAGGGTTCGAACCTGTGTCCCTTGCATTGGCAGGCAGATTCTCAACCACTGCGCCACCAGGGAAGCCCCACAAATTGAACTTTAAGGAGTATCCCATTCAATAAACAACAAATATTAAAATGTCTCATCATTTTACAATATACTCAAAGTAGCAGGCCAGTTTTACAGCTAGAGCCATCATATATCTACAGATAGCAATAATATATATATAATTTTGGCCACGCTGCTTGGCATGCAGGATCCTAGTTCCCCAACCAGGGATCAAACCCGTGCCCCCTGCAGTGAAAGCACAGAGTCCCAACCACTGGACCACCAGGGAAGTCCCCAGATAGAAATAACATTAAAACAATGTTTCCCATCTTGTGCTCAGTAAGTGATAGAATTAAATAAGAATGTTCTCTAGATTTTTATTTATAAAAAAGGTCTGTTAGTTTAGGCATCACATAATGAAACAATGACGTTTCTAGGCTTTAATCCACTCACCAATTGCCTTTGCTTTACACAGGGTATGTGTGTGAGGTTTCTTCCAAGATTCTTTCACAAACATCACAATGATCCCTAGGGAGGAGAACAGGTATTTTCCCCGTTTTATAAATGATGAAGCCAACAGTCAGAGAAACTGAAGTGATCCATCTAATCTACCATACAAGGCAGGATACAGGCAGGGCTGGAACCCAGACTAATCCAGTGGAGTCTTTTCTGCTCCACTGCACTGCCTGCGTGGTAAGTCACTTCACTTTATCAAGCAGTGAAAGACACTAAAACCAAAAATCGTCTTTGACCGAACCAAACAGGCTCATTTCCTGATAATTTAACTTGGTTAATTTATTATGCAAAATATTAACAATTTATTTGTTTGAAAAATCTATACCTTCCTGGTAAATAAATTTTGCTAGAAAATGGGATTGTTGATTTTTCTTTGAAGGTCTTGAAGGTCTACATTTGCTACTAGAAGATCTGTTTAGATTTAATGCAAGAAAAACTGATTATTAACAAAAATGTAGTAATAGCTGAGCTGGTGATTCTGTTCTTATTATCAAAAGTCAGTTAAAAATTAATAATTATGTTGCATACTCTGCTCCACTCTGCAGCCAACCCCTGTCCTTAGAAACATACATTTCGGGCTTCCCTGGTGGCGCAGTGGTTGAGAGTCCGCCTGCCGATGCAGGGGACACGGATTCGTGCCCTGGTCCGGGAAGATGCCACATGCCGCGGAGCGGCTGGGCCCGTGAGCCATGGCCGCTGAGCCTGCGCGTCCGGAGCCTGTGCTCTGCAACGGGAGAGGCCACAACAGTGAGAGGCCCGCGTACCGCAAAAGGAAAAAAAAAAAAAAAAAAGAAACATACATTTCAATATTTGAGTTACTTGTGAAAAATCACAAGTTAAAACCTGAGATTACGAAGCCCGGCTTAAAACTTCAAAATAAAACATAACTATTGGTATTGTTCTTTAATATCTGAACAAAAAGAATGTTTGATTTGGAGATGCCAAAGCAAGCCCCAAATGCTGCATGCTCTTGATTATGGTTTAATTTAAAGACAGCTGTGAAATAGCTTTATACTAATTTGATTTTTTTTATATTAGATAAGAATGAAATGGAAATTGGTGATTTACTTGACAGATATTGGACGCTGAAAATTAAATAACTGTTCTAAAAGCATTAGCTCAACACTGATTTGAAATGCCTGCTTTGTAATTAGTCATGAGTGAAATGTATGTTTAATTCAAGTTATGTTTCTGGTTTATATTAGCATGATTTGATTATAAAGTAAAGGAAAAATACAATCCAAGTATCTCTGCAAGCCCCTGAGTTCCTTTCATCCTGAAACACTAGTTAGGTTGATTTTTTTTAAAAACTCTTGTTAGTCTCTTGATTATAGATTTTCCTTACTACTCTACTTTCTAATTGGGCAAATCTGATCTTGATAATACAGTAAATGAAGGGGTGTGTGTGTGTGTGTGTGTGTGTGTGTGTGTGTGTGTGTGTGTGAAATCAGGAAGCAGTCAACTTTCAGGTTAAAAAATTAGTAAAGGAGACTTCCTAAGTGAAAGTTTTAAGGTACCTATTGCTTCTTTTAAAACAAAAACTTCCAGTACATTGATTTTATTGGCTGAATGATGATGGATTTGTGGCTTCTTGGAATAGATTCTTTGGTTCCATTGAAGTCAGTGCATTCATTGAGCATCTACTCTGTGGCTGGTCCTGTGTAAATGGAGAGCAGTCTGGTTCAGTCTGGAAGACATGTGCAGTGTATTTCTCAGCCCAGGCATGGAGTATAGGTGAACTAGCTACATATCACTCTACCCCTACATGGGGCAAGCTAAAGCTCTCCCTGATGGAGAAACTTGGTGGAATTCTTGAAGTAAGAAAATTGGGCTTCTTTGGCCATTCTTTTGGAATGCACACTTCTAAATGAAACAAGAACCAACATGGCCATGATGCTCTGGGAGCTCAGATACATTGTCTTCTACATCCTCAGGTTCCTTATCTCTAGAGTTAATGCAGGCTTTCAGGCTTTGGGTTGTGAGGCAGAGACCAGACCTTTGAGGACCAAGTAAGGCAGTGAGAAGTAAACGAGGGATGGATGTGCACGGTGAGGAAGACACATGGTTGACAAATTCTGAGGCATGAAAAGATCCTAGGTCTTTCAGCACAGATGGTGTGTGTGGGAGGGGATGTGGGTGTAAAATCAGATCATCTGTGACTTCTTTTAGGTCTCACAGGCCTTATCTAGTGTTTTGAATGGATAATAACCTTCTCAACCCGCATGGTGACATCACATGAGTACAAGATCAGGGCATCAGGCAAAGTGTAATTGCTCAGTCTAGATGTTGTATGAGACTTGCTTTTTATTTTTTAATTATTGCCACTAAGTCAATCTTTTCTTTTTTTAATTAATTAATTTATTTATTTTCGGCTGCGTTGGGTCTTCGTTGTTGCGCCCAGGCTTTCTCTAGTTGCGGTGAGTGGGGGCTACTCTTTGTTGAGGTGCGCAGGCTTCTCATTGCGGTGGCTTCTCTTGTTGCGGAGCATGGGCTCGAGGCGCGGGCTTCAGTAGTTGTGGCACGTGGGCTCAGTAGTTGTGGCGCACGGGCTTAGTTGCTCCGCGGCATGTGGGATCTTCTTGGACCAGGGCTTGAACCCATGTCCCCTGCATTGGCAGGCGGATTCTTAACCACTGCGCCACCGGGGAAGTCCGAGACTTGCTTTTATGTGCTGGCATACTCTAAGCAAGCTGACTGAATATAAAGGACCAAGAACAAAATAGACAATATATTGTGAAGAAGCCACATGAATAACTTTAGTGCCAATGGCTCTTCAGAATCATATTTTGCATTAATAATTTGGTATCAGCACCAGCATAGTAGGTGCTAAGTGTTTAGCCATTAGATAATATAATCTAGAATGTCCAGTGATCTGCTTTTTTTTTCTTTTTTGATTGCCTTCTTTTTAAGCATTTTCGTCTATATTCTTTTTTTTTTTTTTTTTTGCGGTACGCAGGCCTCTCACTGTTGTGGCCTCTCCCGTTGCGGGGCACAGGCTCTGGACGCGCAGGCTCAGCGGCCATGGCTCACGGGCCCAGCCGCTCCACGGCATGTGGGATCTTCCCAGACCGGGGCACGAACCCGTGTCCCCTGCATCGGCAGGCGGACTCTCAACAACTGGGCCACCAGGGAGGCCCTCATCTATATTCTAAAACAAATCAGGGACTTCCCTGGTGGTCCAGTGGTTAAGACCCTGTGCTTCCACTGCAGGGGGCACAGGTTCGATCCCCGTCAGGGAACTAAGATCACACATGCCACGTGGCTAATAAATAAATAAATAAACAAATCAAATAGGGCTTGTTTCTCCTACCATCTAGTACTGGTTCACATATGTGCCTAAGCATATATATATTTGAAGCATACCTTTATATGTGAAGCATGAATACCTCACTTTGCGTTCTGTTTTTATTCATTATATCACATCTATTTTCTTTTTCCTTGTTTTTAACATTTTATTTATATATTTTTAATAGGTAATAACACACACATGGGTCAATATTCAAGAGGAGAAGAAGGGAAGAGAGCGAAAAGCCTCCTTCCCTCCTGTGTCCCCGAGCTACCTAGCTCTCCTCCCCAGAGTCAACTGATATTATAAGGTTCTTATATTTCCTTCCAGAAATAGTTTACTAACATGCAAGTACATACATATAAATGGTCTCCCCTTTTACCTGGTAGCCTACTATACACATCTTCCTGTATCTGGTCTTTTTCACTAAACAGCGCATCTTAGAGTTCATTCCATGTTGTCTAGACTTTTAAAGAATTGCCTGGGATTTGTCAGCCCCTAGATTACTCCAGCACGCCACTGACCACAGCCTCTCCCCCTCACTTCCCCTACACATACTTTCCAGCCCCATCATGATCTCGCATCTCCTGCCTCCTTGTTATCCTATCAGCTGCCTTTTATCTCCTCCTGTCACCATTATTTTGAACCATTCTCAGCTGCCTTGGTGCATTGCCTCTCTGCTACACGTTTTTCCACGGATTAGTCTAAACATCCTTTTCCATTTTCTTACACCTGGGCTGCTGGTGCTCTAGGGAAAAGTATACTAATGTGCAGATTAGTGCCACAGCACATTTATGATAACTGATCTCACAGGTCCCACAGGCCCAGAACTTATACGTCCCTAATAAGCTCTTCAACTCACTGCCTCCAGTCACTCTTCCCACCAGAACGATTTTTCAAACATGCAAAAATCCCACTAATTCAATCCATCCCTCCACCCAAGGTAACCACTAATCCACTCTGTCACCACAGATCAGTTTGACCTGACTTAAAACTTCATGTAATTCAAACCATACAGTATCTACTCTTTCAAGTCCTTTTACTCAGCATGTTTTCAGGTATATCCATGTAATTACATGTCTCAGCAGTTCATTCCTTCTAATGCTGAGTCATATTCTCTTGTATGAATTTTGTTGTCGTTGTTTTAAATCTGTTCACCAGTTCTTCACCTCTCAGATACTTTCATCTTCTCTATTTTCTCTATCCTCTCTGAAACTCCTACTGGTCAGATGATGGACTCCTGGACTGATAAATATCAATATCTTTTCCTTACTGTTGTTTAATCTTTGACTTTTTTTTTCTATACTCTGGGAGATTCCTTTGAATTTATCTTTTTTTTTTTTGAAAGGACTTTATTTTTTTAGAGCACTTAGGTTTACAGCAAAATTGAGAAGGAGGTCCAGAGATTTCCCATATACCTTCTGCTCCCACACACGCACAGCCTCCCCACTATCAACATCACTCATCAGAATGGTACATTTTTTTTTTTTTTACCAAGGATGAACCTACATTGACACATCATAATCACCCAAAGTCTAAAGTTTACCTTAGGGTTCACTCTTGGTGTTGTACATTCTAATTCGATGGGTTTGGACAAATGTATAATGACATATAGCCATCATTATAATATTACACAGAGGGACTTCCCTGGTGGCGCAGTGGTTAAGAATCTGCCTGCCAATGCAGGGGACACGAGTTCGAGCCCTGGTCCGGGAAGATCCTACGTGCTGCGGAGAAACTAAGCCCGTGAGCCACAACTACTGAGCCTGCACTCTAAAGCTCGCGAGCCACAACTACTGAGCCTGTGTGCCGCAACTGCTGAAGTCTGCACGCCTAGAGCCCGTGCTTCGCAACAAGGGAAGCCACCACAATGAGAAGCCCGCACACCACAACGAAGAGTAGCCCCTGCTCGCCGCAACTAGAGAAAGTCCGTGCGCAGCAACGATGACCCAACACAGCCAAAAATAAAAATATATATATATACAGTAAAAGAAAAAAAAATCATACGAGTATTTCCCCTTCCCTAAAAAACCCTCTGTGTATACATTATTTGTAGACACTTAATGACAGCCAAATAACACTGTCCTAAGATTTCTCAATACATCTAAAAGAGAAAAGTGGTGGGCATCATCGTATAATACTGATGTGATACAAAAGGCACCCAGACTTGAAACTTCACAGTGGCAGGCTGTATAAAATTTGTGTTGTGAGGCCCTTAGGGGAAAAAAAATATAAAATCTATCACATCAAACTAATATTGATTTGGATGGAATTGCTTTTATAGTTGTGCTTATGTTTAATTAGTAAATTTGTTGGTTTCCATGGTTTCATAAGAGATATAAACATAAGAAATGTACACCAAGATTTATGTTTATAGATCTTTAAATAACATCATAACAATAGCCGTGGTCTACACTGAGGGGAACACAGAGAATCTTTTCCTTTACAGAAGTATCAACATATTACTCAAAGAAGGTGCACAGACCTGGAATTGTCAGGTCTTTGTAAACAGTGTGACAGGTCTAGACAGCGATCGGGATCCTGACCTTTAGCCAACACGTGACCTTGGGCAATAGTTTCCTCATTTGTGAAGATGGTAATGGCCACAATGCTCTCCTTGGGATTTGTGTGAAGACTAAGCAAAATAATATATTGAAAATTCCTACCTGGTACAGGGCCTGGCCCACTGTAGGTCTGCTTCCCCTCCACAAGAGGTAGTTCCTATTTCCTCAGTTTTCATCAGGTATCAGCCACAGATAAGCCTATGAAAAAGCACTCCAGAAAACGCTGCCTCCTTGGCCACTCACTGCAACCTAAAAATACAGAGAAAGACTAAATGAAGGAAAAACTGCAAAAGAAATCATTCCTGTAAAAGACAGTTTTGGGAATTCCCTGGGTGGTCCAGTGGTTAAGACTTAGTGCTTTAACTGCCAGGGAACTAAGATCCTGCAAGCCGGGCAGTGCGGCCAAAAAAAAAGACAGTTTTGTCAAGAGCGCTGATATTGATCTGCCCAGCCTTAGCACAGCCATGAACTATGTACCATCCAATCAATATTAATTAATTAAGAGGAGGAAGTGAAAAAAGTGATGGTCCTCATTCCTATGAATGTCTTGTTGACCTAAATTCTGACTTAGCTCCCCTACAATGATTAAATTCACTCTGTGTTCTATAGATACAGATTTATTTCTTCTTAAGTATTGAGTTAGAATTTCCAGTTGCCCACAAATTATGACTTGAAATCACCATCAAGGTGTTCTTTCTCGGCCAAATGCTGGGAACAAAGGAATGTATTACTGACTTCTTATTGGACTGTATGCATATGTTTTTATCTATTATTTTAAAATTCTGTGTGGTATATTTTATTTCACCCCTATTTTGTGCGGAAAAGAAAAACACTTTGAGCTTTTGGGATAAGAAGAAAGGAAAGGGCTACTATTTTAATAAGACGCTACTTCATAATTAGCTTATTCTGAATAAAGGAATTGTTTCCAAGCACCAGCTCTGGGGAAAAGTAAGCATTGTTGATGCCAATTTCATGAGACTGAGGACCAAAGGAAGATTCAGAGAAAAAAACCAAAATACCATGTGATTCTTTGGGAGTGGCCAGCAATTTACCCTAAGGAACAACGCACAAAGCCCCAAAAAAGTCCTTAAACCTCCAATGACTCATTTTCTGAGAAACAGTGTTGGTCTCAAATCCAGTGTAACTCAAATAATTTGTAGTATAAGAGTAGAGGTCACTAGATTCATGAAAATAATAAAACTGTACTTTCCTCTCATTTTTAGTGGCACATTAGATTCTCCACAGCTGGGAAATTTTTAAAAAGGAAGGGAAAAGCTATGTTCTATTTAAGGCATTAACAGGAGTTCAAATTTGAGTTAATATTGACATGAAGTTTTAGTTTTTAATTCTAGCCTGTTTTATGTTTTCAGAATTTCTTAGTAAACGTTTACCCTGAAAATATATTGATTTTTCTGTACAATATTGTACTGTGAGATTATTCTTTCTTTTCCTTCAAGAGAAAATGAACTCTCAAATCCTCAAAAATAAAAACCCTGGAGAAAAAAGAATTTGCTTAGAAGCATGCCATTATCCTCTTGTAAATCCTTTCCTTTCTCTTATTCTGAGTCCTGCTGCCTCATGCACTGACAATAATACAACATAGTTTCAGTGTGGTGATTGGTGCTATAAACAGGCAGAGTTAAACAGAAACCCACAGCAGCCTCCTTCAGTGTAAAGTTGGCTTCTGTCAACAGAGAAAGCCAAAAGCATAGGAAAGCAAAACTCAGAACTAAACATTTTCTGGATCCTGATTATTTTTAAAATAGAAGCATCAGATGCTATATTTTCAAGCACAGAATGACAGAGGAGGAAAGTTTGTAATCACTACTGAGGAGTGGTCAAGAAACGCGTTTAAGAAAGGTTAGACATAAATAATTTCCTGTCACCAAATATTATTAAATAAGGAAATATATGACCTTAAGACATTGGTAAAAAAATCTTTCTTTAAAAATCCATCAAGTCGGGCTTCCCTGGTGGCGCAGTGGTTAAGAATCTGCCTGCCAATGCAGGGGACACAGGTTCGAGCCCTGGTCCGGGAAGATCCCACATGCTGCGGAGCAACTAAGCCCGTGTGCCACAACTACTGAGCCTGTGCGCCACAACTACTGAAGCCCGCGCGCCTAGAGCCCGTGCTCCGCAACAAGAGAAGCCACCGCAGTGAGAAGCCCATGCACTGCAATGAAGAGTAGCCCCGGCTCATCACAACTAGAGAAAAGCCAGTGCGCAGCAACGAAGACCCAAGGCAGACAAAAATAAAATAAATAAATAATTAAAAAAAAAATCCATCCAGTTCCTGGGATGTGATCTCACACCTCCGGGAAAATTAGATGTGATTTACCCAGAAAAGAGAAAATAATAGCACTGAGGAGCTTTTCTTTCTCTGTCCAATCCCAGGAATTGTGATTTGACAAAAATTAAATTTAAAAATTAGCACTGAATGTTTCTCTTCTTTACAACGTTTCCATTATAATTAAATGTTCGTTTTTAAGTTATAGTATCCCATGTCAACACAAATGGTCCAGCTCCTGGGGCCTTAATTTTAACTGTGAGCAAGGTTTATGATATAACTCACCCCACTTCAGACATCTCTGATCTGAAATTTACTCCCAATCTTTAATGAAGACTAAAAAAGACAAAGGCATTTCCAGAAGGCCATTTTTTTTTTACATAACAATTTCTGACTATAAATGTTCCAAAATTTACTTGGAAAACACAAAAAAGAAAATTTAAATTACCAATAACAAAAAGATAAGTACTGTGAATATTTTTCTCTCCTGGATGTCTGTGTTTCTATTTCCCTCCAATCATTCAGAGATATAAATCATCTACATATTGGTGTCATACTAAGCATTATATCAAATTTGAAAAAAATTAAATATCCATCAAAAATATGATTTTAAAGTCTGCACGACATTTTGTTACTGTGGCAGTATTATATTTATTATTAGTTAGTCTCTACTGTTGGTAAATGTGGGCAGCTTAAAAGATTCACAGGTAAAGTGCTAAAATAACACGTCCTTAAGTTGCCTTTGACACTTGGGAAAGCACAATTTCCCTGACAAAGTTGAGGACAAGCAAATTTAAGCAAGAAAGAGATGAAGCAGAGCGGAAATAGGAATTCGGGCGTCTGGATCCAGGGGATGAGGCCCAAGGCGACTGGCACTTTGAGCCTCTTAGACTCCTCCCCCAACATTTTACACACATGACATCTAGCTAAAATGAGCATTAAGCACCAATTCGGAAGAGAATAAAAAATACCAGGGGAGCGACAAGCACTCTGGAGAATGAATCTGGAAGTGGCTCTGGGTGTGAGGAGAATCACAGATCTCTACTGACACAGTATATACCCGCTAAGTGCATATGAGGTCCTTTTAACAGTCTGGAGTCTAAGTCTTTCCCCAAAACGATTGAGTCTTGGCGTCGCTTCTAGAGGCTGAATAGCTAACTCCTCAAAACAAAAGTCTTGGGACCGAGGCCCGCTCGTTCTCAAACTTGGCAGCCATCAGAACCACTGGAGGAGGTGTCTTATAGGTCAGTTTATTTCGGCTCCGAGGCGCACACCACTGACGCTTTTGAGCCTGAAGGTTACAGGTGGCCGCGTACCTGCGTTCGAAACCGGAGCCGCAGGGGAAGGCCCCAGAGCCGGTCCCGGGAGGGACTGCGAAGCGACGCCCAGCCCAACGCGGTGTCTGCGGCTGGCGGGCCGGGCAGGGGGCTTGTCCGCGGACCCCGCCAGAGGGCGCCAGGACCTCGCCGCGCGCCCAGGGGCCCCGGACCTTAGGCGAGACCTGAAAAATGCTCAGGTGCGGCAGGAAGGGCGCGTGATCCCGGGCCGCGGCGGGCTGTGCCGGCGCCTGCTCCAAACCCATCCGCGCTCCGGCTCCCTCGGCTATCGCCCGAGCGTAAGACCTTGTTTTGTGTTTTATTTTAAAAGCCTTCTCCGCCCCCGTACTGCTTGAAGGCGTAAATGAGGGAGGGTGGGAGGGGTGAGAGGGGGAAATGGAGAAAAGAGGCGCTGGAAGGCTGAATGCCTTCTTTAAATTACTGCTGACACCTCGGTTCCAGGCCCCTACAATCTCAATCAACAATCCATTAGAACTCAACAGGAGTAAAACGAAATCCTCGTTTAAGTGTATTTATCCGATCTCCTTTCTCTCTTTCAAATGCTAAATCCATTTCAGCATATGCCCCCTTCTTTCTCTCGCCTTTCTCTCAAGACTGGCAGCCCATACCACTCTTGTAAATATGAAAGATGCTAATCATATGACATATCACGTCTCCGTCGGAGCCGGAATAAAGCCTTCAGATTTGGGATCATTGCCTCCAGACAACAGCTTCATCAGCCGGAAAGTTGGTTTTTTTCTCCTTTCCTTCAACTCTCAATCCCTTCTTTGTCTGGAGTAAAATGCAGCCGACTCGAGCCACCCAGGCCATATGGTTCACTCTGTATTTTCTTAGTTGAATTCTGAATTGTTTCTGTGACTTGCGAAGTTTTTTTGGAAGTGCGTATAAAGACATAGAAGAGCTACTTGTGCAGGGAGAACTGCTGGACGCGCCGCGGCCGCCCCCTCTCGGCCTGGAGCCCCGGCGGCTCCGCGGAGTGTAACACCGGCGACTGCGTTGTCGCGCGGTTGGGACCAACGACCAGCAGGCCGCAGCTGCCCGGTTCGCTCGCGGTGCCCGGCACACAGCAGGCGCTTGCAGAAATATTCGGGGGGAATGATAAAATGAATAAATCAGCTACGCGGGTTGACCCCGAATGGTTTGTGTCCTAAAGTATCCTTTTGGATCTGTGAAGAGAAAAGGTAGCCTCGCCCTCTCCTGACACACGGTTTTCTGGCATGTAACTTTCTCATTTTTCTGTCTACTTATTTGAATGTAAGCTCTATGCGGGTGGGAATGGTGTCTGTCTTGTGCATGGCATTGTTCCCAGGGGTTGGTACAGTGCTTGGCACACACTGGGTGCTCATTAAGTACATTTTGAAGGTAAAAGGGAGAGATGATTGAATGAACGCGCTAACGTAGAAGGATGATACCTTATTTCCCCAAGGAACAGATTTAAGAACTTTCTCTGCTAAAGATTCGAACTTATTTACCCCACCTCACCCTTTTAATCTATATCATCAACAAACAACAATTTCCAGAAGAGAATTCTGGGAGGTTATGTTTTTCCTTAGTGGGGAGAGGAGAGGGAAAATCGGCTTTCAGATCTTTATCCATTGCTTTGAATAAGTTTTGTGTTTTCCAGGTTCGGGACTGTCCGTGCAAGGGAGCAGGCTGCCAAATTTCCATTCTCTCTTTCTAACTCCTTACACAAACCCCAAAGAGTTCTTTCACCAAATCATTAAATTCTACAGAGGTGGTCAAGCTCGCACTGCTTTTCAAGAAACGGAGAAAGAAAAGGGTCCTTGAAGTTTAGAAGATGCCCAAGGAAAACTCCTTGAATGACATCAAAAGAATGAGTTTCCATAGCTGTTGAAGCACGAGGGCCGTGTATCCGCACAAAAAGGGACCGGGGCACCGGGACGGGCCCACCGCTCTGTCCCAGGACAATTGGGTCACTGAAATAGGGAATTAATTACCATTGGAGAGTGGGCAGCCCATTCACCACTGGCTGAGTTTTATTAAACGCCAATATAAATAACAAAACAACTCTTGTGGCTGCACTATTCCTACACGCCAAAGGAAGGATTATGCTGGGGATTAACATCTTAAAGTCTATGAGACTTTCTGACTCAAGGCTCGGAGCTGGTAATCGTGTTTGTCTCCTGGTTCAGCGATTAGTGCTCTCTTTCTTGCACTTTCCCCTGGATGGCCAATGTCCCTTTTTGCAGGCACAGAGGGGTGGGGGGCTTCTCTCCCTAGTGGGCCCCCAGCCCCCCCATTCACGCGCCGGCTGTTCTTTTCCCCTTACCTGAGGAAAACAATCAGAAAGCTGGCGGAGATTGGCAACATCTCCTACAGTGATTTCTTTCCTTCGTGGGAAAGAAGAGGGGTGCTTGGGCAGCGGGTCGCGTAAGGAGCGAAGAGAGGCCTGCCGGGCGCTGCCTTTCCGGAGCGGGTGGGGAGAGGGTAGCGTCGATGCAGAAGGAAGGGAGCCTTTCGGCACCTGCCGGGCGGATTTCGCCGCCATCAAGACGACCTGTGCGTCAAGCTGGATTTCCTGAATGTTTGACTTGAGGCACCAAAGCACGTTATGCGGGTTCAGGGCAAAGGCCTCGGAATGCGGGTCCCGGGGGAGGGGTTACGATCTTCTCTGCCTCTCTTCTCCTCTTGTAGATTCTCCCGCCTCTCTCCAAACACGGAAGGGGGAGGGGCTGGCGCGCTGAAATGACAGCGCAGCATCCTAGCTCGGACCTCTGCAGGACTAGATTTGACAAATCCTCCCCGACAGGATCCGAGGGAAAATCGAGGATGAGACTGAGAAATCCGCACAGGGGTCCAGTAAGAAGGTGGGGCGTGAGTTTACACTGTTATTGCTCTTGGCTTCCTTGGCTCCCCAGAAGGGGACTGACAAAAATTCCGGGCTCACTCCGGCTCCCAAGCACTCACCATCATCGGTAATGAACTCTGACAGGGTGAGGAGTCCTCTGCTGGGGTAGCGGGGGGAGCTGATCTTTCCCACTCGGGCCTCCTCGGCGCTGGAAACTGTGCTTCTAGCCTGCGGCGAAGAACTAAAGCTCTTCAGGACCGGCTAACTTTTTCTCTCCCTCTTTCCGCCTTTCTGAGAGCTCACCAGGCAGACTAGGATTTAGGCTACAAAGCCACCCTTGGCAGATACATCATCCGGTCCTTTTGGCAGAGCAGAGACCCTCCCTTCCCCTGCAGGCAGGGCGGTTTACTGTGAATTGGGGGACAGGCTTGATGGGCGGGCAAACTTTTGCTCCTGCAACGCTCTGGCAAAGGAGCCCTTCTCTGCCGCCGCCCTCGCCCCATTCACCTGCAACAGCAAGAGTATGGGCGTGGGGATCATTTGTCCTCTCTGGCCACTTGTGAGGTCGAAGTGTGGAGGGGATGTAGCCTGTGGCTCCACAGCAACACCTACCCTAAACTTTGGGGCTTTTGGGTCGTCTCAAAGTTCAAACTTCTTAAAAACAACAAAGACTTTCTAAAGGTCTCCACCCCCTTCCCCCTCCCCTTACATCACTTTTCTCTCCCTACACACACTCGGTCCCCCTTTCTTTTTAAGGCTTGGGGATGAGTTTAAATCATTGGGCTCCCATTTCTTGATAACTGCCTGCTTTGAGCTTTTGTTCCCTTAAAGTAGGACTGCACACTGAAAGCGGGGCTGAAGATGAACAGCTTGACCCTTTAGGACAGTTCACGCAATGGACAGGAGCAGTTCTCGGTCACCAAACTCCCTGACACTATTCACGCGCTCCCCTCCCCCTTCGCATAACATTTCAGCCTCGTTTCATCTGGACAATCTTTTAGACCACACAAGTGCCTCTTGAATTTATTTAAGTTAAAAGAGTGTAAGAAGAGTCCAGCTAAGGATATTTGGCGTCGGTCACGTCTTTGCAAATCTGAGTACAAATCGAAATTGCTTTCTTTCAGCAAAACCGAGCAAAATGTTGAACATATAAAATTTTGCAACTGAGTGTGAACGGCTGATTTCTGGATTGCACTAGCAAGTTAGTTGTTCTTGGCGTTCTTTTGAAAAACAATACTCTTCATGGTGGGAAATATTTCCAGAAATATTATCAAGAGTGATGTTTCTCTTGAAGGTTACAATGGAAACACACAACCAAAATTCTTAAAATTCCATGATAATATAGAGGGTGACTTTTTTTTTAAACGCCTGTACTTTTGCACAGTGATCTAACACACACCACTGCATATATCCAAAGAAGCCCTTATTTTAAAAATAAAGTTATATAAACTCCTTGATATATTTCCAGTTACATAGATTAGAGACTGATTTATGTCATGTGAATATGTACACAATATATTAGTTTCTTGGCATACTTTTTCTTTTTCAAAATAATTTCCTTTCCTGGAAATTTCCAGAATCAGCAATGTGCAATTCATCATAATAATACTTTACTGTTACTACATATCTGCACAGGATATACTTAAATATGCACTATTAACTTCTCATAGACAGTAGAGAAAGTTTGGATTTTGACAAAGAAAAGCATTCACCGTTTCAGTGCATCATAAAAACATAAAGTCTTGAGAGAACATAAAAACTGGGGGATCAGATACCCAAATACTGTTAAAAATCAACTAAAGAAATCCACTGTGGGGCTGCCCTGGTGGTCCAGTGGTTAAGAATCCGCCTTCCAATGAGGAGGACACAGGTTCAATCCCTGGTCGGGGAACTAGGATCCCACATGCCGCGGGGGCAACCAAGCCCGAGCGCTCTGGAGCCTGCGCACCACCAACTCGAGAGAAGCCCTCGCACCACAACGAAGAGCCCGGGTGCTACAGCTAAGACCCGATGCAGCCAAATAAATTAATTAATTAAGAAAAGAAAAAGAAATCCATTGTGTTTTTCACTAGCCCTAACCATTAGAACCAGCTTGATCTCAGTGTTTGTTTGGAGTTATAAAAGCTAATCAGGTCTTCCTGTAGTCCTCCACTTAACTGGATTCTGATTCTATTCTTCCCCCCAATATATTTTATCATAAAATCAACGCAGTACTTCCTAGCTTAACCAAAAATTTAAGACCTGTGCAAAGAAGCATGTTTCTATGATGCTAAAGTAAACTTTCTTTTGTTTCTATTACATTAACCTATTGGTTTGTCTTTCTTTGAGGGCAACTCCTTCCATGAGATGTAGATATCTAAAGACTGACACTCCATAATATCTCCCATCATTCCAGTATTTGTTTTTAGCAGTCTGATCATCTCCTCAGAACCTAGCTTTCTCATCCTCTGTTTCTTTTAAAATTAACACAAAAATCCTGCATCCACTCCCATGTGTCCCTTCAATTTTTTACCTAGGCTAGCCAAGACATTAGAGGGTTTTCTTTTAGGGGGACTGTAAAGAGTATTTACTTGTTTGGTATCAGTGATCATCACCTATAAAATAATGCTAACGTGTGCATGCAACCATGGTAAGCACTTCTGCTATCTTTCACTACTGACACATCTTTTGCTTGGTCAAACTCTTTTATGAAGTTCTTATTCTGCAGGCTCATGATACAGAGATAGAGACCCAAAGAAGTGTGAGAGAGGCAAATGCTGTATTCTGGAGACACTGAACATTTCTTTCTTTTTTAATATCTGCATTTCTGCCTTATGAAATTAATCTGTTCTAAAAGGATTGAGGAGGGAACTGGGGAAATAATTCTTTTAAATTTAGGGAGTTTGTTTTTAAAGTGGAGGAGACGCAAAGCACAAATATCAACCAGCAAGGTGAAAATCATGGCAGTTTTCAAATAAATTCAGGACAGAAGGAAGTCTAGAGGTTGGGTAGCTGCAGCGGATAACAGTCTCTTTCATGGGATTCTAATTTTCATTTTCTTTACTTTGTGCCTTTCAGGCCGGCTCATGATCTCCCTGCAGAAAACATTAAACAAATTGAAACCACTCCAAAACACTTCCATCATCCCCTTCTCTGAAATACAACTTGTTTCCAATTCCTACAATTCGAATGAGACCGAGACCACAGACAATATCCTTTTTCTCCGGCCACTTTTCAAATCCTAACATTCCAACTGTGCCTTGCTGAAACTTAAATCTGCAAAAGGACTCCTCTCCAATCTACTGGAGTCCAGATCCATCCCCGCTACTCATGCACCGTCTAACACTCAGCCCAGCACACACTTCTGGGGGCTCTGGTTCTAAGAAGTCAGCCACTTCGACAAGAGGGTGGGCGTGAGCGCGAGGAGGAGGACGACGCAGGGAGGGCTATTGAGCAATTCAGAACAAGTTCCCTTCGAGGTCCAGTAGCCCTCCAGCTCTTTTTTTCCTATTGAAAAGCCGGGAGAATCGGGAGGACGGGCCCCATGTCCCTACAACGCCCCCCAGCGCGGAGCAGAGGTCATGGAGATGTCAACGCTGCCCATTCGCTTGAGGGAGCTGCGAGTCGGCCGCTCTTCCCCCTGCCCCCCCCCCACCTCCCGCAGGAAGCCTCTTTGCTGTCCCGCGCCGCCATAAACTGGGGTTAACCCTAACGCCCCCCACCCCCAGCAAACCAAAAACCTATATCCGTGCTCGGAGCCTCAGTGTGTCACACGTAAAATGAGGAGGTCCCTTTTCGTTCTCAGATGTGAGTGCTTTTATTCTCGCATCCCCTAAAAGCCTATCAGCTGCTCCCCTACTCTATCTGCCCTGGCAGGAGACGCCCCTATGAATCCTCCAATCTCCTCTCTCTTCATCCTCCCACGTCAGTCCTTCTGGAACCTAAACACGCTTGCCCACCAAGTGCCCACAGCTCGTCATCCATATCCCATTCCTCCTTTAACCAAATGAAAGCGTTTTTAAATAGTTTACGATTTGATACAGCTCCTAAGAAGCTTTGCCAAGAGACGTCCGGCATCACCAAAGGGCTAACTGCTTTCCCCAGGATTCTGACCCCCATTAACTAATTCCTCGGATCCCGACGTCCGGGAGCTAGGAGGCCGGGCAACGCCCGGTGCGGTGCGCGCGCGCGCGTCGGGGCGGGGGTGGGGTGCAGCCGCAAGGACCCGGGCGGGGGCGGTCGCCTTGGTCTCCCCGCCGGCCCCCGGAGCCCTGGCCCCTAATGAGCCGCTGAAAGGGAGCGGGCTCCGGTGCGCGTGGCTCGCAGGCCTCCCGGAGTCCCGGGCGCCCTGATTGGCCAGCTGCGCCTCGCGACCTCCATTCATTAATAAATTAGCGGCACGCTCCAGCCGAGCGCGAGCCACCAATCACAATGGGCAGCGGCGGCGACAACAGCCGCAGCTTGAGCCGGTGCAGCCGCCACCGCTTCAGCACTCCGACCGCAGCCTCGAGCTCCAGCAGGAGCTTTAGAACCATTTTATGCTGATTAGATAAAGGGGGAGAAGAGAGGCGGGGGCGATGGGAGGAGGATGGATGGCAGGGCCAGGGGAGGGGGGAAGTGGGTGAAGAAAGAGAAAGAAATGAATGATGATAATGCAATGAAAAGAGTAAGCCGGGGAGGGAAAAGCGGGGGAGAAGGGGGGCTGGCACAGGGGGAGGAGGCGGCGGCGGCCGCGGATGGGGGGAGATGGGGGCCCCGGGGGCAGATCTGATTGTTTTCTTGGTGGTATATAAGGGGTTTTAAGGAGAGTCGTGTGCCAGACACGCAGCCACTGAACCACAAGCAGCTTCGCTTTAACTGGAGTGCCTGGGAGTCGCGTGCCAGGAGCCGCACGGCCGGGGACTTACTGACAGACAGACACGCACCACCAGCACAACACACGAGACCCGGGCGGGTCGCCGCGGCCGCCGGGGCTCTTGGCAAACTCGCACGACGGAGAGGTCCCCCGCGGAGCTGCGCCGCAGTAGCGCCAGTCTCGCTGCTTCCAAGGCAGCAGAAGGGGCAGCACTGCGCTCCGGACCGCTCGGAGAATCGCAGCACACGCCAAATAGCGACGCCGAGGCACATTTAGAGAGCGAACCAAGTAAGTATCCGCGCGGCGGCTTCCAACTTGGAAGGGTGTTTCCCGCACTCCGTCCCACCACGCCCGAACGCCCTTCGCTCGCGCTGAATCTTTGTCACAGGGGCCGCAGCCCTTTCCGGGGCGGGAACACAGCCGTCAGGGCGGCCGGTAGAGTTCGGGACTCGGCTGGCGACGGGGTCACAACAGGGGCGCTCCTGAGCTTGGGGAGCACTGGAGGGGTTTCCTCCCCAATTTACCTTCCTCCTTGGCGCCGTTCCGGGGCGTTCTTCTCGGGTGCGCGCAGCAGTACATCCCGGTGACACCAAGAACATGCCTCTGCTTCTATACTGACGCCTCGTTTGGTTCTTTCGCCTTCTCTGCTCTCTTCTCCAGGATGTTCGTCAAATCTGAGACCTTGGAGTTGAAGGAGGAAGAGGACGTGCTGGTGCTGCTCGGCTCGGCCTCCCCCGCCTCGGCGGCTCTGACCCCGCTATCTTCCAGCGCCGACGAGGAGGAAGAGGAGGAGCCGGGCGCGTCGGGCGGGGCGCGTCGGCAGCGTGGGGTCGGGGCCGGGGCCGGGGCGCGGGCTGGCTCGCCGGGAGGGGCCGAGGGCTGCCGGCCAGCGCGGCTGCTGGGTCTGGTGCACGAGTGCAAACGGCGCCCCTCCAGGGCGCGGGCCGTTTCTCGCGGCGCCAAGACGGCCGAGACGGTGCAGCGCATCAAGAAGACCCGTAGATTGAAGGCCAACAACCGCGAGCGCAACCGCATGCACAACCTCAACGCGGCGCTGGACGCGCTGCGTGAGGTGCTCCCCACGTTCCCCGAGGACGCCAAGCTCACCAAGATCGAGACCCTGCGTTTCGCCCATAACTACATATGGGCGCTCACCGAGACGCTGCGCCTGGCTGACCACTGCGGGGGCGGCGGCGGCGGCGGCCTGCCGGGGGCGCTCTTCTCCGAGGCCGTCTTGCTGAGCCCCGGAGGCTCTAGTGCCGCCCTGAGCAACAGCGGAGATAGCCCTTCGCCTGCCTCGACGTGGAGCTGCACGAACAGCCCCGCGCCGTCTTCCTCCGCCTCCTCCAACTCCACTTCGCCCTACAGCTGCACTTTATCTCCTGCCAGCCCGGCGGGTTCAGACATGGACTATTGGCAGTCGCCACCTCCCGACAAGCACCGCTACGCACCTCACCTGCCCATAGTCAGGGACTGTATCTAGAGCCGCCATCTCTGCTACCCACGCCAGGCCTTAGTGGCTACCCTTTCCTGTCCCCGTTCAAGCCCTCCTCCCACCCCTCTCCTGACCCCGCTTCCATGCCCCAGAAACGATCTCACTACTCAGAGCAGGTGTAGCCGTTATGATTCCTGGGTTGTTTGTTGCCTTCCTTGGAGAAGGGCTTCCTTCATTCAGACGGGCTCTCTAATTTATTGGTGTGATGGAGCTTATTGTCAAAGAGGATGGTAGAGTTTGGGGGGCACTTCTTAAGGCTAAAAAGATGCTGGGAAGAGATGAAGGTGGCATGTCGAAAGAGTTTGCAGAGCGGACTGACGCTCCTCCTCTCTCTCGGTGCAGTGCGTGTGAATCTCCCAGAGGGAATGCAACTGGTTCCTGTGATCTCTTCACCTTTGCTTCTATGTAGAGATGTTAATGTCGAGTAGAAAGAAATGTATCTTAGCATCTGAATGATTTTACCGGTAATAATATTATCCACAGATTTGCAATGGCTGGCATCTGCTTTATTCCCAGTGCTGTCTTCGGGCTGTGGGAATTTCACCTGTCAAACCAAACTTTCCCTCTCTGATGTGCACTTTGTTCTGTTTCCCAGATTCGTCACAATGCCTATTGTCCCGCCCTTCTCTTTCCTTTTTCTTCTCCATTTTGCCATCTGTCTCTTATGATTTATAAGGGGGAAAAAGTTGTTTTGTTAGAGGGCCAGGTTAGAAGTCATTGTATAATTTGTAGGCTTTGTAATGATTGAATGCAAGCGTGGAAATTTAGGCTGAACTCTCTATCAAAAGGAGAAATGTGGAGGAAAAGGGAAAAATCAGGAGGGAGGATTGCTTCATGTATTATTTATCTCGACCTTTTAGGGGAGAAGGAACTCCCCTATTCTTTCAAGAGATTAAAAATAAATCAACAGGCTGAAAACCTAAGCAGACACGGAGCATTGCCAGGATCAGCCACACACGTGTTTCCTTCTATTTATTATAAAGAAAAATTTCATGAGAAAAGTATGTATTTTTTGTATATTCTACAGAGTTTATTCTAGTATGTATTTACATCTTGGAAGAACAAGAAAATTGTTCTCATGATTAAACTATAAATAAAATATCTAATTTTCATAGTTTTTGTATGTTGTATGACAATTTTTTCTTGCTTATGTGGCTTTTAGAAGAATGAGTTGCATTTTTCTGAAATTCTCCCGATATCAAATTGAGTACTTGTATTTTTTTGTCAATGTTTGTGTAGAGATTTCACTGACACATAAGGTCTAAGCAATCACAGGAAGCTGAATTATATTCGAGACACTAACACTGATATAAAAGTATAACTCTCAATACAGACAAAACTTAGTTTCTAAGAAATCAATTTCGGAGCAAACAAGATTAGTAAAAAATTGGGGGAGCATTTACGATAATTTTATTTTGATAATTAATAATTATTTTAATTAATGATAATTAAGCCATGATAAGTGCCAATGTTCAGAAACCTTGATTTTAAAAAACAGTGAAGTTGAAATTTCTTGGTGGAGTATGTAGAAATTTGATTCTTACACTTCACTTCTTTGAGCTTCAGTTATCATCTGTGAACTAAAGGGATTGGACAGTGATCTCTAAGGGCCCCTTCCAGCTCTAACATCTGTGACATAACTGAGTATTTATAAATTCATTATTGAAAGCTGATTTCATATTAGCCAATCCAATCTTTGTTAAAATAGTTTACACAACTTCTTCAAAGAAAAAGCAAAGATGTTTTCCTAATCTCCAGGGTACATAACTCTGTAACTTGTACCTCAATCTCCAAAGCAGAAATCAGTGACCTTTGGCCTTGGGTCAAAGATGACCAAGTGAAGGTTGACCACATTCTAGGTTTAAGCCCCTTAGGGAAGGGTGTCCAGGACAACACAAACTAAAAAAAGATCATGTCAGTAAAGAAATGTTGGTTGTTCACTGTCTCCCCAACCCGCAGAACTTCATATCTGCTCCTGGTTTGAGCCAAATCTTCCACTCCTCTGCATAAAGCAATGATAGCCCTCCTGAGACGTCTATCTGACACTGCTCTTCCTCTCCATCTATATGGAAAATATTAAGTGTTTAATATCTCAATAACTCCTTTTTTTTTTTTTTTTTTTTTTGCCGTACGCTGGCCGCTCACTGTTGTGGCCTCTCCCTTTGCGGAGCGCAGGCTCCGGACGCGCAGGCTCAGCGGCCATGGCTCACGGGACCAGCCGCTCCGCGGCATGTGGGATCCTCCCGGACCGAGGCATGAACCTGTGTCCTGTGCATCGGCAGGCGGACTCTCAACCACTGTGCCACCAGGGAAGCCCAATAACTCCATTTTTAATAAAAGGAAGAACCAACCCAGGGTTTGTCTGGCTTTCATCTCTGGGTGTAAGGGAGACTTGTTGGAAAACCCCTTCTAGTTTAAAGGTTGTATTATTCTTAGCCACTCGATTATCTGATATGAGGAGAAAGTGATTTTTCTCGTACATTCACCTTTATGTTTCTAGTGTTTAAAAAGCCAAGCCAGCAAGCAAAGCAATCGTAGTATGAGAGTTTTTAAAATCACGGTTTTAATGCCAAATAACTGTTAATTTAGTGATGATGATGCTTTTATGGTGATTATAGGCTTCTTTTGGAAACTTGCCAAGGAAACAGGTTCATGACACAAGTCTGGGGAAGGTAAATCTTCAGGTGCAGGTACTCAGGAAACCTCAGCTGGTGAGGGGATCCTATAAACAGGTGGTGACCCTAACAGCTTATTTGGAGAGGCACAGATGGGGGGAGGGTTCAATAGTCATAGTTTTGAGTAATGGGTAATAAACCTAATGACTCAACCTGCGACCTAGTTGAATCTAGCAGCCACCTCTGCAGTTTCTCCAGGACCAGAGACCCGTTCAGCAAGAGCTTGCAGGTCCTCTTACACACCAGCATCACGTCATATACGGCAGGAATTCCGTCTCCCGTCTGTGGTCTACACTCGGGCTTTTCCCCCGCTATCTACAGCAGACCTAATTTTACACTAAGTAGGTGCAGTTATTTTTTTATGGCGTCTAATCACTTTTAGCGGTCAAGAACGATGTTCTTTCTGCCTCACTTCGCGCTGGGAGTTCTCCTCGCCACCCACTGCAACCTCCGCAGCCTGTGGGCTGAGGCCCAGTCGTCCTCTCCCGTCCCTTGTAGAGATGAGAATTACTGGTCGAAGCTTCAGCGGTAGGGAATATAGTCGATCTTCCTTTTTACCCATTCGCCTCCCGCCCTGGGACCAGCTCGGTCCGTCTGCACCAAGCAGGTTCGTGGGCCGCTGAGCCAAGCCATTCTATTTCTGGAGCTCTCTGCTGAGAGCCGTTTCAAGCAAGGCCATGAAGATGTTGTTCTGATGACAGTCCCACACCGCAAAATTTGCCAGATCTTTCCAGCTCCAGGGGCGCAGTGGCGTGTTTACCTAAGCCTGGAGAGGTGCGAGGGTTGGTCCTGGCCCGGGTGGATCTCTGCTTCGGCGCCGCCAGGCTCCGGGCATTGATTGTATTTACTTGTTCTGAAGTGCCCAGGACTTAGGGCTGATTTTCCTTCACCAGATCTAAGACAAATCCATCTGAAGGCGAACAGGAGAAAACGGAGAAGCGGAAAGGTGGGCCGCCGGGCGAGGTAGGGACGAGAGGAGTACTGGGGCTCCCGGAGCCCCCAGCACCTGGGCAGGAGCCGTGTAGGCTCCCTCCCGGGCAGAGCCCTGCGGGCCCTGCGGAGGCGCGGGCTTCGGAAGGCCCCGGGCGGCCTTGGCCGGGAGGGAGCGAGGGTCCTGTTACCGCGGAGCGCATCTAGACCCAGGGCCCGCTTCTGCGGCGCCCACCCTCCGGCCCGGGTCGCCTGGACGCAAGGCTGCGGCAGGGCCGAGGCAGAGGCAGGGAGTTGCGAGCCGCCGCCGCCCGCCGCGTGCACCCCCTGCATCGCACAGCCTTGGGCAGGTTGTGACTGCTGGGCCTCGACACCTGGAACCCGTTAAAAGCGCCTCCTCCTCACGCCCGGCCACGGTCTCTTCCCCCACCCCCAGGCTCCCGGGTCCCAGGCGAGCTTTGAATGTATTAATTAAATAAAGCAGGCAGCCCTTGAATCGCGCCAACGCAGGGCGCTCTCGGGAGCGTGAAAGTCCTGGCCTCCGAATCCGCAAAAGAAAAATGTGTGAAAAGAGAATTAGTGAAATTAGGTTAGACCAATAAAACGTGAGGGCTCCAGCACCCCCCTTCCCGCTCCCCCAGCCTGGGGCTAGAAGGGCTATCTGGTCTGATCTATTGTTTCCCGCCCTGGCAGGGGGTTCATTGTTTGATAAATAATTCCCCCTCCATTTTATTCTTTAAAAAAAAATGGGTATTTGCATAATCACTGCTTTGATGTGGCCAGAAATAGGAGGCTTGGTCTCCCCAAGTCTGCTATTGGTAGCGAAGCAACAAAGCTCGATCCAGATCTTTCACTTCGCTGACAGCGTGTGGGGCAGATTGTCAGAAACGGCTGCGTTAAGCTCCTGCCTCCTTTTTAAAAAGGATCCACTTTAATGATTAAACCTAAGGAATGTCCCCAAAGGGGGAAGGCGGTGAAGGACGAGAGCTCTCAGCCCCCTCCACCTCCCTCTGTCCTCCAGGGTTCATTGTTCTCGGCAGTCTCTTTTCCAAAGCCCTTGCGGGCGTGCGCCTCGCTTGGGGCCTCCCCACGTGGCTCGCAGTGGGCACCCGCCGGGGTCCGCCGGGGCCGAGGTCTGCAGGAGCGGTCCTTCTCGTCCCCCACCCGTTTTTCCTTTCCCAGTTTGGTTTACCCAGCCTGGGTGGGGTTCGTCTTATGGAGGACGCCGAAGTGAGCTGCTCTTTGGTCCCCGAGTGGAAACGAGGCGGGTGGGGAGGGCCCCTGGGAACGCAAGATGGGGGCAGTTTCAGATGGTCCCCGACAGGAGAGAGGAGCAAAGAAATTCAGTCATCCGGAAAGCGGATCGAGAAAGCCAGTGTGGCCGGAGCTATTATATCCCTGCACGGTGGCGGGAGTCGGAAGATGGAGTGGGAAAGAGTCCTGATGCTGTGTGCACTACAATAAATGACTTTTTTTTTTTTTCTTTCCTCTCGGTGCCGGGGTCGCAGGAGGAGGGAAGGCGGTGGGAGTTCTCTGCTTTCATCTCTGCTTTCTCTCTCACCCAGCTTCTCCAAACCTTCAAGCACGAAGGGGGAAAAGCCAACTTGGATTATTGACTAGGAACGCTATGTGATGAGGCTGGGGCTTCCTGAGCAACCGGACAGCCGCCAGCTCTGCGCTCCAGCCTGGGTAGGTCTCACCTGTGGGAGAAACGCTCAGCCTCCTCGGGCCCTAAGCCCAGGATTCCGGGAAGGCGGGGGCGGGGAGACGCAGGCGGGAACGAAGGGGGATCCGCGAAGCACCTGCGCGACCGGGGTCCCATTCCTCTTCCGAGCCCCCGCATCTCACCAAGCTGGACTCCGGGGCATTCTTCAAGTGTCCCACCAGCTTTTGGACTCAGAGCTTCAACAGTTGTTTAGCTCATTGTAAATTCTCTTTTTACTTATCTTTCCTTTTTACTTTTCAAGGCTGTAATTGTATAAGCAATCGTTTTCCTTCATATCAAGTTTCTCACAAAAGTCATACTTCTTACGAAATAGAAGGACTTGGGATTCAAGATTTTTCCCAATGGAAGCATACTTTTAATTTTGTTTGGACTTTGACAATAGCCCTGTAGAGTCATGTTACCTGGTAGACACTGTAGGGTATACTGAATTCCAGAGATGTAAGAAATCAAGAGGCAAAAAGTTAGAGTTATTTCAAAGGACACATCTCCCAGAGAGGCTGTTTGGACTGTAGCTGGTCTTTCAAAGATTCAAAAACAAGTGTATATCTTCTCTGATCTTGTTGAAGTGTAGAACAGACTGTGCCACCAGTATTTTTCATCATTCATCCTTCCCTTCTAATGATTCCATTACCACCTTCTCCTTGATTCTCTTCACTCCAGGACCTGGAGGCATACCTGGAGACATTAAACAACGATGCAAAGAACCAAAATCTTTCACCTATCTTACTTGATCTAGAAACAATTAAGTAAAAGTGCTGAAGTCCATGTTATATGGGAACAGGAACCTTCAAAATAAGCAGAGAAAGCTGGGGGCTGGTTTCCAGGGTAGCAGCTTGCAATAAAGCCTAATTCCTTGTGACAAAGAGGTCATCTTCCTTTTCACATGTGTTTATGATCCCTTTGTGCATTGTATTTTGGCATAAAAGCTTCTATGCTCTGTCAGGCCTCCACAGGCAGCTCTATGACTCTCAAGGGGGTTTATTGCCTCTTTGGTATAAGAATAGCAGAAAGAAGCCAAACTAGTGCCAGTGTGACAAAGGACAACCCCACAGGCTTGCCACTGCTTTCTTTCTGTAACATAAATTTTGCTATGCATTGAAATAATTTAAAAATGAGAGATTCTGGGATAACTTTAATTTGATTTTGCGGTTTTTCTTCATACCTTTCACATCTATTGAAACACTACATGCAAACATGTACAAGAAGATTGATTCATTGTGAGGATATGATCAATTTATCTTTTTGCCTTACTTTCCACATAATTTTGGAAAAGAAATCAAATGAGGTAAAACCTTTGAAACTGTACGGAGAAAAGTCTAACCATAAACTTTACATAACTATTGTATTAATGCATTAATACTTCTTTCATTCCTAGAACATGATCAAAAAATTTTTTTTTTCTGAATCAAACCTATCTGAACTAATATCTTCCTTAACTCAAAGTTGCCATGGCAGCAGCTTGAAACAGACAAAGAAGAAAACATGATTTTGCTGGTGGAGCACTAAAGCAACTCAAAAGTTTTGAGTTCAAATCCAGTGTTTCTCTTGAATTAGAAGAAAATGATTTCACCATATCTGCATGACATGGGCACTGCACAGGCAAGCCTTGCCAATAGAGCTCTTGATGGCTTTGCAAAAGAAATTCCTATCATTTTCAGTAGACCTAGGAGGGTCTATATGACATCTTTAGTCTGGGAAGAATCAGAAAGAGTGTAGTGAAAACTGAGTTTTATTTTTTTGTGAGCAAATAATTTAAAAGGGGTTTCAGTTCTACTTGAGTAAAACTGTCCTGGAATCTTAAGACCATTCTGCTCTCCTACATTGGGGAGACTTGTCTAGACTTCCTAGAGTTTTTGTCAGAGCAAAATGGTTCTAAACTATGTAAGATGAAACTGAACTGCTGAAGGCACTGGCCAGAGTACTTCCCTCACCTTCACATTACTCTGAATTTCTCAGATACTCATGTCTTCAATAACAACATGTATAAGATGGTAATGGTGATAACACATTACAAAGCAGGCTGGAGCAAATCCCTATGGTGGCAACTACTGGTCATAGCTCTCCAGATAATTGCTAGTTCCATCTCTTTCCACCAAAAAGACACCAAAGTTCAATGGTTCCCCTTTCCTACCCCAGCAAAACAAGTGATGTTACGAGATCTTCCGTAAGGGACTAAAAGGAGAGTATTCATAAATGTTAGGCTTCTCAACTTTTTGGTATTCATGACACACTTTAGAATTTTGATAGCATATTTGAAGGGATTGGGAGTCTCCAAATAACATTAAACAAGGTAGCTATGATTACACCACACAGTATCTTCACTGTCTCACAGAATCTGTTAACAGTCATAACCGTCAGCCACTGCCCTTCATCATGGTATCACTGTTTCAGTATTACTATTTCTTGTCCTGAGAGCGCCTCCCATATGCACTAGGCAATATTCCTGCATGTTTCAGGAAACAGAATTTCATTGGTACTATCTTTATCCTACTCTGGAACTCTTATTCAAAGCCTGTGACTTCATTTCATTCCATCTGGACAAAATGCTGCCGCTGGATACTGTGGAGGACAGTTCTAGACTCCATGAATATCTGATGTTCTAACCCTATTGGGCATGCTTAGGCCCCTTACAGTAGGGTGGGGCTCCATCTCTGGTCTCTATCTTCCTCTTCTCTTGAGAGGGTGAGGCCAACATATCAAAGCTCGTTGGGCTTCTGAGTGATCATATAAAGAGTAGTGGTTCTTGTGAGTCACCTCAACTCACAGTGTATGTTACATGAGGGAGAAAAAAACTTGTGAGTTGAAAGCCAGGAAGATTTGAAGGTTGTTGCTGCATCATAAAAACCCACTTTGATTAATATGGAAGTATATTTATTTGAAGACTATATAACTTATTTGTAGCAAAAAAAAAAAAAAGTCTGTAAAACTTGGTGGCTCACCTCTGAATAGTTTGAAGATTCTGTTATAAAAGACAATTTTATTTTTATTTTTGGCCATGCAAGAAAGCTTTATGTCTCAAAGTCTACAGCCATTCTTAGAGTGATTTTTAAAAATCATCTTAACCATTTTAACTGTACAGTTTAGTAGTTTTAAGTATATTTGCAGTGTTGTGCAACCAATCTCCAGAATGTTTTCATCTTGCAAAACTGTAACTCTACACCCATCAAACAACAGCTCCCATTTCTCCTCCCTTCCAACCTCTGGAAACCAATATTCTTCTTTCTGTTCCTATGAATTTGACTACTTTACATACCTTATGTAATAAAAGCTATTTTTATTTTTAAAGCATATAGTGTCACTGTCCTCATTTTCTCTATTGTAATAAACTTTAATTTTATTTCTCCCTACTGCTGATGTAGAAGTAAGCATGTATGAAGTTCTGTCATTCACGACACATAACCTTTCTGCTATCTTGTGGGAAATAATAATATGCAGCTGTACTCTCCTTTGTATAGTGTTACTGATTGACTGAAGGCAGTTTTGCAGGAGGGCACCCATTATCTGAAGCCATCTATTCTTGAGAGAGCCCTGCACGTAATTATGTGTTTGCCCCATCCTATCCAGAAAGTGACCGAGGTGCTTCCATAGGTTCTGGAGGTTAGTTTGAAGAGTAGATTGACTCCTGGGGTGCTATGGATAAAACTCACTGTGATAATGTTATTTGATCCGGTTGTACCCAAGCCTGTAAGGGGACAGTAAAGATAAATTACACATTTGGCCGAAGTACTATAATCAGCTTATTAACTTAGAGTATGTGATGAGGCTTTTCATTTTGGGGAAGCCAGAGCACTGGATTGAGTCAAGAGGCTGAATTTGTGGTGAGGGTCCTTTTTGTTACTGATTGGCTGTGTGACCATGAGTAAGTCTCTCAGCCTGATAAGCCTGATAAGACTAGGTATTTCCAAAGTCTTTTCTAGTTCTGATTTTCAAAGTTTTTATAAAATACTATAGGTTTGTTTTTAGAAACACTTTTGGACAAACCCTAACTGTTTTATGTTTGTACGTGTATTTTCAGAAGACATATCTTCAGAAGAAGAGCTGTGTTGATTTTCAAAAATAGATGAAGACACAAAATTTTAAGTTGCCTTTTATAACTGTGTCTTTAAAAATGGAAACTGGAGGATGGAGAAAGGCAACTGAAACGTCCCTCAAGCTAGGCTCATATTTAACACCGACATCTAAGACTTGCCGTGCACTTTGAATCCAATCTTTTTTTTATTCAGCGCTTGCATTGAACAGAAAAAGTCAATCATTTTAGGTACAGAAGAAGAGCAAACCTTTAAACAAGATTCTCTCTTTCAAGCTGCCTCTGAGCAGAGGATGACTATTTTTTTTTATTCAGAGACATATTTCTTCATCTACCTCCTTTCTCCCTCATCTTTAAAGGTGTATCTTGATTTGGGCATCAAGGATCTACAAACACATCACACAAGTAATTTAAAATTGTTCTTCTTGGGGGGAAAACAGATTAAGTCTCAGCTCCCCATGAATAGCTCTGCTCTCTCCTTTTTAATAAAGAAGAGTTAGACTGGACCAGTGCCGATGGCATATTTACCTTCATGAGCTAAAAAAAAAAAAAAGAAAAGAAAAAGAAAAAAAGTTAATTACTGCTCGGAGCAAGTTAGTCTGGCTGTCCTGAGCTGTCTTTTATTAGTTGTCCCCTTCATTAATTTCCCTCACTGGATTTGCTGCTAATAGCTGCCTGGTCCCAGTCAGCTCAAAGCCGCATCTGTGCCATTGAGCAGAAAAGTAGGAGCCTGGCCAAAGGGGGATGGAGATGGCGTGAGGGAGACGCTATTTACAAATCAACTCTTATTAACATGATGGTCTGGTTTGCTGAAGAGGGGAGAGGGTGGGCCTCAGAGCAGAGAGCTGTAGAGCAGAGGAGAGGTAGTGAAAGCTGAAGGAATCAGCCCCAAGCATGGCAGTTTGGATTTTTACTTCATTCCTTATGAACTAGTGTTCTCCTAGCTTCACCTTAGATTAATGTCAATACTTGTTTTCCAAAGGCTGGATGAAGTATACTACTCTGTCACTGAACTTCATAAAAAGCAATAAAAGTATGGATCTTTTAGTAAGGAGGTTTGCTCTTCACCTTATGATGCAGAGACTTTGAGACTCTCTTTGAGACTTTGAGAGATCCAAGTCAACAAATGGGCTTTTTCCTTTTAAAGTTTATACCTTATTTTTAGATATTAATTCAATTGGAGACAGTGTACTGAATACATGTATGAGTTGTTTATTCTTGTCCAGTTGTGTACATCGCTTTGGAAAGGTCAAACCATCTTTATTTTCCTCACACTTATCACCAACAGGTATAAGAACTTACCAAGTTATCTTGTTACAGTAAGCTCCAGGAGGAAGTGTGCACGCACGGGCACACACGCCGGTTCTCATTCTCCAGCGTCTGTAACAGGGCCTCCCATACAGTAGGAGCTCATCAAGTATTTGTGGGGTTAACGCTGATGAATGAGGAATTTTTTTAATAGACAAAGAACAATCAGTCCCAAATTCCTATTTATATGCATACTCAATTAAGAAACATCTCAAAGCTCTCCCACCTGTTTTTATTTATTTATTTGGCTGCGTTGGGTCTTAGGTGCAGCATGTGGGCTCTTCCTTGCAGCGCCAGCTTCTCTCTGGTATTGGTGCTCCCGCCTCAGAGTGCTCGGGCTGGGTAGCTGTGGAGCGTGGGCTTAAGTAGCACCTTTCTGTGTGCGTTGTAATATACTTGAGCTTCCATTCACATTGCTCTATCACAGTAAAATAGAAAAGTTAAATTTGAATCCTCTGAGTATCACATGCCTGGGCTTGGGGATCAGTCAGCTTGGGTTCAAACCTCATTTCTAATATTTATTAGCTGTGTGGTCAACTTAATTTTGGCTTTAGTTCCCTATTTCTAAATAGAGTTAAATGAGCTAGTACATGTAATGTGGTTGGCACATAGTAAGTCCCAACAAATGGTTGCTATTTGGTTATTCTTTGGAAATACACGTGTACCAAATGTGAAACCAAGGGTAGTCACCAGTTACAGCCTTTAAATTGTTTAATAAATAATGCACTGTAACGTACCTTCTCTGATAAATCTCCACTTTATTTTTGCAAAAATTTGCACGTCCTTCAAGTGTCAGGTAGCCTAAACAATGTTTGCCCAAGTTGTTCTATCAGGAACTTGGAGTAAGCTGTGTCTAGTTCGAGCGGGTTTGAGACGACCGACCCTCCAACTGGGCATGTGCAAGTGTCCACTGGTGACCCTGTGATGTCAGAGGGCCAAAACCTCCACCCTTACAGCATGCTAACCGCCGTTTTCCTCCACGAAGAGGCTTGTTATTGAGTTGCACCTGTGGCATCTACAGGGCAGCACAAGTACCTCACCTTTTCCTTATCTTCAGTCACTTTTCCCCACGCTCCCCATGCCTCAGCTTTATCCCATAAATATTCGGAGCCCCTCGCCTTGGGGGAGGCTGACTTGAGACTTTTTCTTCTTTGTCCTCACTTGGCTGCCTCCTGAATAAACCTTTTGTCTGATGCAAACCTCCACGTCTCAGCATTTGGCTTGCTGGACTTTGGGGCAAAGTTCAGTAACAAATGAATATGGTATTTTAAATATAAAAATTATACAGACTTCGGATTTTTAGTTATTTCAAAAATAACAGAGAACAAACTAGTGGTTACCAGTGGGGAGAAGGGAGGGGAAGGGGGAGGAGGGGCAATATAGGGGAAGGGGAGTAAGAGGTACAAACTATTAGGTATAAATTAAGTTACAAGGATATATTGTACAACATGGGGAATATAGCCAATATTTTATAATAGCTATAAATGGAGTGTAACCTTTAAAAATTGTGAATCACCATGTTGTACATCTGTAACTTATATAATATTGTACAGCAACTTACTTCAATAAAAAAATAAAGTAATAATTGAGAAAGGTAAAAAACAACATGAGTTCTATTGAAGTATCAAAGAAAAATCCAGATTAGTAAAAATCTAGAATAATCATAATTACCATTGATTTAGAATGACATTATTTATAGTTAATAACTATAATTAATGTATTTATTTGGAGAATGAAATAAAATGCTTCATCATTTGATAATACATCGTAGAACAAGAAAGGAGCCTATGTGGCGTGGTTTTGGAGGGGTTGTTTCAAAAATTAAAAAGCAGATACCCCTTGAACCCGAAATTCTATTTTTAGGAAGTTATTCTACAGAAACTCTCTTCTTTTTTTTGGGGGGGGGGGTACGCGGGCCTCTCACTGTTGTGGCCTCTTCCGTTGCGGAGCACAGGCTCCGGACGCGCAGGCTCAGCGGCCATGGCTCGCGGGCCCAGCCGCTCTGCGGCATGCGGTATCCTCCCGGACGAGGGCACGAACCCGTGTCCTCTGCATCGGCAGGCGGACTCTCAACCACTGCGCCACCAGGGAAGCCCCCAGCACCATTTATTGAAGACACTATCCTTTCCCCATTTGAATGTTCTTGGTGTCCTTATCAGATTAGTTGACTGTATTTCTGGGATCTCTGTTCTGTTCCATTGGTCTGTGTGTTTGTTTTTATGTCAGTACCATACTCTTGATTACTATAATTAAGCAATATAGTTTGAAATCAGGAAGTGTGATACTTCCAGCTTTGTTCTTCTTTCCAAGATTGCTTTGGGTATTTGAGGCCTTTAGTGGTTCTGTAAGAATTTTAGGATTTTTAAATATCTCTATGAACAAAGCCTTTGGAATTCTGATGGGGATTGCATTGAATCTATAGATTGCTTTGGATAGTATAGACATCTTAATATTAATTCTTCCAATTCATGAACATAGGGTGTCTTTGCATTTATTTGTCTCTTTTTCAATTTCTTTCAACAATGTCTTATAGTTTTCAGTGTACAGATCTTTTACTTCCTTGGTTAAATTTATTCCTAAGTATTTTACTTTTTTTTGATGCTATTGTAAATGGGATTGCTTTCTTAATTTCTCTTTCAGGTGGTTTACATCTCTCTATTGAAACTCTCAGTTTTGTTCATACATTGTTTTACTGAATTTGTCACACGGTCTATCTGTGTGCTCACTGAATTGTACTCACCGAGCGTCCTTAAAACAATTATTATATTTTGAATTCTTTGTCAGGCAATTCATAGATTTCTATTTCTTTGGGGTCAGTTACTAGAAAATTATTGTGCTTCTTTGATGATATCATGTTTCCTTGATTTTTCATGCTCCTTGCTTGAAGTCTTACATTGCTGTTTTCACTTTTGAAGAAGCAGTCACCTCTAGGCTTTAGTGACTGGCTTTAGCAGAGAGATACTTTCACTTGATAGCCCAGCCAGAGGTTCTGAGGCTTTTCCAGACCTTTTCTATGGGTGTGCCTGCTCCACACTTTTTGTTCCTTCTTGGGGAAGTTCCTAAGAGTGTATACCTTCTCTCAGTCCTGCAAAGCCTGGCTAGGTGTTGAAAGTGTCCCATTTGTTTTCCCTGATGAAGTGTTCTGAAACGCTCAAGTCTGTGAGTCTTCATCTAATCTTGCAGAATTAGACTGGCTTTCTGCGCTTGCTTGCTAGTCATCTGCAAGTACTTGTTCTCACTGTCCACAGAAGACGGCTACGCGAGGAGGCGGGCAGTTAGGCGTTGGGGGTGCATGTGGGGGGGCGTTGGGGGGAGCTGCATGTGAGGCATCCATCATTTCTCGTGGAGGGACTTTCTGACAAGAGTCTGTGAATCAGTTAGTAGGCAGAACCATGAAGCAATTAGTAGTATTCCTTTGCTGAATTCCGAGCCCTGGCTGCTGTACTCTCAACTTCTCCCAACACTCAAGGTTGCAGATCCCCTCAGTAATCTGGGTGAAGTGAGAAAGAAGTGGGTCTCTTGGGTAGCATTCTGCGCAGCTGGGGAACCTGGGCACTCACTCACATGCTCTCAGTCTTCCCTGTGAAAGAAGTCATGGCCGTGGGGGTCTTTCCTGGCACCGAGCCTTAGGAGAAGAGTGATGTGGGCAAAGTGAAACTGCTCCTCTTACCATCTTCAATGAATCTATTCCTGGATTCTGCTGCTTCAGTGGCATGCTGGGGTTTCTCTGCTGGACTCCTGGACGCCCACAAGGGTGCTCTTATCCGTGGGTGACTGTAAAAGTCGATGTACTGTGGGGGGATGAAGGCGGAGAACTCCTATTCTGCCATCTTGCTGATGTCACTTCAATTATATTTCTATGTACTAGTAAAGAACAATTGGAAATCGAAACAAGAAAATAAGACTATGTACAGCATCAGAATATAAACTACTTAGGGAAAATTTAACAAAATATGGGCAAAATGTGCATGCTGAAAACTAGAAAGTATTTATGGAAACATTAAAGAAGACTTAAATAAATGGAGAGATGTATGGTACTCATGGATCAGAAGATTCCACGTTGTTAAAAATATCAATTTTCCCCTACTGTGGTCAGCCTGCAGACGCACAATGGATCCCCTGCTCCATCCAAAATTTGGATGTCAAAACTGACGATGCCACACATGCACCAAAAGGGTGTGAGATTATTATTCACATAACACGGCTTCCTGGGGAGAACAAGGAAGCCTCCCAAACGAGTGTAAAATGGCTTGAAAGAATGGGCTTAGGGTTTCATGGAGTTTAGAGGGTAGGGCTGGTGTGAGAGTTCTTTCCACGGGCTGGGGTTTCATGCTTTTAACTTCCTGCTGGTGCCAAAGAAAAAAGCACCTAGGCTTTCTGGTCAGCTCATCCAGATGTGGGGAAGAGAGGTAAGGGACAGTGGAGGGGCTTCACAGCTGGCAATCATCAAACATCAAAAATGGAGTCAGACATTTGTTAGACTCCCAATTTGATCCATAGACTTCACACTACCCAATTAAAACCCCTCTTTATCCCTGATAATTTTTTTTTCTGAAGTCTGTTTTGCTTGATTTTAGCTTTATGATGTATCCTTAATGTCAATGATGCTTGTCTGCTCTGGCTAAAGGATGAACCACAGTCTTTAATTCATGAAACTTGAAAAACAGCCTTCTTAATGCACTTTAAAACACTTGGTTTCTGAGCCAAGACCCATAAACTAGGTCTTCTTTATTGCTTATTTTAAAAATAATTCAGTACTTTATTTGATGCATATTATGTAGTAATACATACAATGAGGGTTAGCAACATTTAGTGATCATTTTAAAAATTTGATTACTAACACATTTTGGCCACATAATAGTAGAATACTCCTGGTGATAATGATGCCTTATCACTAGAATCCAAGAACAGATGATAACCAATTTCTCCAGAGTTATAAAATAATGATAAAAATCAACATTAACACAACCCTGGGAACCATTATTTTTTATCAATTTAAATTAATGTACCCCAAATAGTTTAATTTTCTTAATTAAATAAGCACTAAAATTAAAATCATGGAAAATAAGAGGGGACTAAATCTCCCTAAGCCATGGAGCACTCATCACTCTTTCACTTTTTTACCCAGCCGAAAAACAAAAACAAACAACAAACAAACAAACAGAAAAAACCTGTCCACCCAGGAGCTAATCCATTTTCCACACTCATTATCATTCAGATGAGT
This sequence comes from Delphinus delphis, assembly GCF_949987515.2. Taxonomy (NCBI): domain Eukaryota; kingdom Metazoa; phylum Chordata; class Mammalia; order Artiodactyla; family Delphinidae; genus Delphinus; species Delphinus delphis. The sequence goes on along the minus strand of NC_082687.1, from coordinate 111,563,302 downwards.
CTTTTGTAAGACAAAGATGGCGGCATAGTTTTTTTCAGTGTCTGAGAACGAACGCCTTTCTTGTTTGGATTGTACAAATAAAGAGGACCCTCTGGATCTAATTAAGAGATTTTCACCTGCCATCATTCATTCATTCAGTTCACAAACATTTATGGAACACGTGCAATGTGCGTGGCATAATGTTAAATAGTGTATTACACCAGGAGTTATGCCACAATGGGTCAATCATAAAACTACACTCTTAATTAATCTTGTGATTTTTAATGATTTAATTCTCTCATTCAACAGGGCCTTATTAACGACCAAGTGCTAGGCTAGGCACTGGTGCTGACAAAATGAACTCACAATCTCTGCTTTCACGTACTCATAATCTAATGGGGGAGGCATATACATAAACAAGCAATTACTGCTCAGCTGAGGTCCCACCATAAAGGTTGGTGATGGTGTAATGGAGGCTCTGTGTGTGTGTGTGTGTGTACGTGCAAGTGTGTGTTTGTGTGCGTGTGTAACTAGAGGGAAGTAGGAGAAGAGTCAGAGAAGGTTTCCCTGAGGAGGTGAAACTTGAGTTGTCTTGAAGGGCAAATAAGAGCTTCCCAGGAGAGGTAGGGGAGGATATTGCAGGCAAAGGTAAGAGCCTCGGGAAACAGTTCTGGGAGGGCAGGCTTACCTGGGGAACTGCAGTCAGATGAGGCTGGGTGGATGTGGGACTACCTGGTGATGAGGTTGAAGAGAGATAGAACAAGAGGATCATGTTGAGTATTATTTAGGCTAGGCCATAATGAACTTGTCAAAATTAGACTATTTTGACTTAAAAAACAGTAATTTGATACAGTTTAAATGACATGATAATGATGAATAAGCATTAGTAAATAACTACATGAACGGAACCTACTACTGTTGCTGTTTTTGTTATTTGCATTTCCCACTTCTTCACACCCTGATTAGAACTGACTTCTCCAAAATATTTGCAAACGACGTGACCGACAGGGCTTAATTTCCAAAATATACAAACAGCCCATACAACTCAATAACAAAAAACCAAATAATCCAATCAAAAAATGGGCAGAAGACCTAAATAGACATTTCTCCAAAGAAGACATACAGATGGCCAATAGGCACATGAAAAGATGCTCAACATCACTAATTATTAGAGAAATGCAATCAAACTCCAATGAAGGGGGTTTCCCTGGTGGAGCAGTGGTTGAGAGTCTGCCTGCCGATGCAGGGGACACGGGTTCGTGCCCCAGTCCGGGAGGATCCCACATGCCGTGGAGCGGCTGGGCCCGTGAGCCATGGCCGCTGAGCCTGCACATCCGGAGCCTGTGCTCTGCAACGGGAGAGGCCACAACAGTGAGAGGCCCGCGTACCGCAAAAAAACCAAAAAAGTCCAATGAAGTATCACACCAGTCAGAATGGCTAACATTAAAAAAAGTCTACAAATAACAAATGCTGGAGAGAGTATGGAGAAAAGGGAACCCTCCTACACTGTTGGTGGGAATGTAAATTGGTACAACCACTATGGAGAACAGTATGGAGGTTCCTTAAAAAACTAAAAATAGAATTACCATATGATCCAGCAATATCACTCCTGGGCATATATCCAGAGAAAACTCTAATTTGAAAAGATACATGCACCCCAATGTTCATAGCAACATTATTTACAATAGCCAAGACATGGAAGCAACCTAAATGTCCATTGACAGATGAATGGATAAAGAAGATGTGGTACATGTATACAATGGCATATTACTCAGCCATAAAAAAGAATGAAATAATGCCATTTGTAGCAACATGGATGGACCTAGAGGTTATCATACTAAGTGAAATAAGTCAGAAAGAGAAAGACAAATATCATATGATATCATTTATATGTGGAATCTAAAAAGAAGGTACAAATAAACTTATATACAAAATGGAAACAGACTCACAGACATAGAAAACAAACTTATGGTTACCAAAGGGGAAAGGGTGGGGGGAGGATAAATTAGGAGTTTGGGATTAACAGATACACACTACTATACATAAAATAGATAAACAACAAGGTCCTACTATACAGAACAGGGAACTATATTCAATAGCCTGTAATAAACCATAATGGAAAAGAATATGAAAAAGAATATATATATATATATATATATAAATATATATATAAATGGAATCACTTTGCTGTATACCAGAAACTAACACAACATCATAAATCAACTATACTTCAATAAAAATTTTCAAAAAAAAGAAATGACTTCTTAAAAGCAAGACTATCCCCTGCATCTGGGGGGAGAGTCTGAGGTTACCTGCAGTTAAGTGGCCTTGGCCACTAAAGTTAATGAGAGTGGGGCTGGGGAAATGAATTCAGCAGGACTGCAAAGGAGAAAGAGTTTAGATAATAATGATAACAAACTTCTATCACTTACTGAACACCAAAATGTGCCAGCCACTGAGCTAGGTCCTTCACATGCATTATCTCCATCCTCACAACATCACAAGGTGTGTCTTTTTACACCCATTTTACATATGGGAACTCTAAGGCTCTGAGAGGCTAGGTACCATTCTTCTAGTAAGTGGCAGAGCCAGGGCACATACCTGTGATTTCACCAGACTCTTCCCTTCAAGGAGGCCTAATGAGAGTGACTGCAGGTAGAACTAGAAGTGACGTCACCACCTGCTGATGTTTAAAAGTTATTTCCCAGAAGAGGAAAGACCAGAAAATCGGTGTAGCCCCACCCATCAGTTCAGTGCCAGAAGTTCTCGATTTTTAATTTTAATGTTTTTGGCTTTAGAGAGGTAGGGAGGGAGGAAGAGGAGAGGGTGCAGGAGATGAGGATGGGGGTCTATAAGAAGCAGTTTGGTAACATGGGAAGAAAAGTGAAGACAGGATGCTCTTTCCTCTCCAACCTCCCTGGCAAGCAAGCAGCTGGCTCTATAATTTAACTGTTTACTGTAGCAAGGACAAAGAACATTCTGCTTAGTGAAGTCCTTCCCGACAACAGCTAAATACCAGGGGGAAAAAACTGTGTGCACATCATATAATTAAAACATTTTCCTTGATTTATTCTCCTAAAAATGTGCATAGGAAGGAATATACAATCACCAAAATACAACATCACAATCTGAAATACATTACTGAAGGAGTGTTCTTAGCTGGGAAACTTTAGACAGTGTTTTCATCACTTTGGGATGATGGTCCAGTGGAGATGCTGCAGTTCTCTGCAGCCTTGTAATCTCGAAGCCACCCAGCATGCTCTCACAGTGGGAACAATGCCTCAGGAGCCCATGTGGTCCACGAGCACAGCGTCTCATTTATTATCCAAGTGGCCTATTCTAGAAACCATCTTTTGGGTGTGCCTTTTCATTTGTTTCTTCTGTCCCACATGCTGAGAGTGATGACAAGGGTCATTTCTAGTTAATGTTGTGGACAGTGCACTTAAAGTGACCTTTCCAACTGAGAAGCAGCTATTCAGTCTGGATTTTTAAACAGTTTTCTCCAAAAAAAAAAAAAAAAAAAGTGGGTGTATTTCCTGAAAAGTCATACTTCTGAATTTAGACTTAGGTGCCTTTGGCTCTCTGAGTCTTAGTTCTTTTCACAAGAAACATGATGTTGTTAGCATTTGAAAGAGAAAATAACTCTAGAGTTATTTTGCAGGGGCAAAAGGGAAGCGACTGTCAGCAGGGTGGAATATATATTTAGTCTTTCCAGTAGAAACACTACAATAAATACACAAATCACTTGGCAGGGTCTCTTTTCTCTTCTAGCAATTGCATGAGCTAGCTGTACTGAACTATAAAATGCTTCATGAAAACAATATTTGCTTGATGACTGGACTGATTTTTAAAATTTATAAAGTATTGACTTTTCTTTTTCAATTCACCTTTTTCAATTCACCATTTTAGCATTTGAGATACACTCTGGTTGGTAAATGTTCTGAGCAAGGCATTTTGGGCACATCTTCAAAAATCACCAAGGAACTAAAATAGTTGATGTATACCAAGTGACCAAAGCACTTAATTCACCTTGATCTGTCTTTTAATTTAATTTTTAAGTTACTGACAAAATCTGGCATCTCTTCACATCCAGGGCAATTTGGAGCTTTCTGTCTCCCAATCATCAGCTACTGTGTTAGCCACTGAACAACAACAATGTGTCACTGGCCTATGTAGAACGGATCTTAAACAAAAGGCTTCTTTTTGATTGTTTGCATTTTTCCCCTTCCCTCTGGTAACCAAGAGTGAAATGTAATAAAAGCTGATACTTAGCAATGCAGAGTTTTAGAGATGCCAAGTTTAATTAGCCTTTATATGTGATCATGTTGTCTCAAGATGCTTAGGAATAATTTTTTGTTTGTTGACTGTGTCCTTGCTCAGCTCAGACAGGGCAGGGGCCATGCTGCCGGGATGGAGTGAGGAGAGCAGGCAGGAGGGGATGAGCTCGGGTCTCTTTGCAGTAGTTGTCGATGTCACGCTGAATTGCAGAGCTCTCACTAACATCCAGCTCCATCTCACATCGTCTTCCTTGGTGCTCGTCTGAAAGACCTAGGACTTTGATATTTTAAATTGCCTTTGTCAGTACAATTTATGGCTTTGAGTCTTTGCACAAGGCATGTTTCAACGGCCCCAGGCTCCACTGCACTTAACCTTTATCTACACCCATTGAAGGACCTTGCTAACATGTCCATGGTAGGGCAAAGAGGCCAGCCACTCAGATGATGCCTGTGTGCTGGTCGGGCCTGGCCTGGCTCCTGCACTAACATGCCCCGGAGGCTGGGGAAGGATACAGCTGGCCAGAGGCTCCCGTCCCTCATATACCATCCTCTCCGATGCAGGTGGCTCAGTGACTGCTGTCCAGCCCAAGGGAACGCTGCACATGATCCAGGTGCTCAGCCCAGAGAGAATGTTCCCTATTGAAACCATGTTGGGAACACGGCCCTTCAAAGCCAGTCTCTGTGGGTCCTTCTGTTATTTGGAAAAGACCATGTCAAATGTCTAACAAAAGTGTTTAAATAGTCCCTCTCCTTTTTGGTGATTTGTGTAGGAAAAGAGGGTTAAATCTGGTGTCTGTCCTTGGCAGAGAAAACTTGCATATTCCAGCACTATCATTTATTCATATAGAACATGTATAGAATATATAGATGGATATAGATAAGCAATGTTTGAAAATTTAGTTAAAAGTAACAAAATAGGGCATTCTTTGATTTGAAACCCCATTGACTAGAAAAATGGTCTGTACTTTAAGGAAGAATTTGGCTTGGCAAAGTATGGGCAAAATGGACATAGTGAAGACATTTCTAACAACAGTGTTGCCTAAAATTCATGAGAACCTAAAAGAAAACAGAATTCCTTCTCTTTAACCTGTGTCATTTTCAGTGTATGGCTTAAATGGCAAAACACAAATTAAACTTGAATATCATTTTAAGTTAAAAAATTTAATTAGAGAGAAATGAATTTTTCTCATGTTAACTTTAATTAATGCACTTATTTAATCTTAAACAGTTTGATACTCACTTGGGTCTTCTTCCTTTTGAAAATTACTTTTGAAAACAAATGTAACAGTTACAGATTCAATTATTTAAAAATACTATTTTCTGTAATATGATAAATGTTTACCTCAGCTTGTTACACTAAAGGCTGTAATCCCAGCCTTGCATTGTGAACCCATTTCTGTATGAGATTCATTAAAAATTTTATTACTGTGTAGATCACACAATGGAATAACAGTGTTAATAACTAGTTACTGTAGCTGCAGGATTTGCAACCTACTCTCATGAAGCTAACTGCCCCAGGGCCAGCGGCTGCTCATTTATTTCACCATATTTAAATCAATTGCTAAGGCAGTCAGACAATAAATTGCGTGCCCATCTCTGGTAATAAAATTGGCATCTCGAACAGCAGAGGCTTGTACAAAGATTTAATAGCTCCTCCTTTCGTGATGGATTCTTCTTTGTACCATTTTTTCAGGGAAGGTGCCTAGATGTAAAGTAACATTCTTTTTCTGCCTTCTTGTTAGATTCTCTGATTTACCACCGTATAGTTGAGTCCAACTTTTTCAGTTTCTGTAAAGCTCCCCTTACTGCTTGAGGGGAATTCTTTTGTCTGGGCAGCAGAACAAGATAACTGACTTAATCTTCCTAGTAACACGTGAGTCGCCATGTATCATTTTAATCTGCAAAACACTAGGGCTGAGTAGTGTCACATGCTGATTTTACTTTTCTATGAGAAAGTGACTCCCTGGTTCAATGATGGATTGCTTGTTCTCTTTAAACAACAGTCAAGATGGTGAATGCCCTGGGGTGATAGACAGAGTGTGCAATGGGAATGGGGGCCAATCTGATGGCCCGGTTCAAGTTCACCTGACAAAGCTGGAGCAGTCTGCAAGCAGCATTTGAGAAAGGATTATTCACACTGGCATTATAGTTTTGAATGCATTTTTCTCCTTGTGCAGCTGCAAAGCTCCCTCACACTGAAGGTTTATGCACCATAATAAAGAGATTTATTTTTTTTTTTCTCTCACTCTCTCTTGCTTCTTACACTTTACACCTAGTTTCTACTGAACTGTTCAGGCAGAGGACATCTGTATAACCAAACTGCACAGAACAAGCATCATCCTCAAAACAATAGCAGTGCTGAAAGACAGTAACAAAAGCCTGACATTTTTGATGTTCGAAGGGACAGAAATTGTCTCCTTACGTTGAACTCAACTCCTCAAACTTAGCTTTTAAAATATTGTCATTTCACAACTCTACACACAAAAGATTATAATATAAATTAATTATTTAGTTCAATTTAGAAAAATGATAATGGAATTTTTCTAAAAATTACTTGAAAATTTCCTAATATCAATTTTGCTATGAGAAATTAAAGAATAGGGGGAAGAAGTTAGAAAAAAGTAAACACGATGAAGCAAAATAGTTTTCCTTATAAAAACAGAGGTGGGGCTGAGGGGAACTTTGCTGTTCTTTCCTTCCAACTTTCTCCATCCTTCTGTCCATCCACTTATCTACCCACAACCCACCTTATTGCAGAACGGTTTTCTGAAGGCTGGAGAGCTCACACATTCTTTACTTCTATAATTAAGACATAAATTATCATTGCCTCTTGCCTTATTGTAGCAAGAGGTAGTTAGCTAATAAGCACTTACTGAGCATATAAAATACATAGAATTACCACTGATGTCTCATTCATTTACTCACTTACTTAAACAAAAATGAACTAATTACCAACTGTTAAGCAGACACTATAAAATGCAAGTGTGGGATGGGGGATACAAAGGGGCCCAAGGCTCAGTTTAGGCTAGTGAGATAGACAGAGTCACCTTCGAGGTGGCCTCCGAGTGATCCCTGCCTCTTGCTGTTCATGCCCTTTTGATCTCCTCCCACACGGTACCAGGGTTGGTCTGTGCAACTAACAGAATATAAAAGTGATGGTATGTCACGTCTGAAGCTAGGTTATAAAAGATGTTGTGACTTCTGTCTCTCTTGACCTTAAGATGTTTTGCTCTGGTTGAGGCCAGCTGCCATGTTGTCATATGGACAGGCCCACGGGGTGAAGAAGTGAGGTCTCTGACCAACAGTCATCAAGGAAGATGCCTCCTGCCAACAGTCACATGAGAAAGCTTGGAAGCAGAACCTTAAGTCCCAGTCAAGCTTTCAGATGACTGCAGTTCCACTGACATTTTGACAGCAACCTCAAGAGAGATTCTGAGTCAGCACTACACAGCAAAGCCAATCCCCAATCCCCAAGATCTGTAGTAACTTTGAGATGGTAGATAATTGTTATTCTCAGCCTCTAAAATTTGGGGGTAATTTGTCATGAAGCAATACATAAATAATACAACAGATAATTATAATTCACCTATAGTGTAGGTAATACGACACAAGGGTATATTAGCTTCCATGATAACTGTGCAGTGATCGTTGCATAGTTATTCGGGGACTTCAAAGGAGGGGTAACTTACCTAGGTTGTGGGAAGGGAGGGAATGAGAATGAAGGGTATCAGGGAGGGTTTTCTGAAGGTGGTATTGGTTGAAGTGAGTCTTCAAGGATGAGAAGATATAGGGTGTAATTGTCCCTGTAGGTATAAGCATGAAAACACTCACCAAGTGACAAAGCATCTTTGTACCGGGGTGGAAGGAGGCGGGGTGGACTACAAACTGACACCATAAGCAGTTCAGTGTTCCTAGAGAGTATATTACAAGACTGACAGTGGCAATGGGCTAAAGGAGAAAGCACTATATGATCGTCCATAATGTGGACTTTCTACTGAAAAAGAGAACCGTTTGAATTTCTTATTAAATACTATTTTTTGGTATAAGAAATACATGCTTATTGCAGAAAACTTGGAAAATATAGATAATAAAGAAGAAAATAAAATTCCCTACCACCAATACACTAGCCAGGGAAAAACACAATACACATTTCCATATATTGTCTATATATTATTTTTTCTATTTACATATATATACTGAGATTGTGATCAATACTATAAATGCTAGTTTATAGATTGCTTTTCTTTACTTTGAAGTTTGTATATCATTAAATATTTCTGGAAATATACAATTTCAATGGATGAATAATATTAGGCATATGGATAAATTATTATATAACTATTTCCCTGCTCTTGAAAAATTATTATTTTTTATTTTTTTAAATTTTTTTTTACTATTATAAGTAAAGTTGTAACAGACATGCTTGTATATAAACATTTGTTCACATTTCTGATTATTTCCTCATCAGAGATTTGTAGAAGTACAATTACTGGGTCCAAGAATGAACATGATACATTGTCAAAGTTCTTTCCGTAAATGCTGTCATAGTTTACATTCCCTTCATCAGTTATAAGAGAGTTTCTTCCAACCTTTCCAGAATTATTACCTTTTAACACATTTGCGATTTGATGACTGAAAATAGTATTTCCTTTTTTTGTGAATTCACTATTTACACTCTTTGTCTGTTTTTTCCTCCTTGTTTTTTAGTGTTTTATGGTAGGATTTAAAGCAAGTTAATGACATGGTAAGGTTTGTATTTAAGAGAGATCACCAGTGTCTCGGAGGATAATGTGGGGCAAAACAGGAGTCATAGATCACACAGACCTCAATTAAGGTTCTGGTCATAGGGACACAGAAAGAAATGAATTCAAGAAGAGCTAGAGAAGGACTCACAGAGACTTTCCTCACATTATTACCTACATCCCTATTCACGCCCATGTGCATTGCACTCAGGGCTCTGCCTTCTCACCTGTTACCATGGGTAAACTATCCGTGCTTTGGTCTAAAGCCATTCCCTCCATTTGTATAATGATTCCATCCCTCTCACCTACTCAATGGCATTGCACCAACAATTCTTTATTCTGTTTCTCCTGTATCATCATTTCTTCAATCTCTTCAACTCTCCCGTCAATATGCTGTAATTTCTCCCATTTACAAAAAAAGAATCTGTATCTCTCCTGATTCCACTTTCCCCACTACCTACCACATCATTCCTTTGTTCCCCATTACAGCAAAACACACAGAGGGTTCTATTTGCTCTTCCTCCAATTCTTTTCATCTCTTCTCTCTTAAACCCTTTTGTGTGGATACACTCTAAGGTAAACCCCAGAGAATCACACCCTTGTATAACTCCCTCCCCTTGAATGTGGGTGTAAGTTGTGAGTGGCTTCTATCCATCAGAATAGGCTCTTAATTAGGTTATGTTACATAAAACTCCCTCTTAACCTACTGGAAAGGAAAGAGATGCTCTCCTGCTGGTCTTGAAGAAGCTTAGCTGATGAGAGGCGCTGTGAAAGGGCCCCTTGGCAGGAAGCTGCAGGTGGCCACTGGGAGGTGAGCGTGGCCCTCTGCCAACAGCCTACAAAGAAATGTGGGCCTCAGCCCTGCAACTGTGAGGAGATGATTCTGCAACAACCCGGTGAGCTTGGCAGTGTATTCTCTTGTTAAGCCTCCAGATGAGAACACAGTTGGCCAACACCTTGATCACAGCCCAGGGAGACACCGAGCAGAGGACCAGCTAAGCTGTGCCCAGCCTTCTGACCCATGGTGACTGTGACATGATAAATGAGTGTTGCTTTGAGCTGCTAAGTGTGTGGTAATTAATTGGGCAGCAAAAGAAAACTAACACACCTTTCCAGGCAAGTTTTCAACCCCAGTATGAAACTATACTGCCCGTATCAAGGTCAGCAGGGAACTCCACATCGCTAACTTCAACAATGTGGTTCATAGCCCTCATCTTATCTATCAGCAGCATCTGACACAATGGATCATGCCCTCCTTGATTCATTTTCTTCACTTGATTGAGAGGATTTCCTCTCCTTCATTCTCTTTTTCTCCTTTTAGAACTCCAGCTAGTGATGTTAGTTAGAGCTTCTCCTTCTTTCCTCCAAATCTCTTAGTCTCTCTTTTATATTTTCTATCCCTTTATCTTTCTGCTGCATTTTGGTTAATTTCTTCACATTTCCCTTCCATTTTAATAATGCTTACTTGAGCTATGCCTAGTCAGCTATTTAACCTTTCTATTAAATTATAAATATCAGTGACTGTATTTTTCACTTTTGAGAAAGTCTGTGGCTCTTTTTAAACCCAGCTGATCTTTTCCTGTATTTATACAAAGCTTAAAAGTATTTCAGAAAACTAATACTGGATATTTATTGTTACTTTTATACAAAATATAAGTGTATCATATTAAATAAATGAGTAACAACATTAAGGGGAATGAGAACCAACAGTTTCTGGGCAGCGATTGCCTCTTGTGGGGAGGAGGAGGTAGAGATCAGGACATTTAATTTCTTAAGCCAGATATATGGGTGTTGGTGTAAATAAATAACAATTTAAAGAGATTTTTAAAATGTAATTTTCTGCAAATTCCTCTCAGCTCTATTTCTGCCTTTTGAAATACAGAGATATGTATTGTTTCAAAATCTTTATTCCTTTCAAATTCCTGACTTTGCTAGTCTCATCTAACTTAGCAGGTATTCTATCTTTTTCACTTCACAAAGAAAAATGTGTTCTGACATATGCTTTCTAATAACGTCTCTATTACCTTCAATTTCCAGTTTCTTCACCCATTATTACCCCTTTTTCTTTCACGTTAGTAGAGATATCAAATATTTCTTTGTAATATGTTACCAGCAAACCATATGTAACAAAGTGTGTAAACATCCCGACCTTTTTTTTTTCCGCTTTCATCTTCTACAACAAGGGTTGACAAAGTTTTTTGGTAAAGGGCCAGACAGTAAATATTTTTGACTTTGCAGGACAAATAGTCTCTGACACAACTGTTCCACTCCGCCACTGTAACACAAAATCAGCCGGAGACAATACATAACTGGGTGAGTGTGACTGTGCTGCAGTAAAACTTTACAAAAACAGATGGTGGCAGGATTTGACCCATGGGCCAGTTTGCTGATCCCTGTTCTACAACATCCAAAAGGTCACTCTGGGGCTTCCCTGGTGACGCAGTGGTTGAGAGCCCGCCTGCCGATGCAGGGAACACGGGTTCGTGCCCCGGTCCGGGAAGATCCCACATGCCGCGGAGCGGCTGGGCCCGTGAGCCATGGCCGCTGAGCGTGCGTGTCTGGAGCCTGTGCTCCGCAACGGGGGAGGCCACAACAGTGAGAGGCCCGTGTGAAAAAAAAAAAAAAAAAGTCACTCTGTCAGTTAATGGCTTCTTTTTGCTGCTAGCAATCTCTTTTCACTGTCCTCAGTCTCTCACCCAATACATAATTCTATTTCTTCTTGATTTTTCTGCAGGATTTTACATTGTCGAACACTCATTATATTCATTTCTGATTAGTTTGTTTGATGTAAATCTTGGTTTTGATCATCTCTATCTATCCAGTCCTTTGGAGTTTTCTTGGTATTTTTTCCTTTATACGATCTTACATTTAAAGAACATTTTTGGAGATTTAAAAATATATACAAAAGCAGGGGCTTCCCTGGTGGCGCAGTGGTTGAGAGTCCGCCTGCCGATGCAGGGGACACGGGTTCGTGCCCCAGTCCGGGAAGATCCCACATGTCGCGGAGCGGCTGGGCCCGTGAGCCACAATTACTGAGCCTGCGCGTCTGGAGCCTGTGCTTCGCAACAAGAGAGGCCGCGACAGTGAGAGTACGGCACACCGAGGTGAAGAGTGGCCCCCGCTTGCCACAACTAGAGCAAGCCCTCGCACAGAAACCAAGACCCAACATAGCCATAAATAAATTAATTAATTAAAAAATATATATATACACAAAAGGGGAAAGACTAGTGTAATGAATTCTTATGTACCCTTCTCCTTGCTTCAAGACTATCAAGAAAAAGCCAAGGATCTTTCACTTTTTTTTGGCTTTAGTATTTTTAAAAGACGTCACTTCATTAATTTTATCTAACACTCAATACACATTACAAATCCCTAATTGTCCCCAAAATGTTATTTTACTATTGATTTACTGTCCCACTTTAACTGATGATTGATTGAGGTGCAGAGTCACCTCATTATAACAAGAGACACTCCTATCACCAGGAAATTCCAAGGGATTTAGGAGCTCTGTGCCAGGAACCAGGGACAGAGACAATATATATATTTTCTGATTTTTCCAAATGGTGGATAGGGTTGGTATAGTGAGCTAATTTGCTTATCCCCTTTCTCAAATAGAAAACTTTAAGTGCTTCACTATTAATTATGATATTCCTTTAAAAAAAAAGTTAAAATACCCTTTATCTGATTCAGAACCTTTTCCTTTATGCCTAGTTTGCAAAGAGCTTTTTTTAACCATAAACTGACTTGTCTACATCTTCGAGATTATAATATGATTTTCCTCCTTTATTTTGTTAATAAGATAAATTAAAAATTCTTCTTTAATAAACTTTTGTTTGTTTGGGTTTTTCAAGAAGCCAATGCCAAGAAGGGATTAGACATATAAGGTATTGGTTGGGAGAAATGACTGTAAAGGATCAATGGGGGAGACCATGATGGAGGTCTGGCACTGTGAAAGGAGAGGGCAGACAGAGGAGGACTGGGCAGGAAGAGTCTCAACAGAGACCACAGCAGAGTGCTAAGAAGGTTCTGGTCAGGCTGATGGGAAGAGCTTGTGCATAGTCACCCGTTAGAGGTATTTTGCGCCTGGCATCCTTGCTTTACTTAGTCACTGGCTGAGAGCCACTGGGGGAGCATGACTTCAATTGTGAACACAGTGGTAGATCGAGAGGGGTGCAAGCCGGGGGTGTCAGTCAACTATACTCCCCGTATCAGGAGATCTGAATGGTTCTCACCTGCTCCATCTGCAATTATGAAAAGACATGTGCAGTAAACTCAAACTGAGAAAGGAATAACTATTTAGAATTCAGAACCTGCACGTATGTAGGCCTGAGTCACATCACTAGGTAAGGCACTCAGATTTGCTGAGGTAATAGTTAAGGGAAATTTAGAATGAATAGTGGAGGAGGGAGAGAGTGTGTACCAGTTGCAGCCCCGAAGACTAACTGCAGTAAGGGAATAGCTCACCAATCTTTCTGTAAACTTCCGGTGAGCTCATGGAGGCGCTGATCCCCAAACCTGTGTGAAGCACCAGATCTGTGTGGTGCAAGGGCAGACTGTGGTGGCCATCAAAATGCACCATCTTCCCTCAGACCTCTCACAAGTGTAAATGCACTAGAAGAAAATGTGGGAGGATTAAAAATAACAAAACCCAGAGTAGGGAAGATCTACGGAAGACATATAACCTAGAAGCCATAAAATAAAAGACTGATGAATTCAAGTGTATAAAACAAATTCTGCATGGAAAAAAGGTTCATACAAAGTCAAAAGACAAACAAAAAAAAAAGGAACGCATATCACAAAGGCCTGAATTCTTTAATATATATATATAAAGAACTCCTAAATCAATAAGAAAAACACCAATAGTATCAGTCTTGATGGACAGTGACAAAAGCTCCAAAATTTCTGGCTTAAGCCAGAAAAGTTTATTTCTCATGTGTGTTTTCTGTCCATCGTGGGTCAGTGGGGCTCTTTCCTGTGATTTCCTCATTGCAGGACTTATGCTGATGAGCAGCTATCTCCTGGTGTACTCTTGGTAATTGCGCAGAGGGAAAGAGACTCTGCCCTGGTGTTGCCCTGGCAATTTAATATGGGCCTGAAAGTGATACTTATCAATGCCTCTCACAAATCATTGGCTGGAACCAGTCCCATGTTCCCACCTAAACCCAAGGAACCAGGCTGTGCCATAACTGGTGTCCCTGGAAGGAGGGGAGAGCCCGGCACTGGTGAGCAGCACTAAGTGGTCATTATCACTCTAGATAGTCTATGAATTATTTGGTTTCTCAATTGAAGGTCTTGTCAAAGAAAGGCGATGGCATATTTCATTACATTCCACATGCTGGTTATTAAAGAAGTAAAAAATTCCTCTCTTTCCAAAATTGGTAGTGACATCTTTCTGATCAACAGAGTGAATCTGGGGATCTGTGAGGTAGATAAGCCCTTTTCCATTACCAGTCACCCAACCTAAAAGAGAAATACATATGTCTGAGAATTAAATCCTCTATAAATGTCAGTAAAGTGTTTCTGAAAAAAAAAAAGTATAATATATACAAGACACTTTAAAAACCTGGTCATCCTCTGGTTTATGACAAATAAATTTCTGTTAAGGGACTTGGCGTTGCATATTCCAATTATTGCTTTAAGAAGAATAATTAAATATTGGGTAATTAAATTTGTCAAATATGACATACCAGACCCAGGAATTAGAGAGCAATAACATGCACTTAGTATAATTATTAAATCACAATATTTTCATGATTCAGAAGTTTCTTTAATGCTTCACTCATTAGTTCATACATTCCTCTGTTCATTAACAAATACTTATTGAGTGTACACACTGTATAAAACACTGTTTTGGGTGCTGGAGATACAGCAGTGAACAAGTTAGTAAAAAATCTCTGTACTCATTTGTGTAACATTCTTGTGAAGGGGGACAGATTAATAAATAATATAAGTAAGTAAAATATGTAATATAACAGAGTGATGATAAATGCTATGGAAGGGGGATAGAAAAGATCTTGGAGGATGGTCATAGAATCTTTACTAGAAATAATTATAATAAAACTCATTTATCATTTAAATGAAGATAGAATAATGGCCAATAATTCTGATAAATAAAATACCAAACTGAAACAAAATTTAAATGTTAATGCAGATTTTAAAGGAAGTTAGATTCAAGTACACACAGCTTTCTGTTCCATAATGATTCCAGTTATGAAACCCAGTATCACACCTGTAATAAAGGTAAAGAGCTAGAGGAAAGAAAGTGTGGAAAGACTGTGACACATTACAACATGCAGTCATAAGAAACCTACATCACTCGAATCCACTTGAGTGAAATTTTAAAAAAAGCTGTTACAGATTTGCTCTAGAATGAAGCCCAAGAGAATGTGAGCCAGATCTTCTCACTGATTATTTGACACCTTAGACACTTGTAGAAAGCTTTAAACATTTTTTCTAGGCATCATTTGCTACATACAGCAAAATTGATTAATTTAATTCCAAATAGTAGCCTATGCACTGAACAATCTATTTATTAAATAATGATTAGTAGAACTAGTTACAAAACCTCACATTTACATATAAATAATACTAAAAATAAAAAAATAATTCCCAGTTTCACATACCTTGTAAATCGACCACAACATCTCTATGATTGGAAAACTCATAAGAAAAGTGGCCGTAAGCCAAGCCATATTCTGTGGCTTTGTATTCTGTTTTCACCACTTTCGTGTTATTTGACAATTTTACAAATTCTCCCAGTATGTAAGGTTCCACACTGACACATCCTTTTATTGTCTTGCCCTCTAAAATCTGAAAAGTAGAAATGGGAGACAGTATAACAATGGTGAAGGCCGTGGTCTTTGAGGACAGAAGATCTCAATTTGAACCCAGGCTTTGCCACTCAGGAGCACTATTACTTCTCTAGATTTTGGTTTCCTTATTTGTAAAGTGGGTGTAATAATAGCTATAGGACCATTAAAAGGATTATATGAGACCATGCATGTAAAGTGCTTAACATGTATGTGGCATATAATAGAACCTAAAATTTTTATTATTCTTTTATTAAAAAGTACAAATAAAAATTAGTCCATGAAGTGACCTATGCTAGGGGGCTGGCTTGCCAGGGCATGTAGCTAGATCATGCACTGTGACTCTGGGTTGGAATATCAGCTCAAGCATTTTTGTGCAATGTGATCTATTTTGTAGACTGTAGAACTATTTTGTTTCAAAGGTTAGAGTTAATGTTTGTTTGTTAAATGCCCAGCATAGTGCTTCACATAAAGAAATTGTAAAATAGATAATAGCTATTATTAAATAAGTAATAAAATATGGGTCTAAAAATATCTCTGGCCAAAGTAAAAAAAAAAATTCTTTAGGGTGTAAATATGCTAAGACCCAGCACCTGTGGGGAAGCAGGGTATTCTTAATCCAAAGAAGAGAAATGTCAGTGGGGATGGGTGCCTTTGCATATTTAAACAGATATCATAGTGAAGAGGGATTGGTCTCAACGGTCCCAGAGGGAAGAGCTACAATCCAGGTAGAAATTAGAAGATGACTGATCTGGGCCAATTTCCTAACAACTGGAATTATTTAAAGTAAAAAAAACGATAATTATTTTTTTCTTACTGAAGGTGTTTAAGCTATGGCTTAGTTATCACTTGATTGCAAGGGGTGGGGGTCAATGAGTATGAAACAGGATTTATGCATCATGTTGAGGGAATAATTTGTATAGATATGATCTTTAGGGTCCCTTCTCTCTCTCTAAAAGTACAAAGACAACACAAAGGAAAAGTATACTAAAAATGCTAACTCGACCATGACGGACCAGGTACCAGGATCAACAGATCTTCAAATGTGACTTGAAGGATCCAAATGATGCATCAGGGTACAGAGGGTCATATTTCTTACATATCTTACAAGTAGTTGAAGCAGATGAAGTAGATGAAGGAAGCTGGTAACTGAGTTTATTGAATTTTACCAGAATGATGGTGGAGGTAGATGAATGGTAGGTTGGCAATAGAAATCTAACCTAATATATATTTACAGTCCTGCTTAATCAAACTCTTGATTTCTTTAATCTTACCAGTAATACTGAGGATGGTATGTAGAATATCTGTGTGTGAATATTTTGTTCATAAAGTCTCTTGTTAAATTCTGTCACATAGTGCTGTGCAGTCATCTGCCTCTCCACATCGATGAAGTGGTGCCAGAGCCCCTTCTGCTCCTTATATTCTTTCCCAACATATCTGTGAATGGAAAAAACCACACGAAGAAATGCAAAGTGATCCTACTATAGAGTAAGAAAGAAGAGGTCAAGAGAGATATGCAAAAAAGCTTGAAAGATGTTACTCTTTCTCCGCCTTAGATTGTTAATGTTATCTTATCTCATGACTCAAATAATTTTGTAAGAGCCACCTGAACAGTGGAACATAATTCATACTAGCTGACTGATGGTTAAGTCTGTGTGTCAACCTGATTTGTCCATAGGGTGCCCAAGTATTTGGTCAAACATTATTCTGGGTGTTTCTGTGAGGGTGTTTTTGGATGAGTTTAACATTTAAATCAATAGACTGAGTAAAGTAGGTTGCCCTCCCTAATGTGCCTGGGCCTCATCCAGTTGAAGGGACAAACGGAACAAAAGGCTGACCTTCTTTCAAGTAACAGAGAATTCTTGCCTGACTGCTTCTGAGCTGGGATACTGATCTTTTCCTGCTTTGGGACTTGAACTGAAACATCATCTCCTCTTGGGTCTCAAGCCTGCTGGCCTTTGGACTGGAACTACATATCATCAGCTCTCCTGGATCTCCAGCTTGCCAATTACAGGTGCTGAGACTTGCTAGCCTCCATAATTATGGGAGTCAATTCCTAAAAATAAATCTTTATGTATATATATATACATATATATATGTATATATACACACAGACACACACACACATATATACATTACTGGTTTTGTGTTTCTGGAGAATCCTAATACAATGACCCCAGATGATACTGATTTTAAAGAGAAAGTGTCCACTTAGTGTAGCAGTTCACCAGACTTCTTTGGTAAGTCAAGGGAGCCAGCATGGGTACTGGAAAGTGCATGGACTCTGGAAGCAGATCTTTCACTCCCTGCAGCATGACCTTATATTAGGTCAACTAATCAATCTGAAGGTTTCCTCTACCCTTTCCTTTTATAATTACTTCATCTGTACAAATACTTGTTTTCCATCATCACCTATTATGTGCACAACACTTTTTATCCTACTTGGGATTCATTGTGATTCCCGTATTTGAAGATTAGTATATTTTGGCAGTTCTGGAAAATTGTCAGAAATCATCTATTAAAGTAGTAATTCTTTTCTATTTGCTCTGTTATCTTTTTCTGGTCAGATGTATGTTAGACCCTTTCACTCCATCTTCCCTGTCTCTTCTTCTCTCTTTTATTTCCCATCTCAGATCCTCCTATCATGTATCCTGGTATATTAGTTGCTTAGGACTGCTGTAACAAAGTGCCACAACGTGGGTGGCTTAAACAACAGAAACTGATTTTTCTCACAGTTCTAGGGTCTGTAAGTCTAAGATCAAGGTGTCAACAGAGCCATGCTCCCTCTGAAGGCATTAGGGAAGGATCTTTTCCAGGCCTCTCTCCTGGCTTCTGATAGTTCCTGCTTGGTGGCAGTGTAACTACAATTTTCACATCATTCTCCCTGTGTGTGTCTGTCTCCAAATTTCCTCTTTTTATAAGGATACCAGTCATAGTGGATGATGGGCCTATCCTACTCTAGTATGAACTCATCTTAACTAATTACATCTGCAATGACTCCATTTCCAAATAAGATCACAGTCTGAGGTACTTGGCGTTATAAAGTCAACTTGAATCTGGGGTTGGAGGGACACAATTATACCCGTTACACCTGGCTTCACCACTTTGACGTGTGAATTGGTGCAGGTTTCTTAACATCTCTGTGTCTCAGTTCCCTCATCTGTAAGATGGGGATACTAATACAGTAGTAACTACCTCATAGGGTTTTTTGAAGATTAATTAAATTAGTATATCAATGACTTAAAACAGGGCTTGGGAAGTAGTAAGAAATGTACATGTTTACTATTATTAGTATTATCATCAACAACCTTTTCAAGAAATGTATTTCTACTATTTAAGAGTCACCCAATTTCTCTCTTTTTTTCTCTTCCTATTTATTTCTTACATTTTTTGGATTTGGCTAAAGATCAAGGTCTACATTAAAAGTCTTGCCTATAGGTCCTTTAAAATACACACATGGTATAAAATTAGGCCTTAAACCCAATGAGTACCACCTGTGATCACTAATTTTCAGGTGAGATTTTGCTTAAAGTTGTCAAGAACTAAGGCCAAACAAAAAACTTTCCAGGTTATTTGCCTCAGTGGGAGTGGCATTTCTTTAAAAAACCTATTTTTGAGCATGTAGTCATTCCTGTGTCCCTGCTTTATATCGGTGGTCTCTATGGATGGACCTAGAGACTGTCATATGGAATAAAGGAAGTCAGAAAGAGAAAAACAAATATCGTATATTAATGCATATATGTGGAATCTGAAAATATTGGTATAGACGTTCTTATTTACAAAGCAGAAATAGAGACACAGATGCAGAGAACAAACAAATGGATAGCAAGGGGGGGCGGTGGGATGAATTGGGAGATTGGGATCGACATATATACACTATTGATACTATGTATAAAATAGACAACTAATAAGAACCTACTGTACAGCACAGAGAACTCTACTCAGTGCCCCGTAGTGACCTAAATGAGAAGGAAATCCAAAAAAGAGGGGATATATGTATACGTATAGTTGATTCACTTTGCTGTACAGTAGAAACTAACACAATATTGTAAAGGAACTATACTCCAACTGGGGGGAAAAATATATATATATATATATCCGTGGTCTCTAAACTCATCCCCTTCCATGTGTAACTTCTGTCACTAGCTGCTCTCTCATCCCTCCCCTGCCCAAAACTTCTATGGAGGGTGTCTTAAGGATTCAGTATTCACTTATATCCCTGGATATGCTTCAATCCTGGCCTTAGAGGATTTTTCTGCCTTTTTTTGCAGACTCGTCCATTTACTTAGAAATATGGCTTGCATAGTTTAGCCTTTCTTGCCACCATTTTTAGTGACAGTGTTTAAGACTCTGTGGCCTGTCATATAGCCAGGAACACTATTTTTCTTATCTGCACAATGGGGTTTAATGTTCCCTAATGGGTTTGAAATCATGTATATAAAACATCCAGCCCAATGGCTGACATAATGTGGGTCCTCCATATATGATAATGAGGAGGAGGAAAAAGGAGCTGAATTCTGAAAACATACATTTTAGCCATTTTTTCAGCCCTTTCAAAGTCTCATAAACAATTACTTAACAGAAGGGAAAAATTGGCCCTTTTTACATTAGTGATATAGGTGCTTTTAAGCAATACCTCCCCAGAGTTTCTTCTTGATGAAGATGATGTACCCAAAATGCATTCCTTTGTCTGCCTTTCTTCTTCACATTCAGGTAGTCCCCCAAATACACAACAGTTTCCTGGGCTGTCCACAGTTCAGATTTCTTGGAATATTTTAACAAAAGAGCATCTTGAAAAAAAGATAAGATGAATATTGATCTTATTTTTCAAAAAGATCTTACAATTCATGGATAAAATTGAAGTAACACAGGTCCCAGTCCAGCTCATTTGAAATATTCAACTTTTTAATATATTTTCTCAAACTTTATCCTCTTCTATGACTATTACTAAAAAGTTAGTGAAGTAAGATAAAAAGGTAAAGCTTGAGAAATTACAGTGAAGAATATCCTTTGGTTCACAAAATCTCGTTTGTGATGGAAACATATTAAGGTCAGAGCTTCTGTATGAAAGTAATGGAAAATAAAAGGGCTTTTTTTTTTTTTTTTTTTGCGGTACGCAGGCCTCTCACTGTTGTGGCCTCTTCCGTTGCGGAGCACAGGCTCCGGATGTGCAGGCCCAGCGGCCATGGCTCATGGGCCCAGCTGCTCCGTGGCATGTGGGATCCTCCCGGACCAGGGCACGAACCCGTGTCCTCTGCATTGGCAGGTGGACCCTCAACCACTGCACCACCAGGGAAGCCCAAAAGGGCTTTTTAAACAGCAAAACCCCAGAGACCATCTTGGAACAAGTGATATGTGTGTGCATCTTCTTCTAATTATCTGGGGACCTCAAATAATAGAGGCTGTTACCTATGCCAGATCACGCAGATAGAAATAAATTGAATAATTCTACCCCAAAGGTTCCTGGCAACACCAGGAATCCTAGATTGCATATGAAAGTGCACCCTAGCTTTCTCTTACATATTTTGTTTACGTTGGGAAAGTCCAGGAACTACTGAGAAAATATAGCTATTGTACAAAGACGCAAACTCAATTGAAAAAGGAAAAGATAAGAGGAAAAAGTAAGGGTTGTTTCCACCTTAAAGAAAGGAAGACCAATGCTAGCAAGAAAACATCTCTTTAAGGGGGAAGACCAACATGAACCCTAATGAAGAAATGCAACATTTTGGATCCAAGTTAAAGTGAAGTGAACAAAGACTTCCAGTGTCTAGGTTGTGATAAAGGGTAAATGAACAGGAGACTCGGGAGAGAAAATACTTAAAGTGAGATAAACCCACAGGTCTGGGATCGGTAAGGGAGATGATGGGGTTGGGGGAGATGGTGATCGCGGTTGGGTGACTCAATCAGAGAAGCTGGGGAAGGAAATGGAAGGCGAGCTGCTTGCACACACACATAGAAAGGGCAGTGAACTGAGGGAAGAAGCAAGGGGAGAATGCATAACTTGTTCAGTTTTTTCAACTTTGGGCCTTGCTTCCTCCAATGTGTTTTTTCACCTATAAATTGGCACACAGACAAAACAATAAGGCAGCTACCTAACTCTCAGAAATGTGATTTTGAAACTGCAGAATCTCACAGTAAGCAGGGAAACCCTATTATTAGAAAATTTTGCTTCTTTTGGCAACAACCTGATCTGTCTTTTAGTCTGACTTCAAGGTGGCAGGCAAAACACTGAAATATTTTGAAACAGAAGTTCTTTACATTGGCTTTACACAAAGTCACTGGGGAGCTCTTAAAAAATAAGGATGCCTGGATCACATCACAGACCCATTAGACTGGAATCTCTGGGGTGAGGCACTGGAAGTTTAAAAAAGCTAAAAAGCCTCTTGGGAGATTCTCAGGACTTCCCTGGTGGTGCAGTGGTTAAGAATCCGGCTGCCAGTGCAGTGGACATGGGTTCGAGCCATGGTCTGGGAAGATCCCACATGCTGCTGAGCAACTAAGCCCACGACAACTACTGAAGTCCGCACCTCTACAGCCCATGCTCCACAACAAGAGAAGCCACCACAATGAGAAGCCTGTGCACCGCAACGAAGAGTAGCCCTCGCTCGCCGCAACTAGAGAAAGCCCGCATGCAGCAATGAAGACCCAAAGCAGCCTTAAAAAAAAAAAAAAAAAAAAAAAGCCTTTTGGGAGGAGATTCTCATGCGTTACCAGTGTTGAGAACTACTACTTTAATATCCAGTGCTCAGCAATCTACGTAGTTTGTTTCCTCTGAAATTCATTTTACAATATATTTTTTTTTCTCATTCAAATAATTCTTCAGTACCTTGGAGGGCATTACAATGTGATCCTCTGGGCTAAGAGAAGAACCTTCTTTTGTCTTTGTCCCAGCTTCTCCACCACTTCTAAGCTGTTGTGGACATGCTGATGGCTGGGTGGCCCCAGCCGAGGCTTCCTGCTAGGGGAAGAGACCTTGCGCTGTTCCTTAAGCAGGAAGCAGTTGCTAATTGTACCTGATCAATCCATTGACTGGCAAGAAACCACTTAGGACAGATGTGAAAATCTCTGCCCACTAGAAGGATGATGTGTAACTAGGTCAAACCCCATCTCCCTAGGATTTGAATGGGAAAAATAGGGAAAAATCAGCTGGTTGGTAATGAGAATCAGTGGAGGAGACAAATGCTGAGTGTATATGGCATCCAGAGCTGTTTAAGCCCTGACTGATGACTGCTCCTGAGTCCTGTAAGATTCTCCCTTACTGCCTTGTGTGTCCTTATAGCACGGAAGAAGGTCCCTGAACTACACATTTCTCTATATATTCACAAAGCATAACTGGGGTCGATATCTTTCATGAGCTTTAAGTGATCTACATAACAAGAGCTTCAGAGGGCCCTGAACATGCAGAGATGCTTCCTGAAAGGCTGTACTTACTATGTGCTCCATGGAGTTGCCTGGACTTAAAAACTCCTGTATTCTCCAGTCTCTGGAACAGCCAATCATGCCTCACCCCTGCCAAGAGTTTTTCAAAGTCATCAGGCTGCAGGGTGCGAGCCTTAAGGATCTTTTGTGTTGTCATTCCTGGCAATGAAACAAAAGAACTTCCACTGGAATTCAGAAAGGACCATGGGTTTTCTCCCTCAGAAGAACCACTGGAAATTGCAGGTGATTCCAACCACCATGCCAAGGACGAGCTGGAGCTCTGGCTGCAGTTTAGCACGTTTCCAGGTTCATTTGCTTCCTCTGTGGTAGTGCAGTCCTCGCTGAGGACAGGGATGGAAGTGTTACCACTTACAGAGGAATTGGAGATCTGGGCTCCCTGACCACGCAGCTGCCTCAGAGCACATGGTCTGTGAGAGCCATGTGTGCTTGTGGCGTGAACATCTGTGCTGCCCAGCAGTTGGCTCTCCTCATCCACCGTGGAGGCATCAGGGTCAATGTCCTGCTCTTTGACTGAGCCACCACTTTTCCCTGAGTCAGGATTTTGAACAAGCCAATGAGGAGTGAAAGTGCTACATGCCGTCATGGAACTTTTGCCCAGAGGCTCGTCCACAACTATGTGGAAGTCTACGGGCCTATCTTCTGCTCTCTCTGCTGTTTCTTCTTCTGCGTCAACCCAGCAGGGGCTATCTTTAAATGTGGGACCTGTGTCTCCTTTGATTTCTTCTCTCTTCTCTTCTTCATGACTGTCTTTGGCATCACAGTTGATTTCTGGAAACTTATCAATTATTTCAAAGGTTTCTTCTTCTTGGATCGAAGGATATGTGGCCATGTTCTTGGGCCAACCAGAATCAGAAGACCAAGAAGCAGAACCAAATGAGGGTCTGGAATGAGCAGAAGTATCTCTGGACCCCACATTTCCGGCTTCCCACATACCTTCTGGGGCTCCTTTTAACAGCCCTGCACCTGAGGCCAACAAAGTGCCTGTTGTGTTATGAGGAGGAAAAGTTGTCAAGGGCATGGGCTTGGGTAGTTGACTTTGAGAAGACTCTAAACTGTCATCCCTGGACACCTGGAGAGAGAGACCATGAAGCTCTGAAGACAGTGGATGTACAGCTCTGCTCCCCCCATCGATCTCCAGTTCTTCTGCCAGGGCAGTGGAACACTGAGTGTCCACATGATGCTCTTCCTTGCTAGGCTCTCTTCTGGCTGACATATCACCAACATGGTAATTCACTTCCTCCCAGCTTGTAGAAGAACTACACCCTGATAACTTGCTCCAAGAACTGGAGCTCTGGCTGTCGCTCAGAGACTTGTTCAAAACAGCTCCCCCACCACTGCTATGGTCTGTTGACTCAGCCTCAGTCTCCACATCTTCATCCACGGAGACTCGAAATGCATCAGAACTGGCCAAGTTTCTCCTTCCTACCCTCCTGAGTTTCTCCCAACCATTCCTAGCCATTTGGGAGGCAGATATTACCATGCCTTTTTCAAAACGTGGTTTGTCCTCAGTAGTACTCACAGTATCTATGTTTTTTGTTTCTGTTTTCAGATCAGTGATACAGACTCCTGTTTTTGTACCTTCCTGTTTATTTTTGTTGTTTCCACAAGTGCTTTCAAATATTTCGCACACTGAAGTGTGGTGCTGTGAATAGGTTTCAATAATTTTTTGGAAATCCACTTGCCCATGCAAGGTGGGTTTCTCCAACCCACACTTGAAACCCTCTGGAACATAAGACTTATCATCTAAATTTGAGAAGCTTTGAACTTGTAACTGTCCCTTCACCCTGGTGATAAGAGACATGACTTCCTGAGAGACAGCTTCTCTCTCCTGACTTCTGGAGGAAGTACTGAAAGTATACAGCTTTCCCATAGCTTCACTACAGAGCTGACTTGCTGTGTGGACCGTCTCCATCTCCCCATAGAGCCTCTGGTGCACCGTGGTGAGACCGAAAGCAGCTTTGAGAAAACTATGGAGCTCCTGTTTTCCAGTAACTGGTTCATCACATTTCTTGGTAAGGAGGCCAATTTCAAACGCCTCTTTGGCTTCACACAGATATGAATTTTTCATTCCTGGAGGACAGTCATTAGAACTACTATATGACAACAGGCATGTGCCACGTATATTCTGAGGAAAATACCAAATACAAAATCAGACACTGAATTGGAAACTGGAGGTGAATCAGGGAAAACTTTTCATCCCTGGAGGACAGTCATTAGAAATACTATAAAAAAATAAACATGTGTCATGGAAAAATACAGAAACTACCAGCTACCATCCTACCGTAGCCCTGATACTTTTTGATCAAAGACAATAAATTTGTTACTGTTGCTATTGTTAGTTTTAGCAAACAGAGTCTATATGTGGAAGGTGGACATAATAATTTTGCTATATACAAACACATCATTTGTTTAATAATAGTCAAAACAATAGATTAGTGGCTTCCAAACCCCTCTGTGCATTTGAATCACCCGGGCAGTATTTCATAATGAAAGGTTTCTGGGTACAAACCCCAGGGATTTACATTTAGTGGATTTAGGGTAGAGCCCAAGAATATGTATTTGGAAAGGGCTTTTAGGTGATTCTGACATGCTTGGGAACCATTGTTCTAGAGCAGATAACATCAAATCCTCCAGCTGTATGAACTTAGCTCCCACCAGGATGTCACTACTCTGACTGATAAAACCTTTACATATGTGAGGTCTGATCACAATTATCTAATGATATACACAAAGCCTATTTTAAGGTTAGACCCTTCCCTCCCAGCAGTTACATCTGTCGCTGGAGAGAGGAGCAGTGAGGGCTGCACTGTTTACCATAGCCGTGAGCACGAAGAGAGGCGTGTAGGGACTGAAGGCGGCTGCCAGCTTGCAGGCTTCAGCGGCTGACAGCAAATGGTGGTCAAACTCCTTCAGCAAGCCCTGTGAGAAAACAGGAGGCCGAGTGTACTGTTGACAATTATTGATCCATTAGCAAAAGACAGGCTATAAAATTCCTTTGCTTTTCTTTCAAGATTCTGAGGCATGCCCTGCGCCTAATCACAAGCATTTCAGAACAGGGCCAAGAAAGAGTAAGCGGGTCAAAAGACCCCAAGACAGTGACTGTCCTTTCCCCCACACCCATACATCATCCATCCCCAACTCATACCGCAGAGAGGGCCTCACGTGTGCAAACATTCACACTGCCTGCCTGTGCAAAGTAATTCAGACAAGTTTCTTTGGAGGATCATGCAGCTCTTTGTTCACAGAACTCTGCACATTTTGCAGTCAGATTCACTGATGATTTCTGCATTGTTCTTGTCAAAGAGCCCTTTAATGTACGATTTCACAGCAATTAAGATTGAATCATTTATTCCAGAAATATGTATTGAGTACCTCCATGTGCCAGGCACTGTTCTAGCCATGAAGGAGAGAGCAGACAGTGAGCCTGCAATAAGCTTATTTCCTGTTAAGGGGAGGAGATCAGTCAATACACAAAACAAGTAAAATGCATAGTATTTGAGATGGCAGCAAGTGTTCCAAAGGAAAATAAAGTGAGAAGAGGCTGAGGAGGTCCAAGGCGGAAGGGCAGTTTGCAATGTTAAACAGTCCTCAGAGACAACTTCACTGAACAAGGGGCATAACCCT
Organism: Delphinus delphis; assembly: GCF_949987515.2. Lineage (NCBI taxonomy): Eukaryota > Metazoa > Chordata > Mammalia > Artiodactyla > Delphinidae > Delphinus > Delphinus delphis. The sequence continues at coordinate 111,536,431 of NC_082687.1, read as the reverse complement.
TTTCCTGTGTTTTGTTCTGACAGCAAAAGCAACATTTTGCTAAGATTCAGATTGCTAGCAGCAAGCTGTATGTGTTCTTATGCTACACTAATTAGTACTGAGTACAGTTACTGTTGCTGCCTTGGTATTTTTTTATAAATGTATTTTATTTATTTATTTATTTATGGCTGCATTGGGTCTTCGTTGCTGCGCGCAGGCTTTCTCTAGCTGCAGTGAGCGGGGGCTACTCTTCGTTGCGGTGCGCAGGCTTCTCACTGCAGTGGCTTCTCTCGTTGCGGAGCTCGGGCTCTAGGCACATGGGCTTCAGTAGTTGTGGCTCGTGGGGTCTAGAGTGCAGGCTCAGTAGTTGTGGCGCATGGGCTTAGTTGCTCCGCGGCATGTGGGATCTTCCCAGACTAGGGCTCGAACCCATGTCCCCTGCACTGGCAGGCGGATTCTTTTTTTTTTTTTGCTGTATGCGGGCCTCTCACTGGTGTGGCCTCTCCCATTGCGAAGCACAGACTCCGGATGCGCAGGCTCAGCGGCCATGGATCACGGGTCCAGCCGCTCCGCGGCATGTGGGATCTTCCCGGACCGGGGCACGAACCCGTGTCCCCTGCATTGGCAGGCGGACTCTCAACCACTGCGCCACCAGGGAAGCCCCCTGGTATTTTTAAAAAGGCAATAATTGACGATACCGTTAAAAATCTCAATTTCAGTGCAGTGCAGGAGAGAAGTCAATGTCTGTGCGATGCTGCAAACTGCTTAGAGACCTGGCTTCTGCTCCCAGTTCTCTTTATTACTGATTGTACAAGTTGCAGAGGTCACTTAGTTTCTCTGGACCTTAGTTTATTTTTCTCAAAAATGGGACTGACACATTTTGCTCTACCTACCTCATAGGCAGATGTGGTGTATGTGGATCATATACATATACACACACTTTCTGAATTATAAAGCAATATACATATATTTGTAATCATTACTATCACAGATAAGAGCCTAAGCAAGTGACTGATTTGAACAGATGGTAATTAAAGTCTTAAAGTTATTACCCCTTTACTTTGTCAATGAGATAGCCCAAGTGTAGAAACTGAATTTTGTGATAATTTGAAAGGAAATCATGGGGTTCAAAGCATTTATCACTTTGATTTCATTCATTCATTCATCTTTTTTTCCCCAGTACCCTCTGTAGGTCTGGTACTGTGCTAGGTGCTGGGATAATAAAGCCAAACAGGACACCATAGGAACTGTCTCCAGGACTGCTCACATTACTTGAAGAGGGGAGACACCGTGCCGCCTGACTCCTGGAGAGAGAACTAACGAAGCGCCAAAAATAATGTTGACCGTTTTGCAGGTGATGCCACTCTGCACTGTGGTTTTGACAAGTGATAGTTACCAAGTTAATTTCAGGATTGCTTTTAAACTTTTCATAATCTTTCCTGCTCATGGAAACAAAGATATCTGCCAGTATACCTAGTGATGTGGAAATGCCCTGTAAGGAAACACAAACAAAACACAGATTAGGAATTCACAGTCAACTGTTGCTCTCATCTCAAGGCCTAAAGTCAATGATTAGCCTTCTAAATAAACCATTGCTTATTATTATTGCTATTGTTATTATGACACTGTGGATACTTCTCAACTGGATGTCACTGGGCTTGAGAGATCATCACATCCTGAGGACATGGGAATAATGCAAACTCAGCTATTTCTTAGTTGGGCTTCACTGGATTGTCAACACTAACTTGTCCATACTGCTAGGCATAATGAATTGGCCCAATCAAGAGTCCCCACACCCCATTCCACTTGTGCTGTTAAAAGGACTGTAGGCGGCAGTGCTGCTGACACAGCTTGGGAAGATGTATAACCCAAAGCTTCAATTAACAAGGAGAATATTCTCACAGAGTCACAGAGAATGAAAACATCAAGTAGGAAAGCAAATGTTGCTTCTCAATTTCTTGAATAAATGTTGCATAAACAGTTAATTGAAGTCTTTTCCCATTCAACTCAAGAAAAATGATTTTACATATAAGCAACTTGACCACCTCAACTTTGCTATGGAATTAGGTAAAGGCTAAATATATAATAAAATAGGTATCAATAAAAATAAATGGATTGGTAGAAATAAATGCATAAATAGTTACAAATATATATAGAAATACTACATATATACCAGGCGTCTAGCTGTGAATGAGGACGAGCAAGACACTAGAAGGAAGTTACCAAATGTTCCCGGTCCGACGCCTGTGTAGAATCAATAAAAATAGGACCAATAAAATTGATAAATGATAAACTGAATTGTGCCATAAGGAGATAATCTTTCAAAGACAAGTACAGGAAATGAGAAAATAAGCACTAGACAAACAACCTTTTTATCTGGCTGAGGCAGTGTCAGATATCCTATGATTGAGGCCCATATTAACTCTGCTGCTTCGTACCACATCCCTGCAAAAAAGGAGATGGGACAAACTGCTAGTATCTGCGAGTATCTACAGAAAGAAGATTCATTGGATTTTGTTAAGAAAATATATGACTAGATTAGACTGACAGCAATCAGCAGATAGCAATCTGCTGGAAAAACAGCAATCTGTTTTTCCAGTTGGTTTAATACAGATAATTTTTCACTTCACAGGGAAACAGTAAGAAATATTATATATTACATGTGTACATATAAGATACATTAATATAGAAATAATTTTCTCCATTATTTACAAGATAACAATTACCATCCTCTGTTAAATTTCAAATACATTAGTTTGCATTTTAAAGTATAATTAGGGTCCTATAAACTTTGCTTGTAAAACTCAGGAATACCTTCCCAGGAACGAATGGGTAAGCTGTCAGGGTGGGTTTAGAATAAGGTGTCACTATATCAAACGGAGTCCTAATGAGCTGAGAGCCAGATGCCAGAAATAATACCGAGAATCCTGTGGTTAACAGTCATAATATACAACTGTAAATGTCTTTAACAAAACTCAACAGAAAAATATTTTGTTTTGTTAATGTTCATAATATTCCTGGCATCTTAAGTGTCATTCTCTTTTCCATAAGGAAACTAAGGGAAGTGGGGATGAACTGTATCAACCAGATACAATGAGAAAAGTCCATAGTAAAATCTTGTAGCCAGACTTGGTAAATGAGCCTTGAGAGGATGACTGTACCTAACTTTTGCAGAATTTGCCCTCTGATCTGTATGCAGACCGACTGCACCAGGACCTTGTCGCTTTCATTTCTGTACAGCCAGGTACCTACAATAAAGAGGAAAAAAAGAAAAGCATTTTTGGCCTTGAATTATTTTTTAAAATTAAAAAAAAATTAATGTTTATTTATTTATTTATTTAGGCTGCACCGCTAAGCATGTGGGATCTTAGTTCCCTGACCAGGGATCGAACCTGTGCCCCCTGCAGTGGGAGCACGGAGTCTTAAACACTGGACCTCCAGGGAAGTCCCTGACCTTGAATTATTAAAGAAATAGCCTGGTGAAATAAAACGATTTTCATAGAAGCCTTAACGAACACATGTGATATAAATTCGGGAGACAATCTCTTCTTTGTATTTAGAATAAGGTCCATACTTCTTGCTGCAACCTATGAGGCTTCACAGGAACTGAATCCTGCCTGGTCTCCACCTCTCCCCGTTATCAACTGGGCTCTGCCATGCAGCTTCATTGTGTTCCTTATAATAGCAGCCGTCTCCTGCTTCATGGTATCTGCACTTGCCATTCCCTCTACCTAGAGGGAGGGATTCCGCCCCCTCTAGCTCCTAATTCAGGGCTTATCCTCAATGCTATTGCCTCTGAGGCTTCCCCAGGTTAATTAACTACAGTGTCAACCCCACTGTCTTGTGGTTGCCTCATGGAGGGCGGGATCCATCCCATCCACCCAAAATTGGTTTGAATGTTGAAACTGATGGCTCTACACAGGCACTAAGAGTATATGAAAAGATTCAGTGCTCACATAATGAGCCTTTCTGAGGAGAGCAGGGAAGGCACCGAAGCTGGTCCATTTGACTTAAGCGAAGGGAGTGGTGAGTGGCTTTTGTTTTTATTGTGATTAGGGTGTGGGTCTGGGGTAAAGGTTCCCACAGCTAGGCCAGGGTTTACTGATAAACAAGCTTTAAAAAAATCAGCCTGTTCAGATGTGGGGCAAAGAGGGAAGAAGCTGGGGCCTGACAGCTGCCAGTTGCCAAACATCAAAAATAAAGTCAGACTCATTATTACATGCTCTTATTATTCTGTGCCACATCACCCTCCTTACTTTCTCCCTAGCTTTTAATCTGTGTGTGTGCGTGCGTGCGTGCATGTGTGTGTGTGGCGTAGAAGATGGGAAGTATGCATATTGTAGGTTAGTGATGGTGGTCACAAATGGGGGTATGTGGTCAATATCTGTTATTTCAAACTGCCTCCCCACTGGAAATGTCTACAAGTTTCAAGGAGCTCAAGACCTTATATCCAAGCATATTGAGCTTAAAAGTCGACAAGGAATTGTGTTCAATGTAATACGAAACTTGTTGACTTAAGTGCCCAGAAATTCAGACAAGGTATTTGAGGCTTAAATTGTTACCCAACTATTAGGACTTGCTTCCTCTCATGTATGATTAAATATCAAAAGAAATCTATTTCAAGGTAAGTTTTTATTATAGCTCCTCTGTAGCAAAATAAAATTTATTTTCCAGACCCTTTAAATACATAAAACTGTAAGTGTATTCTCCTGAATTTATAGGCTCAATTTCCATTCACAATTCTTTTCAAAGCTGTAGCTGAGCCCTTTCTGAGGTCCAGAGAGTTACCTACCTTCACAGCGAATGTTGATTAGATAACACACTCTACAATAAAGCAGGGCAATATTAGAAGACTTGGTTGGGTTGTTTTTTGTTTTGTTTTTGTTTTTAAATAGAGAAAATGGAAACATAGAGAAGTAACCTGCTTGACCAAAGCCATTTCATTTATCAGTAGCAGAGCCAGTCCTAGGTAGTTCTGGGAACATCTAGTGTATAGTAACTACCAGGTCATTATGTTTCATTTATTTATTTATATTTATTTACTTATTTAGGCTGTGCTGGGTCTTCATGGCTTCTCTAGTTGCGATGTGCGGGTTTCTCTAGTTGCGGCATGCAGGCTCAGTTGCAGTATGTGGGATCTTAGTTCCCTGACCAGGGATCGAACCCTGGCCCACTGCATTGGGAGCGTGGAGTCATAACCACTGGACCACCAGGGAAGTCCCCACTAAGTTGCTTTTAAACTGGAACTCTGGTAGGGATGGAGGGTGAAGGTCATTGTGAAGATATGAGAGCACCTTACCTGTTGCTCCACTGTTGCTTATTAGACTGCTCAGAATATACTCTGCTTTTAAAAGTTTCCCTGAAAAGAAGCAACACATAATTAGTTCTGAACATGTGCTTTAAATACTGCTGTTCATGCTCTAAGGTTAACACATTATAACGGGGAAACATTCTATTTTAAAATTTAAAATCAGTAACTACATCATACACAAAAGTGAAAAAGAAGTTTTCAGGAACTGGTAAGGTGGGAAGTTGTACAGTATCTGAAATTGCAATTAAATTCATATACATGTACATACATATACACACACATATTCATTCATATGAATGAATAATCCATTCATATAGAGTAAGGCTTGAGAAGTAAAGGCAAACCTTTGTCAAAGGCTGTGTCTCCTTTTTGTGAAAACTATGCCTCCAGAAGTGGAGGAGAGTTGCCCGTGAATAGGTCTATTTACAGAATTATCAGGAAGGAATTTTTTTAGGGGGTGGGTAGAGAGGTTCTTTGTAAACTTTTCATTTATTTCATTAACACCACGTAGGAGGGGCCTATACTATGGATGGCTGTTTTTCTGTAAGGAGGAAACTCAATCATTCATCCTTTTATCCATTTCTGCTCCCAGGTGCCTCTAAGCCCCATATGACCTGGCCCCTGGGACTTCTTTGACCTCTTCTCTTAGCATTCTTTCCCTCATCCTCACTCCTTCTACTTTGGTTACAGTGGCCTCCTGACTGCTCCTTGAATCTGCCAGGCTTGTTCCCATGTCAGGGCTTTTGTACTTATTTTAGTCTGGAATGCGTTTATTCCAGATATCTCCAAGGCTTGCTCCCTTCTCCTTCAGGTCTTTGCTCAAATGTCACTTCACTGTCTCATAAGGCCTTCCCTGACCACCCTATTTCAAAGTGCAGATACAGACATATACCTGACTGTGGTAGATTGTGATCCAAAGGAGGTCACAACAATATCTTCTATCCCACATGCTCTTCTGCAACGTGACCTTGCCATTCCTCCATCAAGAAGTGGAATCTATTTTCCTTCTCCTTGAGCCTGAACTGGCCCTGTGACCTGTTGTGACCAATCGATGTGGCAGAAGTGACACTGTGTACCTTTCTGGTCGGGACATTAAGAGATGCCTCTTGAGTGTGGATGCTTCTCTCCAGCATAATTTTGTACTTGACCTGCTAGGTCCCAGAAATTTCAGTCCTGAATTAATTTCTTCTTAATTACTTGGTGGGTGATTCCCTCTCTTGTGGGTAAATTCAGACTCCACACAGACATTTGGCACAGACTTGGGGTTTTTATTTCTTTACAGAGATTTTTTTTGGCCTCCACCTCAGAGCTTGGGCAGAGAATAAGCTTCCTCATCACCTCTCTGGGTGGGCTGGTAGAGCAGTTCAGTCCCATTTCATAGCTGTGCAAACCTTTAAGGATTCCAGCTTTATCCAAATATTTCACTCCACGTAGGCCCAAGGCCCTGTCTCTTGTCCCAGGAATTAAAGTGGCAATCCCTTCCCCTAGGACTATATCCAAGTGTAAATCTCTTTGGCTATAGTGTCAGGAGCAGTAGTCCACTATTCTGATTTTGAATGCCTTCTATGTTTCAGGCACTTAAAAAATATTTAATTCACGATATTTATGTACCGTGAATTAAATATTTCGATATTTAATATTTAAGTGGGAGAAGATTCCACACTTGCTCAATCCTCCACACTGATGGAACTGGAAGTTTGACTCTTTGTTTTTAACTGTGGCTTGAAAGGTTTTGTCTCCTAATTTCAGGCAGGAGTGAGCTGGGCAGGCCCAGGGCATCCTCTCTTGCCTCTGAAATCCCACGACATTGAACGCTTGGACCTTTGGAATGGGTTTTGAGTGGATACCAGGATGGGCTGGGTCAAAGGGGAAAACAGGCAGACTGTGCTGTCCCTTCATATTATCTTTATCCCTTTCCCTTATCCCTTATAACATCGTACACACCTCTCCTTTCTCTATCCCAGGATTCCCAAATGCTGGGGACTGAGACCCCTTTTCACTGTACCTTGTTCTCTTTCCAGGGCACCACTCCTGCCTTAAGTCCCCCTTTCTGGCTGAGAAACCCAGTGTAGGTAGAGCCTCAAGAGATATCTGGGGGCAGAAGTTTACAGATAAGCACTTTAACTCTGAGGCTGTGTCTGTTTTCTTGTGGCATTTCTGGCAGTATCTTTGAGGAAAAGACAACCCCAACTGTTGCAGAATAAGATCTAGGACTTTTACCTTAGACATGTGATGTGCGGGCAGAGGAGCGTGCTGCTCATGATGGTATCAAGGCTTAATTGTCATCAGAAGAAAAAGTCTATATCACCTTAGTTAGAGGCATGAGAGGAACAATCAACCAAACAAGTAAGTGAAAAGATTATTTGGTTGTGTAAAGCAAAGCTATCAACATGACTACTTACCACTTGACCTTGATTTCCATGTCACACTATAGCAAATCTGTAAATCTGTGTATCATGAAACATGCCTCAGTAACTGTTCCAAGCTCAATTTGATGAGAACCAACATTAGTTTGCCCACGCACGCCCGGGCCTCAACTTTCGGTTCCCCTAACAGAATGCTCTGCTCACACATTATTCCATCTGATGCCATCAGAAGGCGTATTAGTGGTTAGGTTTTTCTCATACCCTCAACATGATAAACCCCAAACATTACAAAATGTCCCAAATCATGGACATTTGAAGTAAGAATTTTTTCTTAAGTTCAACTCTGTTGATGCAATTACTTTAGAAAATAATAAGAAAATAATAAGATATGGGTACAATTTATGCACAGCTGCAAGAACTTGAGAGTGAATGAACTTGGGTTTGTGAAAAGTTATCCTCCACAAGCCCATGTCTCTCATGTCCTTTTATCTCTATCCCTCTCTGTACTCAGCAACTGTCCCATTCATTACAGTTAGTACAGTTCCTTTTCAAAGGAAATGAAGTAGTTAAAAGATATTTTAACTTCTTCAAGGCCAGAGTTATTAAAACAATAGCAATAGCTAAACCCAATTTAAAAAATGAGCCAGTCCTGTTTCTGGGACAGGCAACTTGCATTCTATTTTCATCCTTTATCCTTTCACTCTTGGAAAAGAGAACAGCAGGCTACAAGTTTCTAAACCTCATGGTTATCAGTAATTTAAATAATTCAAGAATTCTATGAAAGTGAACTTTGCTGTAACACATAGCAGGCCCCTCTCCCCTCCAGTCCCCCTCTACATTACAGCCTAAGTTAGAATGTCAGCCTCATTTTTCATTTTATTCAAAGTGACAGAAGGAAAAAAAAAGATACTTTAAGGCCTAATCAGGTACTGTACTGGTGTTCCATGTGATGGAAAAATATCTCAAATTACTTCAGTGGGTTTGTCAGGTCTATTGTTAGCATAGTCAAGTGGCCCTACAGAAAGGAGACTGGAGAGCTAAGAGAAAATAGTAGAATTCTAATCTGATTTTTAAAGGCTGCTGGTCAGAAGTATAGCAATTCAGATACCCCTGTTTGAAAGCAGCAGGACAGATTTGTTAGACGACAAAAGCTCCAATTAGTATTTTCCACCCCCTTTCACAATTTTCTCTATTGCTTTTGGCTCTGAAATCCTTTATGCCAGGGCCTTTGTGCTGGCTAGAGGCAGGGGGAAGGGCAAGGCGGCGGGCTGGCGGGAGCGCCGGCGGCTACAAAAGAAGGCCCGAGGGCCCCGGTGCCCGCCGTCCCCGCGGAAGTCAAGGAGCCCCGAGGAAGGTGAGCCCCAGACGGGACGACTCCGGGACGAGGAGGGCCAGCAGGAAGGAGCCTACCTGAGTGCATCGAGATTCGGGCTTGGCGAATAACCACCTGCGGGGCAATTGGCGTTGCTGGCTGCAGCTTGTGCAGCCCTTGGGCGACCTGCAGGAGTTCGCCCGAGACGTCGAGCCCGTACAGGAACCGGTCGCTGAGGAACACAATGGCAGCTGCGGTGGCACACTCCCGAGCGAGGATGGAGGCTTTCAGGGACGCCTGAATGAAAAGAAATAAAGTCGGGCAGAAAAGAAGGCAGTCTTGGGACCAGTAGTCTTCTAGGTATTATTATCAAAACAAGAACAACAACAAAACCTACAGCTACGAGAGGAAACAGTACGCTACTGAACAAAAAGCTAATAATAATGATAATGATAATAATAACGATAATGAAAAGCCCAATTCATTTGTGGGATAAAATAATATTTCTTTCATTCCATTTTCCCTATTACATTTCTAATATTATACACGTAATAAATGCATATTTCTTGTTATGAAAAAATTCAAACACCAAGTAAAAATTAAAAGTGCCCCTTTGTTTTTTTCTGACACCTTACCTTATATTTTCCCTTCCACAAATTTCATTCTCATTCTTCCTGTTAATGGTTTCCCAGAGATCCTTCCAGAACTTCCTCTACCCTTTTCTGTTTATTTAGACATTGTTTCTTTGTCCTACCTTGCCTTCTCTCTCTCTCCTTTCTCATTTTCTCCCTCTATTTTTCTTTTCTTTTTTCTCTTTCTTTTCCTTGCTTTCTCCCTCCCTCCCTCCCTCCCTTTCTTTTCCTTTATTTCTTTCCTCCCTCCCTCCCTCCCTTCCTTCCTTCCTCCCTCCCTCCCTTCCTAAATGGCATTACACTAGATATATTCTTTTGCTACTTGATTTTTTTGGTCATCATAACATCTAGAAGTTTCCATGTCAGTTCATAATATTCTGCTTCATTTATTGCCTCTATTTTAATTAAGAAGAAATATAGGGGCTTCTGCGCTGGTGGCGCAGTGGTTGAGAGTCCGCCTGCCGATGCAGGGGACACGGGTTCGTGCCCCGGTCCGGGAAGATCCCACATGCCGCGGAGCGGCTGGGCCTGTGAGCCATGGCCGCTGAGCCTGCGCGTCCGGAGCCTGTGCTCTGCAACGGGAGAGGCCATGGCAGTGAGAGGCCCGTGTACCGCCAAAAAAAAAAAAAGAAGAAATATAGACTTCTAGGCAATATTTTATATTTGTTTAATATGATTATGTTTAGTTAATGAATAAAATAAGAAAAAAAACAGACATGAAATGAAAGTATAACATAAAGAGTGAGAAGTAGAGATAAATGAGGCAAACTTTTATGGAAAAAATCATCTTTTGGCCTTTTAAGGTATTATACAAAAGACATTGAAAGTCATGCAGCTGTTAGCATAAATGAGTTTACCACCCACTAGTACTTTCTCCATTTGCTAAACTATATCAAGCAGAGTTTTTTCTGGGCATGTTAGCTCACGTATGAAGCCTAGAAAGGCATTGTAAGCATTGCCCATTCTCCTACCACAATCTTATCATACAAGCATTGCTTTCTTCACCACATAAGTACTAACACTTATTGGGCAAAACCAGGTGCCAGGCACAGTGCTAAGAGCTTTATATGTATTAATTTATTCGATTCTCACAACAATCCTAAGAGGCAGGTTCTATTTATTTAAAGGTCAAAACCAATATTTTAATCATCCAATTGAATCACTCCTCTCATTCTTACTCCTAGAATCCTATTTCTTTTCATTTATACCTTGCCTACTGAGAATCAGCACAATAATCCTTCTCTTATCAAACTGATGCTTTCTTAACTTGTTAAGGGTTTTAACCTATGCTGTGTTTTTTAAGTTTGAAAAGTGATAATGTGCTCTTGTATTTATCCTTTTGTTCTTAGTTGATCACTACTGAAACTGTGATAGTGATGCCAATTGTTAGGGGAATACCTCTTCTCTCCTTTGATGTTTCCTTCCACGTGAAGGGAGCTCAAGTACTGTAGCACTCCTGGCCTCTCTCTACTCCTTTACCCACTCTGTCCCAGGAGAGTTGGACTACACTGATAAGAAAAATTGGGAAGAAGAAACTGGGCATGCATGGCTTAGCTCCTCTCTTTTTTCTTTTGGGAATGAGTTGTCTAAAGGAAACAGGGATTCTTCTCTGCTCTTCTATATCAGAAAGCCACCCTATATGGGGTGTTCTGCTTGGCCCAGTAATTTCTGTGACTGAATGGGGAAGTCGACATAATTCTGGGGTTCATCTAGCAGACCCCCTTGTTCTAATACCAAGCTATATCTTTCAATTTAGCCTTTGTCAGAATTAAAGGTAATATTTAATCTCTTGTCTGCCTAACTCCTCTTTTGTTTTATATCTTAGTTTGCTCCAGGAGGGGAAGAGAGGTGTTAGTTACCCCAACATTAATCACTGCCTGACACACCGTAACCCTTTCTAAGGGAAACTGCTCTGCCCACAGCCACTGCCTTTGAAGCAGCAATGTATTTTGCTACTTGACCTTGATCCCCTCTCCCCATCTTACCACCAGCTCAAGGCTAACCTAAGAGTACCCACCTGACACTTGGCCCATGACTCTGTGGTCTGGCTTGAAAAATGAACTTATTGATCTGAACTAAGAAGGATAGAAAAAATTTTCCAGTTGTTGCAGGATGGGAAGAAGCAGAGACTAGAGTGTAGCTAAGCTACATTTATAGATGACACCAGAGTGAAGATCCAAGAATATGACTCCAAAGCCACCTTTTCACAAGTGCTGTTCTTAGAGCTACAGGTTTCCTTTATTGCTCCATGTGTATCTTCATAACAATGTACACTCCATTTTATGAGTTTGCTTGTGTGAGCCTCTGTTTTACCCAACCAAAAAAGCCTAACTAAAACTGAAATGCTCAAAACTGCAATTGAGGTTTGTCAAATAAACTATCAATCTGAAAAATACAAGTTTTAAAATGAGAACATGTCAGTCATTTGACATTCATGAAATGTACACTTAAAGATGGAATAGGAAATTGATGATTTTATGTATGCCCAGCTCTGTTTAATAAGGACAGTCTCTGATCAAGAGTCCTTTCTATGCTAGCTACACATAAATATAGCCCTTTGGTTTGCAACCTCAGCTGCCATCTGTAGAACTTGCAGCTTCTGCCACTGCCAGGCTCCCTTAAACCTTTCTTTGAAACAGCATCTCTATTCCTGTCACCCTGTTCATGACTATGTACCCTGTGGAGGGTACTCAGCAAGCCAGAGTGAGTCTCCTCTCTTTGAGGTACATGCTTCATGTTTAGTTCTGCTCTCTATTCTCACAGGTGCTTCACTTCAGTTTTGGGGTAACTGAGTTCCTACAAGGGATGCAATGTTTAGAGGCCGGTCAATTCTCTAGGGTTGATTCTCCACCCTTTCCTCCCTGATAATAATGGTTTCCATCTTCGTAGTACCATTTAGTTTATGAAAAACGTTCACACAAATGAACTCATTTAAATCTATAGTAACTAAAAAATCTAAGTAAGATAAGGAAACCGTGGCTGAGAAGTTGACTTTCCAAAGTTACAAAGCCAAAAGGGTCAGGGTGAGGCAGGAAGGAACTCGTCTCTATCTTTTTTTTTCTTTTCTATTGTGGTAAAAAGCACAGAACGTAAAATTTGCCATCTCAGCTTTTTTTAAGAATGGCGTTCAGTAGTGTTAGGTATAGTCACATTATTGTGAATTAGATCTTCAGGACTTTTATATCTTGCAAGTATGAAACTTGATACAACAACCCTTTCTCCCTTCTCCCTAGCCCCTGGTAACCACAATTTTACTTTCTGTTTCTATGAAGTTGACTATTCTAGGTAACTCATATAAGTGGAATCATAGTTTTTGTCTTTCTGTGACTGGCCTACTTGACTTAGTATAAAGTCCTTAAGGTTCACCTGTGCTGTAGCATGTGACAAAATTTCCTTCCTTTTAAATGATGAATAATATTCCATTGTATGTATATACCAATTTTTGTATGGATGAATCTATACCCATTCATCTGTCAATGGACATTTGGGTTGCTTCCACCACTTAGCTATTGTGAACAGTGCTGCTATGAACATGGGTGTGCAAATATCTCTTTGAGGCCATGCTTTCAATTCTTTGAGATATATACCTAGAAATAGGATTGCTGGATTAAATGGTAGTTATATTTTTAATTTTTTGAGGAACCACCATACTGTTTTCCATAGAGTTGACACCATTTTACAATACACCAACAGTGCACAGAGTTTCAATTTCTTTACATCCTCAGCTAATACTTGAGGAACCCAAGTCTCTCAAGGGTCAGTTTTTCGTCTGCTTTCCACCTGTGTCTGATGAAGGTGATTTTGAGTAGGGCCTAATCTGGGCACAGGAATCTGGGTCTTTGTAGCTAGGGCTGAACTCACTACTCACTGAGTCCAAACAGTGGTTCTAAGGAACCCATATCTCTTATTATGATAAAAAAAAATTATAAGAAAAAAAAAAACAGGGACAAATAAAAACAAATCCCAATTGAAAAGAGTGTTCTTGTTATGTGTTTAAAAATAAGAGAAAGAGGGCTTCCCTAGTGGCGCGGTGGTTGAGAGTCTGCCTGCCGATGCAGGGGACACGGGTTTGTGCCCCGTTCTGGGAAGATCCCACATGCCGCGGAGCGGCTGGGCCCCTGAGCCATGGCCGCTGAGCCTGTGCATCCGGAGCCTGTGCTCCGCAACGGGAGAGGCCACAACAGTGAGAGGTCCAAGTACCGCAAAAAAAAAAATAAATAAATAAAAAAAATAAGAGAAAAGAAAACCTTCCAGGAGATGGCCTTTAATTTCAGCATTTTGAAATTCTCTAGTGAAAGTTGGTACCAAAGGACCAAATGATAATTTGGTGATTAGCTGGGGATTACTCCAACTGGGAATTTCTTACACAGAGCTGAAAGGACGCTCCACAAGTCTAGTGAGGTGGTCTTCCCAAGTTGAGGAGATGGAGCTTCTAGGAGTCTGTAGAGGCTAAGGTGGCCAGGGTTCACAGAGCAGAGAACCAGAAGGAGAGAGCTGCACAAAGCAAGAAGTCCAGAGGTCTGCAGAGGGTCCCCTCTGAGTCTCCAGCAGAACACTACTGATCAGCTCATGTATGAAAAGACACCACCCAAGGCCGGGGAAAGAACCATCTGAAAGGAGCAGAGGAAACAATCCCCAAGTCTCATGTAGTTTGTGTTTCTACCAGCCATAGTAGGAAATCATGTCATTCACAGGGCAGGGGGTAGAATATTCAGAAGGGTATTGCTTCAGTAGTGAGACAAAATTAACCTCAGAGGAAGATGGCTCTTGGCCCACTCTGAAAGTTTAGAAGCAAGCATGGCATGGATCAAACTATTTCCTAACTTGACTGAATTCCAGAACAAGTTTCAAGAATATTTATAGGCACCCAAATTATCTGCCATATTATAAGGTAAAATTTATAATGTTTGGCATCCAGTCAAAAATTACCAGGCATGAAAGAAGCCTACACTAAAAAGAAAAAGAAATCAATAGAAACTGAACCCCGAATGACAGTTTTAACTGTATTTTATAAGTTCAAGAAGGTAGGGTAAAAATTAGGTGGGATTAGGGACATGGGAGATATAAAAAATGATCCAAATACAACTTCTAGAGATAAAAAAAATGTCTGAGATGAAACCACAGGTATCTGGACTGTGTCCAAGGTCCTCCATTTGCTTGCCATGGTCAGTTACTAAACCTCTCCTAGTCTCAATTTCCTCATCTGTGAAATGTGGATAGTACCTATTTTCAGTGCTGTTTTAGGATTAGAGGAAATGTGGGTCAAATGTTCAGCACAGAGCCTGGCACATTGTGGGTGCTTAATAAATGAAGAGGAACACTACGAAAAAAAATAGGAAAAAAGAATTCCGTTCACATGCTCCCATTCTCCTGTATGATAAAATAACAACAAGCAAAGACAGGCTCCTAAAAGAAATGTCAGTGGAATTTTCAACAGAGTAAAAAGGAAATAACAGATCATGCATATAACATCTCAGAAAATGGTGAAACCTCTCATTTAATTTCTTCTCTTCACTAAGTCTAAGGACTGATGTTACTGGAAGCTGAGGAAAAAAAAAAAAAAGGAAAATGAGCAGGCTCTATGGCAACTGGCGAAGGAAAGCTGGTTCTTGAAAGGGAGGCTTCTTAGCGTGCACGTGTGAGTTGCTTTTGCTGTCGCCAATGGAGGAATCCCTCCCGAGCACCTGTAAAGGATGCCACAAACACCCCATTCTGCATCCTGCGTGAACACGCCATATATTTGAGCAGAGAACATTCCCTCATCTATTTTTCCCCCTTCTACTCTTAATAGTTTGGAGCACAAAGCCTGAGAGAGGGTGACCTGCCAGACAAAGGCCCTTTGAGTTCCTTGGAAAAGTAGAGTTGGAGGAGGATGGAAGGAATCCAAGTGGCCCTATTATTTCCACTTGCACTAATTAGACATTTTTCTGTCAGCTATTGAGCACTGCTGAGAGGCCAAACTCACTGAATTCATTTCTAAAGTGTTTACAGAAGTTTGCATCTGTTTGTGTCTCTTCAGGAGGAAAATAAGCACTTCAATAGCATTGTGGAAAATCTAAACGAAGCATCCTATTCTGGAGGACCTGGCATCCCCGCAGCTGCATAATTTGACCCTGTTCAGGGCCCGAACCTCTCGCATCTCTCTCCAAAACCTAACGACGCAAAATGCAGAGAAGTCAACTCAGGGGAATCTTTTCTTTCTTGTCATTGTCTTTTCTCTCCCTCTTTTGAAACGGTGGCCTGCTGTGCACTACATACAGATTTAGGTGGGTATCATTCTTGCAGCCCCTCTCTCGCGTTTCCACCAGCACTCTGAGAAATTAATACCCACTTTCATTTGTTGCCAAGTGGGGGGATAGTAAATTCCTCAGCAGCAAAGCAGAATACATCACCATCCTGGGAATCTCCCCCAAATGTACACCGGGGGAGCACTCTGACTTCAGAAAGGGAGGAATGAAAGGAGGCCCGAGTGTGTGGTAGGGAAGGACGCTAAAGAGAACGTTTCCCTACATGGTAAAATGTGCCTGGGTTATGCACAATTAGATTAACATGAAAGAGAGTCCCTTTCCCTCCCCCACTCCCCCAAAAAGAAAGAAAACAACACAAAAACCCTAACCCACTG
Source organism: Delphinus delphis (assembly GCF_949987515.2). Taxonomy (NCBI): domain Eukaryota; kingdom Metazoa; phylum Chordata; class Mammalia; order Artiodactyla; family Delphinidae; genus Delphinus; species Delphinus delphis. The sequence continues at coordinate 111,520,209 of NC_082687.1, read as the reverse complement.
ACTACGTGGCAGTGCCTTTGAAATGCATATTGGTCTACGTGGTATTTGATTCAGGATTCTTTTTGTCTGGGTTTTTAGACCCACGACTGACCTGCCATCACAGAGGGCTCAAAAATATAATCTTTTAAGATGGTGTCACAGTAACAGAATTTTAGTGATGGAACCAACATAGGATAACTCAAGATAAAAAAAAAAAAAAGGAATTCTGTTTTATTATCTTTCCTCAGAGGCTGACTTAGGAAGCTTGTCCCAATAGCCACTGAATTGTGGCTTTTCTTCCTGAATGAACCTGTTTAAATAAAAATATATGGATACAGATAAGGGAGTGTGTATGCTGGAGCTCTAAATAGACAGGCTCACAAATGTGCACACACACACACCACAGTTTTTTCACATCTGTTTTCAGGATGGGAAATATGGGGTCCTAATTGAGTTTATGGCACAAAGGGAACTTCATGGCGAGGAAGCTGAGTCAGGTGGTAAAGGAATTAAACTCCACAATGAGATTTCAATACGCAGATGATTGAAAAAATGCGAAAGAGCCTTTTCTAAGGGCTTTTACTGAACAGCAGCAGGAAAAGTGTGTGCTGTTTTCATGGCTCCTGGCATTAGTGCTAGCCCCTCCCAACGCTGAGCATCAAGTTTGGGTCCCAGCTATGGGTTCAAAGCCACGATGTGTTCACAGCAATGACAATGGCAGCTGTTCTCAAGGGGGGCTGGGTGAGGGGACTCAGAACAGAAGCCATCTGGCATTGCAATTGGCAGGCGCAGTGTAAGGGGAAATTATTGCTGCATAGCAAATTGGGAGATAGGAAAAAGGCAGGGGAAAGGGAGGGGGGAAGTGTCCTGAGGTGAGGAATTAGCCGAATAAACAAATGAAAAGTGACTGAGGGCTGCATAGTTATATATCAACAATAAGGCAGAGTAAGAGTCAACTGATCAAACTGGACTACTCAAGGTCAAGGGAAGACCAGGCACAGCATGCACCACGTTTGTCCACCCACCGAAACGTGAGGAGGAAGAGAGGAAAAATCCTGAACCTTCTTACAGTTTATGTTCAGGGCCTGTTAACATTTCACCAATCTTTCCTTCATTTTACCAGTGGGGCATGCAGATTCAATCACTTTCCAGAAATAGTTATAACCTTTCTCTCAATCTCAATACCTAAAGATAATAATTTGCATCATCTATCCCTGCTTTCTTACCCTCCCTCTCTCAAATCTACTGTGAATGGAGTTGGGCTGTCTGTTAAAAGAACGAGAAAGCAGTATCAAAACAGAGGCCACCCACCCAGGATTCTGGTGAGCCTCACGGCCCCGGGTACTGTGGACCTGCGTGTCTTACCTTTCTTCTGGACTCCAGGTTGCTACAGCCACCATGGTGGTTTCAGCATCCACACTGATGACTCACCCAGCACACTGGTCTCTCTTGCCATGGCCTCCTTATCTCCAAGGATCTTGTTCTACACTTAAGCTTAGTCACTCTCATGGTCAGTCACTTTAGAACTTGCTACTTTGGTGGCATCACAATCAGAATCTCAATTCCAGCATTTGATTCTTTAATCTTTACCTCTTATTCTCCCAGCTCCCTTCCTGGATAGCCCAACTCCAGTAATTCTGCAACCGTTTGGGGACACCCACACTATCTGCTGACCTTACTGGGGTTTTGTGTGTGTGTGTGCTACGCCATCAATCCCTCATGTCCTCACTTGCCTCTTTAAATTCCATGGTGCATCAACACAGCAACTTTTTAATAAGCATTCTTCGCTCCTTTGCTGCTTTCAACTTCTGTCATATTTGTCTGGCAATTCTGACCATGTTTATTGTCAAGGAAAAATGTTGGCCCCGTATTAGAATCCCCTAGGTAGGCTTTTAAAAATCCAGATGCCCAGATGGCACCCCAAGCCTGTTAAATCAGAATCTCTGGAAGTGTACCCAGGCATGTTTCTCTAAACGATGCCCAGGTGATACCGATGATCCCCAGGTGATTCCCATGATTCTAGAGTTGAGAACCCGGGAGCTAGCCTGACCTTTAGCCTCTTACCCCACCCCTCACTCCTCCTCCCTACTGGGGGTGGAGTGAGTTATCTGATGGGAGTAGCATACCTGGCTCAGACCTTCCTCTTTCCTCTCTTCAAGTCTTCCTTCCTGTTCTACAGTAAGGGAAGGGGCCTGCCAGCAACAAGATGTGTCTGAAGTGAAGAATTTTCCAACCCACTTGTCTGAAAACCTAAAGCTACATTCTCCTATCTGTTTTAGAATAATAAAGGTTGCTCTTTTGCATCTATCTTTCAGTTGGTTCTGAACACAGGAGGGGAAGATGAATATTATTTTTTGTCACTTAATATTTTCAAATTATATGCAATTCTCTGCCTAATCTGAGCTTCTACCCAAGCAAGTGAATGTGGCTGGAGAAAAATACACAACCATAACACTTCAAATTTATGACCATGACCTGAGGCTGGCCCTTAGCATGGCCTAACAACCCAGCTACTATTATACTTCTGCTCTCCTCTCCAGCTGCCACAGCCCCTTTAACCTCCTCACACTCAGCTGATGACCTGGCTTCTTATCTCACTAAGGAAACAGTCAGTGAGATGACATCTTCCTTATTCTCTTACCCAAATCTGCCAACCCTCTTGTACTGTAACCCATGTGTCCTCCCTACTTTCCTATTGGCATGTTTAAGGCCAACCCCCCCACTTAAATATTCAATTCTATCCTGCCTTCTTTACTCTAGGACATTATGCCTGTAAATACTTTCTTTCACTTCTGCATCATTAATTTCCTTATCTCTACTGGATCATTCTCATCAGCATACAAACATTACAATATCTTCCATCTTAAAAAGTCCTCCCTTAACCATATATCTCTGTCTTAGTCCTTTCAGGCTGCCATAACAAAAATGCCATAAACTGAGTGGTTTATATAACAACAGAAATTTATTTCTCATAGTTCTGGGGATTGGGAAGTCCAAGATCAAGGAACCGGCAGATTCCGTGCCTGGTGAGGGCCTGCTTCCTGGTTCACAGATGGCATCTTTTCTCCATGTCTCTCTGGGACCTCTTTTATAAGGGCACTTATCCCATTCATGAGGGCTCTGTCCTCAAGGCCTAATCATCTCCCAAAGCACCCCCTCCAAAACCATCACCTTGAGGGTTAGGATTTCAACCTATGAATTTGGGAGGTAAGGATACAAATATTCAGTCCACAGCATTCTGCCTCCAGCACCTGTCCCATTTCTGTCCCTCTTTACAGCCAATCTCAAGAATTGTCTAAACTCAGTCTTTGCTTCCTCACCTCCCACTCTTTCTTAAATCTATAGCTTTCATCCCCAGCACTCCACTGAACCCATTCTTTTCTAGGTTGCCAACAACCTCCAAACCCAATGCCCATTTATTAATCCTCATCTTATTCAAACTCCTAGAACCATTTGGCTGTGACAATCAACCCCTCTTTTTTTATTCATGTGACTTCTGGCATTTCACACTCTCCTGCTTTTCTTCCTACCTCATTGGCTGCTCACTCTACTTTGCTGGAGCATCCTTCTTTTCCAGCCTCTGAACGTTAAAGCCCTAGGATTCAGTCCTAAGACGGCTTCCCTTCTCTAGCTACATTCACTTAGACTGTCCCATGGCCTCAAATATCACTTCTGTTGACAATCCCAAATTTAAATACCATCCTGAGTCTCTTTCCTGCAATGCTGCCTAGTGTATGAAATTGCCTAGACAATAAATAGCCCGATGTGGATGTCAGTTAGGTATCTCAAACTTAACATGTTTAAAACAAAACTCTTTATTTTCTCTTCCATACTTGCTTTTCCATCTCAGTAATGACAACTCATCCATTCATTTGCTGAGGGACAAAACTTCAGAGGTTTCATTCTAAGTTTGTGGCTCTTCTCCTTCTCTCATACTCTACATCTAATCCACCAGCAAATGCTGTTGGCTCTACCTTTAAAACATGCACAAGATCTGGAGGAGCTTCAAGAGGGCGGAAGAGTAAGACGCAGAGATCACCTTCCTGCCCACAAATACATCAGGAATACATCTAAATGTGCAACAACTCCTACAGAACACCTACTGAACGCTGGCAGAAGACCTCAGACCTCCCAAAAGGCAAGAAACTCCCCACGTACCGGGGTAGGGCAAAAGAAAAAAGAAAAAAACAGACAAACAATAGGGACGGGACCTGCACCTCTGGGAGGGAGCTGTGAAGGAGGGAAGGTTTCCACACACTAGGAAGCCCCTTCGCGGGCGGAGACTGCAGGTGGCGGAGGGGGAAAGCTTCGGAGCCGCGGAGGAGAGCACAGCAACAGGGGTGCGGAGGACAAAGCGGAGATTCCAGCACAGAGGATCGGTGCCGACCAGCACTAACCAGCCGAGAGGCTTGTCTGCTCACCCGCCAGGGCGGGCGGGGCTGGGAGTTGAGGCTCGGGCTTCGGTCGGAGCACAGGGAGAGGACTGGGGTGGGCTGCGTGAACACAGCCTGAGGGGGTTAGTGCGCCACAGCTAGCAGGGAGGGAGTCCGGTTAAAGGTCTGGAGCTGCCGAAGAGGCAAGAGACTTTTTCTTGCCTCTTTGTTTCGTGGTGCGCGAGGAGAGGGGATTCAGAGCGCTGCTTAAAGGAGCTCCAGAGACGGGCACGAGCAGCGGCTAACAGCGCGGACCCCAGAGACGGGCATGAGACACTAAGGCTGCTGCTGCTGCCACCAAGAAGCCTGTGTGCGAGCACAGGTCACTATCCACACCCGCCTTCCGGGGAGCCTGTGCAGCCCGCCACTGCCAGGGTCCCAGGATCCAGGGACAACTTCCCCGGGAGAACGCACGGCGCGCCTCAGGCTGGTGCAACGTCATGCTGGCCTCTGCCGCCGCAGGCTCGCCCCGCATCCGTACCCCTCCCTCCCCCTGGCCTGAATGAGCCAGAGCCCCTGAAGCAGCTGCTCCTTTAACCCCGTCCTGTCTGAGCGAAGAACAGATGCCCTCCGGCGACCTACACGCAGAGGCGGGGCCAAATCCAAAGCTGAACCCTGGGAGCTGTGTGAACAAAGAAGAGAAAGGAAATCTCTCCCAGCAGCCTCAGGAGCAGCGGATTAAATCTCCACAATCAACTTGATGTACCCTGCATCTGTGGAATACATGAATAGACAATGAATCATCCCAAATTGAGGAGGTGGGCTTTGGGAGCAACGATATATACATATTTTTTACCTTTTTCTCTTTTTGTGAGTATGTGTTGCTTCTGTGTGTGATTTTGTCTGTATAGCTTTGCTTTGACCATTTGTCCTAGGGTTCTGTCTGTCCATTTTGTTTTTTTTATTACTTAAAAATTTTTTTTATTAGTAATTATTTTTAATAACTTTATTTTTTTATTTTACTTTATTTTATTTTATCTTCTTCTTTCTTTTTTTTTCTCCCTTTTATTCTGAGCCGTCTGGAGGACAGGCTCTTGGTGCTCCAGCCAGGCGTCAGGGCTGTGTCACTGAGGTGGGACAGCCAAGTTCAGGACAGTGGTCCACAAGAGACCTTCCAGCTCCACGTAATATCAAAAGGTGAAAATCTCCCAGAGATCTCCATCTCAATGCCAAGACCCAGCTCCACTCAACGACCAGCAAGCTACAGTGCAGGACACCCTGTGCCAAACAACTAGCAAGACAGGAACACAACCCCACCCATTAGCACAGAGGCTGCCTAAAATCATAGTAAGGCCACAGACACCCCAAAACACACCACCAGACGTGGACCTGCCCACCAGAGAGACAAGATCCAGCCTCATCCACCAGAACACAGGCACTAGTCCCCTCCACCAGGAAGCCTACACAACCCACTGAACCAACCTTAGCCACTGGGGACAGACATCAAAAACAACAGAAACTACGAACCTGCAGCCTGCAAAAAGAATACCCCAAACACAGTAAGTTAAGCAAAATGAGAAGACAGAGAAACACACAGCAGATGAAGGAGCAAGGCAAAAACCCACCAGACCTAACAAATGAAGAGGAAATAGGCAGTCTACCTGAAAAAGAATTCAGAATAATGATAGTAAATATGATCTGAGATCTTGGAAATAGAATGGAGCAAATACAAGAAACATTTAACAAGGACCTAGAAGAACTAAAGAGCAAACAGTGATGAACAACACAATAAATGAAATAAAAAATTCTCTAGAAGGGATCAATAGCAGAATAACTGAGACAGAAGAACGGATAAGTGACCTGGAAGATAAAATAGTGGAAATAACTACCACAGAGCAGAATAAAGAAAAAAGAATGAAAAGAACTGAGGACAGTCTCAGAGACCTCTGGGACAACATTAAACACACCAACATTCGAATTATAGGGGTCCCAGAAGAAGAAGAGAAAAAGAAAGGGACTGAGAAAATATTTGAAGAGATTATAGTTGAAAACTTCCCTAATATGGGAAAGGAAATAGTTAATAAAGTCCAGGAAGCACAGAGAGTCCCATACAGGATAAATCCAAGGAGAAACAAGTGAAGACACATATTAATCAAACTATCAAAAATTAAATACAAAGAAAACATATTAAAAGCAGCAAGGGAAAAACAGCAGATAACACATAAGGGAATCCCCATAAGGTTAACAGCTGATCTTTCAGCAGAAACTCTGGAAGCCAGAAAGGAGTGGCAGGACATATTTAAAGTGATGAAGGAGAAAAACCTACAACTAAGATTACTCTACTCAGCAAGGATCTCATTCAGATTTGATGGAGAAATTAAAACCTTTACAGACAAGCAAAAGCTAAGAGAATTTAGCACCACCAAACCAGCTTTACAACAAATGCTAAAGGAACTTCTCTAGACAGAAAACGCAAGAGAAGGAAAAGACCTACAATAATAAACCCAAAACAATTAAGAAAATGGTAATAGGAACATACATATTGATAATTACCTTAAATGTAAATGGATTAAATGCTCCATCCAAAAGACACAGACTGGCTGAATGGATACAAAAACAGGACCCATATATATGCTGTCTACAAGAGACCCACTTTAGACCTAGTGATACATACAGACTGAATGTGAGGGGATGGAAAAAGATATTCCATGCAAATGGAAATCAAAAGAAAGCTGGAGTAGCAATGCTCATATCAGACAAAATAGACTTTAAAACAAAGACTATTACAAGAGACAAAGAAGGACACTACATAATGATCAAGGGATCAATCCAAGAAGAAGATATAACAATTGTAAACATTTATGCACCCAACATAGGAGCACCTCAATGCATAAGGCAAATACTAACAGCCATAAAAGGGGAAATTGACAGTAACACAATCATAGTAGGGGACTTTAACACCCCACTTTCACCAATGGATAGATCATCCAAAATGAAAATAAATAAGGAAACACAAGCTTTAAATGATACATTAAACAAGATGGACTTAATTGATATTTATAGGACGTTCTATCCCAAAACAACAGAATACACATTCTTCTCAAGTGCTCATGGAACATTCTCCAGGATAGATCATATGTTGGGTCACAAATCAAGCCTTGGTAAATTTAAGAAAACTGAAATCGTATCAAGTATCTTTTCTGACCACAATGCTATGAGACTAGATATCAATTATAGGAAAAAATCTGCAATAAATACAAACACATGGAGGCTAAACAACACACTACTTAATGACCAAGAGATCACTAAAGAAATCAAAGAGGAAATCAAAACATACCTAGAAACAAATGACAATGAAAACACGATGACCCAAAACCTATGGGATGCAGCAAAAGCAGTTCTAAGAGGGAAGTTTATAGCAATACAATCGTACCTTAAGAACCAAGAAACAATTCAAATAAACAACCTAAACTTACACCTAAAGCAATTAGAGAAAGAAGAACAAACAAACCCCAAAGTTAGCAAAAGGAAAGAAATCATAAAGATCAGATCAGAAATAAATGAAAAAGAAATGAAGGAAACGATAGCAAAGATCAATAAAACTAAAAGCTGGTTCTTTGAGAAGATAAACAAAATTGATAAACCATTAGCCAGACTCATCAAGAAAAAAAGGGATAAGACTCAAATCAATAGAATTAGAAGTGAAAAAGGAGAGGTAACAACTGCCACTGCAGAAATACAAAAGATCATGAGAGATTACTACAAGCAACTCTATGCCAATAAAATGGACAACCTGGAAGAAATGGACAAATTCTTAGAAATGCACAACCTGCCAAGACTGAACCAAGAAGAAACAGAAAATATGAACAGACCAATCACAAGCACTGAAATTCAAACTGTGATTAAAAATCTTCCAACAAACAAAAGCCCAGGACCTGATGGCTTCATAGGCGAATTCTATCAAACATTTAGAGAAGAGCTAACACCTATCCTTCTCAAACTCTTCCAAAATATAGCAGAGGGGGGAACACTCCCAAACTCATTCTACAAGGCCACCATCACCCTGATACCAAAACCAGACAAAGATGTCACAAAGAAAGAAAACTACAGGCCAATATCACTGATGAACATAGATGCAAAAATCCTCAAATACTAGCAAACAGAATCCAACAGCACATTAAAAGATTCATACACCATGATCAAGTGGGGTTTATTCCAGGAATGCAAGGATTCTTCAATATATGCAAATCAATCAACGTGATACACCATATTAACAAACTGAAGGAGAAAAACCATATGATCATCTCAATCGATGCAGAGAAAGTTTTTGACAAAATTCAACACCCATTTATGATAAAAACCTTACAGAAAGTAGGCAGAGAGGGAACTTTGCTCAACACAATAAAGGCCATATATGACTAACCCACAGCCAACATCATTCTCAATGGTGAAAAACTGAAACCATTTCCACTAAGATCAGGAACAAGACAAGGTTGCCCACTCTCACCACTATTATTCAACATAGTTTTGGAAGTTTTAGCCACAGTGATCAGAGAAGAAAAGGAAATAAAAGGAATCCAAATCGGAAAAGAAGAAATAAAGCTGTAAATGTTTGCAGATGACATGATACTATACATAGAGAATCCTAAAGATGCTACCAGAAAACTACTAGACCTAATCAATGAATTTGGTAAAGTAGCAGGATACAAAATTAATGCACAGAAATCTCCGGCATTCCTATACACTAATGATGAAAAATCTGAAAGTAAATTTAAGAAAACACTCCCATTTACCATTGCAACAAAAAGAATAAAATATCTAGGAATAAACCTACCTAAGCAGACAAAAGACCTGTATGCAGAAAATTATAAGACACTGATGAAAGAAATTAAAGATGATATAAATAGCTGGAGAGATATACCATGTTCTTGGATTGGAAGAATCAACATTGTGAAAATGACTCTACTACCCAAAGCAATCTACAGGTTCAATGCAATCCCTATCAAACTACCACTGGCATTTTTCATAAACTAGAACAAAAAATTTCACAATTTGTATGGAAACACAAAAGACCCCGAATAGCCAAAGCCATCTTTTTTTTTTTTTTTGCGGTATGCGGGTCTTTCACTGCTGTGGCCTCTCCCCTTGTGGAGCACAGGCTCCGGATGCGCAGGCTCAGCAGCCATGGCTCATGGGCCCAGCCGCTTTGTGGCACGTGGGATCTTCCTGGACCGGGGCACGAACCCGTGTCCCCTGCATCGGCAGGCGGACTCCCAACCACTGCGCCACCAGGGAAGCCCTAAAGCAATCTTGAGAAAGAAAACCAGAGCTGGAGGAATCAGGCTTCCGGACTTCACACTATACTACAAAGCTACAGTAATCAAGACAGTATGGTACTGGTTCAGAAACAAAAATATAGATCAATGGAACAAGATAGAAAGCCCGGAGATAAACCCATGCACATACGGTCACCTTATCTTCGATAAAGGAGGCAAGAATATACAGTGGAGAAAAGACAGCCTCTTCAGTAAGTGGTGCTCGGAAAACTGGACAGGTACATGTAAAAGAATGAAGTTAGAACAGTCCCCAACACCATACACAAAAATAAACTCAAAATGGATTAAAGACCTAAATGTAAGGCCAGACACCATCAAACTCTTAGAGGAAGACATAGGCAGAACACTCTATGACCTAAATCACAGCAAGATCCTTTTTGACCCACCTCCTAGAGAAATGGAAATAAAAACAAAAATAAAAAATGGAACCTAACGAAACTTAAAAGCTTTTGCACAGCAAAGGAAACCATAAAGAAGATGAAAAGACAACCCTCAGAATGGGAGAAAATATTTGCAAATGAAGCAACTGACAAAGGATTAATCTCCAAAATTTACAAGCAGCTCATGCAGCTCAATATCAAAAAAACAAACAACCCAGTCCAAAAATGGGCAGAAGACCTAAATAGACATTTCTCCAAAGAAGATATACAGATTGCCAACAAACACATGCTCAAACATGAAAATGCTCAACATCATTAATCATTAGAGAAATGCAAGTCAAAACTACAATGAGATATCATCTCACACCAGTCAGAATGGCCATCATCAAAAAATCTACAAACAATAAATGTTGGAGAGGGTGTGGAGAAAAGGGATCCCTCTTGCACTGTTAGTGGGAATGTAAGTTGATACAGCCACTATGGAGAACAGTATGGAGGTTCCTTAAAACACTAAAAATAGAACTACCATATGACCCAGCAATCCCACTACTGGGTATATACCCTGAGAAAACCATAATTCAAAAAGATTCATGTACCAAAATGTTCATTGCAGCTCTATTTACAATAGCCAGGACATGGAAGCAACCTAAGTGTCCATCAACAGATAAATGGATAAAGAAGATGTGGCACATATATACAATGGAATATCACTCAGCCATAAAAAGGAACAAAACTGAGTTATTTGTAATGAGGTGGATGGACCTAGAGACTGTCACTCAGCGTGAAGTAAGTCAGAAAGAGAAAAACAAATACCACATGATAACACATATATATGGAATCTAAAAAAAAAAAAAAAAAGGTCAAGAAGAACCTAGGGACAAGATGGGAATAAAGATGCAGACTTACTAGAGAACAGACTTGAGGATACGGGGAGAGGGAAGGGTAAGCTGGGACAAAGTGAGAGGGTGGCATGGACATATATACACTACCAAACGTAAAACAGATAGCTAGCGGGAAGCATCTGCATAGCACAGGGAGATCAGCTTGGTGTTTTGTGACCACGTAGAGGGGTGGGATAGGGAGGGTGGGAGGGAGGAAATTGCAAGAGGGAAGAGATATGGAGACATATGTATATGTATAACTGATTTACTTTGTTATAAAGCAGAAACTAACACACCATTGTTAAGCAATTATACTCCAATAAAGATGTTGAAAAAAAAAAAACATGCACAAGATCTGACCACTTTTCACCTCCTCTAGAGCAACCACTTTAGTTCAAGCCATTATTATAAACTTGCTTGGATACAAGCAACAGCTTTCTAACTTGAATCCCTCCCTTTGCCACCTAAGTCCTCTCCCCCTTCTCCCCACATTTCTCACACAGCAACCGAAGTGATCCCTTTAAAATGTAAATCAAATAATAATGTTGATTCTCTGCTCTCAACTTCAACACGACTTCCCATCACAATTAAAATTTAAATCTGTTGTCTTGGCCAAAAAGGCCCTATATGATTGTGCCTCTGACTACTTCACTATTTCCTCTCATTCTCATTTTTTCTCACTGTTCTGCAGCCTCCCTGCTCACCCTCCAAGTCAAGTTTGTGCTTCGGGCCTTTACACTTACTGTTCCCTCTGTCTGGAATGCTCTTCCCTCAGCTATCTGCAAGGCTCCCCCATTCAGATCTGGGCCCCAGTTACCCTTTCAAAGAAGCCTTCTCTGAGCATTTCTCTAAAATTATAGTATCTATATCCACTTGCTATCCTTTCCTTGACTCTGCTTTATTTGTCTTCATAGCACTTAACCTACAACATTAAATTGTATTTTTTTTTTTTTTTTTTTCGGTACGCGGGCCTCTCACTGTTGTGGCCTCTCCCGTTGCGGAGCACAGGCTCTGGGCACGCAGGCTCAGCGGCCATGGCTCACAGGCCTAGCCGCTCCGCGGCATGTGGGATCTTCCCAGACCGGGGCACGAACCCGTGTCCCCTGCACCGGCAGGTGGACTCTCAACCACTGCGCCACCAGGGAAGCCCTAAATTGTATATTTTTTAATGTTTACCTGTTTATTTCCTTTTTCCCACCAAAATATAAGCTTTTCGTTTACACTGAATGTCAGTGCCCAGGCACTTTGTTTTGTTTACTGCTGTAGCCTCAGTGCCTTGAAAAGTGGCTCAATAAGTAGTTGTTGAATAAATGAATTAGTTCATGGCTCTCTAGTTGTTTCCCCGATTCATTTGTTTTCACATATGCATGCATGGCTGCCTTAGTGCTACTTCAGATTTTAGATCATGATTATTTGTTATATGAGGCATAAGTAAAAATATTGATAGATCAAAGTTTTTTTCAGGGAGTAAAACACCAAATAATTAAAGAAGATCAAAACAGACAAAAGGAATACAGAGGGATTTTATTTTCCAAGCTAGCATGCTTTAAAAATATAGACTTTTATCATTGGGTATAAAGTCCATATTTTTATGAAAACATTTATTAGTGAAACCGATGTCATGATTATGTGCAGTGACAAAGAAATGTTAGAGAAGCCTGAGAAATTGGGATCCTTTTTCTTTTCTAACTATGAAAATGCCTATAAAACCATAGTAAAGCCATATTCTCTTAAAGGACCTTTCCACTAGAAATAACCATAAAATAAAAATGAAAATCAAAATAACACTTTGCTGTGGACAGAACTAACAGATTTGGGGCCCATGAGCTTAATCTCAAAAAAATGAGAGGGAACTCATCATTGCAATATACTACATTAATAGGGGAAAATTTTGCACCTGAAGCTTTATAATGTAGCAAATAATTCTTGGCACATGGTTTAGTGGGAATTTATGCATTTATTCAACAAAATATTTATTAAGCATCTCCTAGATGCATCTGATATTCACTGAAAAGACAACAGTGAAAGACAGACGCGGTGTTATCTGATCTGTAAACATTCTGAAGATGAAAATTCCCAGCTAAATGGGTTGGGTGGGGAGGCTTATAGAAACTATAGCACAGATGAGTATCAGAGTTGGAGATTAAAACTTAATATTTAGACTGCAAATTAGGATTCTAATTTGAGTCAATGCATTAACTGCAAGTCCCCCAAAAAAGGGTCCTGAGAGGAAGAGTTATCTGATGAAGAAGAGGATGCATTCTTCTCCCATATCCCAACCATTCGGGCTTATGGGAACATGCCCCTCCTCCCCGAAGAGTACAAAGTCAGGTCAAAGGTAAAAGTCTTTTTTAACTGATATGGAATTGGAAGACCCTTGTAAATTATGGTGGGGTGTTCCTTTGTTTCCTGGGAACTAAGTCTACCCCATGTGGATATTACCCCTTTTAACGACCAGTGTGTTCCATGGAGGGTTAAGGCTAACAAGTCTCAGGCTTTGTCCCGAAGGCTCTGCAGGGAGCAATCCATAATACTGAGTCACCACGACCTGAAGCTTCTTCTATCTCAGTGGCTGTCACTGAGATAGAAGCAGCTTCTATCTTAACTCAGTGAAGAGGTGATCAATAATGAAGTTGCAGAGGAAGTGGCTAGCATGACAACCTAAGTCTTGCTGTCTAGGTCCTCCCACAACTTCATTATTGATCACCACTTCCCTCCTTTTTTTTTTTTTTTTTTTAAACAGTGGCAGTGCGTATCTGGTGGTATTTGGGGAGGGACTCTTATGGAGAAGTTCAAACTGTCAGATTCACTAACATACTATTTGGAATGTTAAGTTGTTTGCATTGTTTGAAAGGTTGCCTATACATGTTAATGGATTATTCTGAAAATATATCACAGTCATTTTTTGATGTCCTGATAGCAAAATTGAGTTAGAGGCTTGACTACGCTATTTGATCTTAGCTTCTATCTGTCTTGCCTCATAACTATAATAATCCCACCTGGTCCTAAGCCATGTCCTTGTGTCAATTAGCTTATACAATAATAAGGGCTATCATTCATTGAATGCCAGGCACTGTTCTAAGCATTCTATGTTATCCACTCACTTAATACTCCAAACAATCTATGAAGTAGGCACTGTTATTACTACCACTGTAGAGGTAGAAAAATGGAAACCAACTGTTTAGGTAAGGTACCCAAGATGACAAAGCTAATAAGGGGCAGCACTTGGATTCAAACTCAGGCAGTCTAGCTCCCAAGTTAGCTTCCTTAATCTCTACCTATATGACCTTAATTTTATCAAGATTGTCATTGTCACTGTTACCAAAACCATATACTAGAATAGTGGCAGATATATAGTACAAAGAGAACTGTTTGAACTTCATTGTCCCTAGGGCTTTTTACTTGTTCTTAAAGTAATAATTACCACTGAAAGGACTGAGAGCTTTATTGTGCCTTTTGCAGTTTTAGGAGCGATGCATGATTAGAGAAACAGACTGATCTGTCACTTTAGAATCTTATTATCCCAGAGAATCACATTTACATTAGCAAAGCAGAAATAAATGTTTTAACAGTAAGGGTTAGCTTTGCTTTAATAAAACCTCATTAAAAAAATCTCAGACTACTAAACTAGGAAGTGTCAACTTAAGGAATGATTATTCACTAAATCAGAATCTCTGGGTAGTAAGACTTGGGAATATATATTTTTTAAAAAGCCATACTTTTCCCCATTCTTCCTCTCCCTCCCCAACTAATGCACGTGCACACACAGACACGCACATAGACACACAAGCACATAGACACCAGGTAATCTTGATTCAGTCACCCCCTTGAGCAGCATTTAGAACTCAACCATAAATCATTAAAGTCATAAGTAAGTCTAAATCATGTGCATTTTAAGCATATTAGGCAAAGATTTGGCCTTACACAAAGAGTGAAGAGAAGCTGCCATAGTCTTGTGTTCAAAGTAATAAAATGTGAGAGTTACTGAGAGAGAATGTTAGGAGCCCAACCCCTATGCCCCTTTAACACTCTACCTGACGATGACTCCAGAGCCCCAGAGATTTTTAACTTCCTATACAATACCAGTGGGAATAATTCATGCCTAACATGATAGAAGGTTTTCAGTAACCATGAAAGAAACATATTTTGCTTCCAGTCTTTACATGGTGAAGAAATATAAAAAGTTCCAGAATTGAGTTGGTAATACTTTCAAAATGTGACAGATTATACATATGTATGGAAAAGAAATCAATTCGTTTGAGACTATTCTCAGGAGGAAGCAAATCAAATCAGTTACTAGAGGGAGATACTTTATAAAATAAAGATAATAATACCACAGAGATTACTGAGAAAATTAAAGAAAAATATATGTAAAGTGCCTTGCACTTAGTAGATGCTCCATAAATAATAACACTATTTTGAGTGGGTTGAGGGTAGATCTGTGGAATCAGTACCTGAGATCTCAAAATATAAAGAAAATTCCAAAAGTTTCCTCCAAAGTTTACCAATGAGAAAGTAAGTAAGCTTTACTAACATTTTAAAAACTGGGTAGACCCCAGCCCCTTACTTTGCCTGTATGTCAGATGGTGACTCATTACAGATGGTACACAAGGAATTCCTCATCTTGGAGGGGCTGATGATGAGGACTCACCCACTGGACTGTTTTCAGCTTATTGTATTGCAGTTTATTTATACCTGGTTAAGTAGATTTACAGGCTATATTATCATAAATCATAGATATGTTAATTCATAATGAGAGGGAGAAAGACTGCAAAAAATCTCAAGGCAAAGTACTTTAAAGAATAGTCAAATGTAAAGAGTTTGGAAGTCTTTCTATAAAAGAAAGACAAGTGCTAGCTTTGTGCTTTGGCAGTATCATAGCCAATAAATTTTATCCGAGGTGCGATTATTGCTAATTGAAACAGACAAGTGCTCCAAATTTGCCAACCTTTTCTGTGATGACAAGTAGCTGACAATAGTATGTTATCCAACAGGTATTCTGAAAATATTTTTCAGATAATGAGGCTGGAAGTGTTTTCATCATTGTGATTTTCATACTAAAAAGAAAGTATCACATATAAAAAACACTCACACAAATGGGAAACTTTCCACCTGTTTAAAAATCTCCCAAATGAAGAATCTGAATGAGTTTTGACATCGTTTGTTAAAACATGTCTTCTGATTACCTTGCAGAAACACACAACTGACACTGAAGAAAGTGGAAATTTGCCAGCTGAATTTTATCAAATGATTTTTCGTAATTGGTAGATGGATTGAAATACGAGCAGCATGGATTAGCAATCACAGCCTATCTCTTATTCGGATGTACATATCTTTGAGACAATTTTTCAGCTATTACAGTCAGAACTAAGTACTGAAATAAACTGTACTAGCCATATCTTCAAAAGAAAGTGCTAAGCCAAATTTAAAAAATAATTAAACATACTCAATTACAATTTTAACACAAACAAAAAGGTTCTTGTGCCAATAATGCAGTTTAAAAAAATATTTTAAAATATTCATTTAATCTTTGTTCTTCTTAAATTGCTATCCTAAAGAAATATGTATAACATAGTATGCGTAGCACATGCATATAATTTATTAAACAAATAAATAAATGTGTATCAGAATGCCTGCTCCAAAGTTTTTACTGATGAGCAAAAAAAAAAAAAAAAAAAAAAATTAAAGACAACAGATTCAGAACGAATTAATCAATGGGATAGTGAAAATCTTCTTTTGTTCTATACAAACACATCCGAAAAAAGAAAGAAGTAATTCCACTCATCTATGAATTTGTTGAGCTTAAAAATTTTTGGTTTCTGCCCTCTGAGGCAAGTTGGTTTAATAAGCAGGGCAGGTGATTCTATATCATCAAAGGATGGTGGCAAGCAGATGGGGGTGGCACAGAGGGGAGGTCTGGAGTCATATCCCAGCTTCACCGCACTTAGTAGTATGGATGGGGAACATCTCTCAAGCTCTCTGAGCTAATCATCTCATCTGCAAAATGGACATAATCAATTCTAAATATTTTGCAGGGTTTTATCAATATTATATGTTGTGAAGAGAATATCGTATCGAATCACATGAAATTGCCTGTATTTGGTGTTTGTTGACATACAGTACAACACTGTGGTTCAACTAATATAAACAGTATCAGATATGTTATGGAGGTGATGTTATTCTTACTTGCCGACAGGACTGAATAAGCACATCCCTAGGACTGATCATTTTCTGGAGGTTATCACTTTCTTTTTTCTGCCCAACACTTCAATCTGTTCATTTTCTGCATTTTGAGCTGGGTTGCTCTGCCCACTTGTCTTAGTTTGATGAACTCCTCCAAGACTTGGCTCAGCTTTTGGGCCTCATTATGGGGAGACATGAAATCCATGCCATAGGGTTAGTCCTCATCAAAGGGATAACTCGCATGCCTGATTCTGTGGCAACCAAAGTTTCACTGGTTGAATTTTAAGGACAAGTCACCATTTTCATTTATCTTCCATTGAAGCTTGAAAGTACCGTATAAAAAGGGGCAGTTTTTTGGCACAGTTGTAGAGCAGGCTTTAAATACTTGGTGATTTTAATCATACTCCATCTCGAAGTCTGAACACACAGAGGCCTTGGGGCTAGTATTTATCCTCCGAAGGCTCCATTCTCTTGGTGCCTGATTTTTACTTATTAAATGAAATTCATTTTTGATGGATCTGAACCTTTTGGCTGGCTTCTTTTCAAAAGAAGAACTATAATGTTCAGCAGAGGAAACTAAAGTTTTAAATGTTGGCAATTGGAAATTATAAAATTTGTCTCAATTAATTCTGCTCTGAGTAAAAAAGTCAAATCGCATTAACAGAGAAGGCAGAGGGCAGGTTACAGGGCAGCAGAGACGATAGGAATACAGCAGGGAAAGGCTGCCCCAGCACTGCAACAGCCCTGTGTGAAGGATGGAATTGTGTAGACTGACGGAGGACACGCCAGGCTCAGGCTAGGAAACCTGGGTGCTGTGGTCCTGCTGCTCCCACTGATGGGCTGTGCAACTTACAGCAAGCCACTTCTTACTCTCTCTGGGTTTCAGTTTGCTCATGTATCCAATGATGGGCTTGAAATAGATGACCTCTAAATTGCCCTCCAGGTTTGGTATTCTATCATTTGATAAAGAAATAACTTGTATTCATGAATATCAATTATGTAGATACATGTAATAATGTGTATATTACATAAGTGTGTGTATGTGTCTTCACACATGTGTGCTAAAATGATCTCCAAAAACTTAACAGGAGAATAATGATACTTAGCTTACAGCAGGCTATCAAATGGGAAAAGAAAAGAATCAGAAACAAGAGCACTGCATTTTGAATCTTCACTTTATCAGTGAAAAGATGCATGGTCGATGTCATTTAATTAATGATGTTAGCTTCTCCATTAGAATCTGAGCGGTTCAGTGTTTGACTTTATATGCTCTTAGAGAAGCAATGCAGCATAACTTTACTATCCTCACTTAGGTTTTTGAACATTTGATCCTATTTAGATTTAAGGGCAACTGAACAACAGATGCTCTTCTCTTTCTCAATCCCCTTCCATATTTTTGTTTATAACGGTAAGAGATGTCTATTATGGAATCAAAGAAATAAAGAATAAAAGTAACTTGTAATTCACCACTTTAATAAAAATGTTCATTCAAATTTATTTAGATTTTATTGTTCAGGATTAGTATTAGATGCTTTTGTAAAATATACATGTTATTTATTTATTATTTCTAAATTAACTGAGATTCCTCCACCCTCACCCTAAAAATTTTAAGCAAGAAAAAATCAGATTGCTCTTTTAGAAAGATGGCTTTGGTTACAGTGTGGAGAAAAGCTGGGGAGCCATGGCAATAATGGGTACTATCTGCCCATGTATTTCTGGGTCTCCTCCTTCTGAGCACATGGTAGAATTGTGCTTCCCTGGCTCCTTGAAATGAGGTGTGACTATGTGGCTTATCTTGACCAATGGTCACTTCTGTATGGAAGTATTTAAAAGCCACTGTGCAAGTCACAATTTCCCCTTCCCCCTGCCATGGCAACCAGCAATATTCTAAATGAAAGGTATCCCATCAAGCTGTCTCTGAAGGGGAGTGACATAAGGCTGAACTCCCACCAACATTCCCTCAGATGGACATGTAGCAAGAGGAAGGAATAAATCTTTATTGCTTTAAACCCCTAAGATTTTGGAGTTGTTTGGGTTTTTTCCTGCAGTATAACCTTACTATCCTTATGACACATGGGACATGATTAGAAATAGGGAGAGGGTTGGATATGGTCTAAAGAGATAATAGGGGCTGAACTAGTATAGCTGCACTAGGGTTGAAGAAGATGCATTTGGGAGATATTTAAGAGGAAAATTAGGATTTGATAACCAATAAGAAATGAGGGTTGAGGGGGAGATAAGAGTTACAGGAGATTCCTAGGGCTTGACCGGGGTGACTGGGTGGTTCATTGTACCATTTAATGGTACGTGACCACTGGAGGAGGATAAAACGTAGTTGGAGGAGGGAGAAGGAGCTGGGAGATGAGGAGTTCAGGTTTCGACCTCTTGGACTTGAGCCATCTGGGACATCCAAATGGAGATGTTTAGTGGGCTGCTGTATTACAGCTCAAAACGGCATGAAGTAGGAAGAGTGATATGTTTTCTCCAGTCATGTTTAGGGATGAAATAATACAGATACTAGATACCAGAACCTACATTTTTTCCCTTGTAGACACTACTTTTGTTGAAATGTTCTCTGGAACAAATTCTGTTCTTGACTGGACTGTGGTTTATTTTGCCTTCCTCCCTATGGGGGCAGAGGACCACATGCTAAGAATCTTGAAGTCATTTGAAAGCTTTCTTGTTTCATTATATTCTACATGTGCATAGCCAGCTTTCACTTGGTGTGCTAGTTTCCTGTGGGTGACATAACAAAGTACCACAAACGAGGTGGCTTAAAACATAAAGATGTGTTGTTTCAAAGTTCTGGAGGCCACAAGTCTGAAATCAAAGTGTCAGTAGGGTCATGCTCTCTCTAAGGTTCCTTGCCTTTCTCTTAGCTTCTAGTGTTGCCAGAAATCCGTGGCATTCCTTGACCTGTAGCTGCATAACTCCAACCTCTGCCTCCATCGTCACATGGCATTCTCTCTGTGTCTCTGTTTTCACAAGGCTGTCTTCCTATAAGGACACCAGTCAGACTGGATTAAGGGCTCACCCTACGCCACTATGACCTCATCTTAACTGATTCCATCTGCAATGGCAGTATTTTCAAATAAAGTCACATTCTGAGGCACTGAGAGTTAGGACATCAGGGTATTTTGATGGGGAACAAATCAACCCATAACACTTGGTTAAACTGTGATACCCCCCAAATCTCAGTGCCTTTAACAACAAAGTTTTTGGTGTTTGTTCATATTTCACATTGGGTGCAGTCTGTCTCCAACTCGGAGACTCTACTCCATGTATCTTGCCCTTTCCAGGATCCAGGCTGAGGGAGCAGCCCTTCTTTTTCTCATGAGGCAAAGGAAAGCACCCAATTGCTGAACTATGCAATGGCTTATAAAGCTTCTGTCACTTCTAATCACTCTTCACTGGTAGGACAGGTCATATGGCTAAGTCTGTAGGAATTAGAAGAATATGTATTGACTACCCGCCACACATTTGGTGGTTAAAAAATGGGAGGAACCATTCCAACAAGCAGGCCTTTGACAAAGGGTTGCCCTATCTCTTCACTCCGGTAGTTTTTCTGGAACATGAATTAGGTCTTCTATTTCTCTTGCATTACTCTCAGTGCTCTATATCAAATGCCTGCCACATGTTAATACTCAATAAAGTTTTCCTGAATGAATGAATAAATATACAGCTCATATTCACTTTGCTTTTAGCATCCTGATGAAAAAGATTTCAGTTATTAAAGCCCCAAAGGACATAGTTAAAGATGAAAATCTCATTTGAGAAAATAAGTTGCTGAACAAATCATAACCCCAAAAGCACCTATTACTGTTCTGAGTTCTCTATTATTAATATGAAAACTGGTGCCTGAAATAAATGGTCTTAAAATTAGTTTTAAGAACATCTTTTAACCCAGAGCTTATTCATGGAGGAAATTTTATTGTTCCCATGGATAGCATCTCACCCCCTTACTTTGTCCTCATACCCGTATCTTTCTTCGACCTCATATTTCATTTTCTAATAAATTCATACTTTAGTTATCTTTTGCTAAAGGCCCTTCTTTATTACCTCTCTGCTTCCAGGTTACTCATACTAGACATTTTTTTTTTTGCTGTACGCGGGCCTCTCACTGCTGTGGTGTCTCCCGTTGCGGAGCACAGGCTCCAGACGCGCAGGCCCAGCGGCCATGGGCCACGGGCCCAGCCGCTCCGCGGCATGTGGGATCCTCCCGGACCGGGGCACGAACCCGCGTCCCCTGCATCGGCAGGCGGACTCTCAACCACTGCGCCACGAGGGAAGCCCCATACTAGACATTTAAAAATATTTCCCTGCAGTCTTGTAATGAGCTATTCTTACATTTATTCATATTTATTTATGTTTTAATTCTTGACGCTTTAATATTTTAAATAGTTCAAAATTACAAATATCAACAACTTAAAGGCACCTAGATTATCTAAAGAGACATATTAGAAACAATATCCTGAAAGCTAAATTTATCAAACTCGATTCATTCACAAATGTTTTTCAACCATATGAGCATAAGAAAACAGTTATTTTTTTGGTCTCTCTTCAAATCCCTGCAAGGTAGCACAGATATTTCCCTAAAAGTCTGTTGGGTAACGGTTATCATGTTGTCCATCCTCATGGTTGTGAAGTTGAAAAGGAAATGGAAAAAATACCCTCATTGTGAGCCTGCTTCATTTCCTTGTATTGTATGTAGTTAGCCAACCTATAAACGGTGTGTCTCTTTACAGAGGTACCACACTAAATCCAGGTTCCCTCCCCACACAGAAGCAGGGTTGGGAAGAGGCCAGTCCCTGCATCAGGACCCCCAACTCTGCAGGGAATGCGCAAAACCCTGGTCTATGAAACAATTCTTGGCCCTGCAGCCCTGTCTGCTCCCAACTGCCACTGACACGCAAATCTAAACAGGCCGTTTATCTCCCTTTCAAAAGTTTTCTTTTCATATTTTCTCTTAATCATGTAGAAATTGTCCTTTTCAGGAGTGTGAAAGTCACTGAAGAAATCACGAAAGTTGAAAATCACATTGAGGCCAGTGCCTTCGCGTCCTGGCATCTCACAAGCAAGGACAGTTTTACTAGTTAGAACTCTGCTCTGTCCTCCCCAAACCAAGCTAAACTGAAGCTAATGCTAAAAGCCTTCAATACTTTTTGAAAAATCCATCAAAGGTTTTGCTGAATGATATTTATAAGGGCCTTACTGTTCTCTTTCAAAAACTGAAATGCCCTTCTCTGACAGTTGAAAAAAATTGCTTGTGCTTTTCATCTTTCCCTCTCAGAGTGTAAACATTGTTTTGAGTGAAAGGAGCTGAAGGAGCGCTTACTTTCCCTTGAAATTTTATTTTTAAATAAGAGAGGGAGAAAATCCTTTTTCTGACTAATACTAATAATACAGGTCAAAGTGTCAGGCGATATACAATTAAATGGAAAACAAAAAAGGTTCCCCCTCTTTTTCCCACAGTACAATGGCACTGGAATATAAATTACCGATGAAGATGAAATAATACTTCAAAGCTTGTAGGGCAGGGCAGGGCAGTGTTTACAAAGTATTTTCTATGGCACGATAAGACACTGAAGATGACGGTAACCCATGGACTTGAGGGTGTTGCTGAATAGTCTAAAACTAGCATGAGGTAGGATTTTAGGTCCCTATAGCCTGTGACCCCGTGATATGCTTTGTTTCGCAAGGGCAGCTGCAGTTATCAACAGATGTTTCAGCAATAAATAATTGGTATCATCTCAGAAAAGACCCATCTACCTGGGGAGAGGGCATAATACCAAAAACACTGCCCAGCTATTACAGCCACATTAATCTCCCATCTCTCCAGGTTTCTTGGGGAGCATGCTGCAGGTGTTTTTTCTGAGAGAGAGCAGACAAACTCTCTCAAGTCAGCAAGCTTTGTGTGGAGTGTAAAGGAGGTTGGCCCCTGCCATAAATTTCTGTCTGTGGCCACACACCAAAGGAGAAAAGATTGGGGGGATGGGGACTTAGGAGAGGGAGGAAACAGGGGAGGCTGTGGAGAACAGAAAGGAGAGCACAAAACACATACGATTTTTCTTGATTAAGTTAAGCCTAAGAGAGGAACATTAGAAATGACGCTTAATTTTACTAACTCAGGCGCTCAGCACAATTCTATGCTTAACTTTGCCCTGTTATTTGTGGAATTAACTTAAAGACAGCGTTTACACTCCAAGTGTAATGCTAATTTTTAAAATGGAAGGGAAACTTTTTATGGGAAGGATTCATTTCAAGGTAAAAAAAAATCACGGAAATTTAGATTTATAAAAAAACGGTAAGAAGAGATAACTGAAAAGACAAACTCAGCAGCCTTTAACTATTTTTTATGTAAGAACAGAATCTCACAATTATATTATAACATGGTCGTCCAGCTTCAGTAAAGTGTAATATTGAAACCAGTGGATAACGGGACAAAAACAAATCATGGATCATGGAATTTCCTCGAGATACTTTTGACAAACTAAGATATTAATAGTAGCCCGAGTTCACAGGGTGCTATAGTTCTCCGTATTTACAAAACAGAGTGGTTTAGCAGTTGTGCACTTGGGGTCTGACACAATAAGAAAGCATCCTGAGAGTCTTTAGGAGGTGTGGTTGCTTAATTTATAGCTTGCTGGGTAAGCGAAAGAAAATGATGCTCAGAGTTCAAAAAGCTCCCAGGTTAAACACATTATGGGCTAAAGCAGCCTAATGGACTGATTCTTAGAGCTGCGCCTGAGTGATCTTGTGAGCGGGGCACAAACTTCTTAAATTCTCTATGCCTTTACTTCCCCCCAATTGTGACATCCGTGCAATATATAGAGGGAAAGTAGAAGGAATAATGAATGGATTCCTGAAATAGTCTAACAACTATGAGCCGTTTGTCTCTCAACTCACATTAACCCCAAATGCAGCGAGACCTGGAAGTTTTTAAAACACCATTTTCAGTTTTTCAGCCAACGTCACCACCAGCTTTGAATACGGCAAGGGGGATCTGGTAAGCGTGCATGGAATGAAGGGAATAAAACCCTGGTTATAGTGATGTGCTGCATCTCAGCTTCTCAGCCTATGCTGGAAATTCAGAGGAACTTTCTAAGCCCCAAAGCAGGGGTCACTCCCTCTGTGAAGCTATCCTGCTCTTACCTTCCGGGGAAGCCGTAGAAAGTTCTTATATGCCACCGGCCGAATCACATAGGGCTTTCCAAGCCCTTCTCCACTCACATTCCTGTTCAGGCTGTCTGCCTTTAATTTATAGCTTGCTGGGTAATCTAAAGAAAATGATGCTCAGAGTTCAAAGAGCTCCCAGGTTAAACACATTATGGGCTAAAGCAGCCTAATGGACTGATTCTTAGAGCTGCCCAATTAATCGCCACCCTATTTTTTGCAGCAGTCATTCTTAAACTCTAACATGCAACAGAATCATCTGAAGGGCTTGTCTAATGTTGACTGCTAGGCCCTCACACCCAGAGTTTTTGATTTGGTAAGACTAGCGCAGGGCCCAGGAATCTGACTCAGTTTCTGCGTGATGCTAGTGCTGTTGTTGGGAGGTCTAACTTAAAGCACCATTGCTTTAGAGCTGCACTATCCAGTTAAACAGTAGCCCTAGCCACATGTGGCTATTTACACAGGAGTTCATTTTAAAAATTAAATAAAACTAAAAATTCAGTTCTTCAGTCATTCGAGCCACATTTCAGGTGCTCAAGAGCCACATGTGGCCAGGGGCTAAATGTATTGGGCAACAGAGATATAGAACATTTCCAACATTGCAGAAAGTTCTACTCTACAGCTTGCATTAGAGTAAACAAGTTTCAGGACTTCTACCTGTGCTGTCAAGTTCATTCCTTGAGGCTTCCAGAGGGAGAACTGGAGCAGGACGGAGGAAGGGGCTAAGTCACAGCTCCACCACTCACTGGTCTGTTCCCCTAGGCAAGTTAATCTCCCTGCACCTTAATTTCCTCATCTGCAAAATGGGCTTGATAATGGTAATAATCACTGGAGGGCTACTTTGAGAATTAAATGACATGATGCATGTGCAAGCATTTTGTAAACCCTACAGTGATATACACACTACAGTTTTTGTTCCATTCCACTTCTCCACTAACAACAAGCACACTTATTTAAAACCCCTGGTTCACCACTGAATTCGTTCCAAGTATTCACTTTCCTTTGCAGTCCTGAGTCTGCTTAACCTCGGGTGTTTGTTTTTTGGAGGGCTGGAAAGTTTTTTTGGGGGAAGTTACTGTTCCTCCAGTAACAGTAATGACTGGACCACAGTAATGACTGTTGGAGTCATTGTTTCCAACAATGCTGTTATGTGTACATAGATTAGGGGATCTTCCCTGGATTTTTGTTTTAATAGGTAAAAACAATGTCTATATCTATACATTTATTTTGGGATGACCCCAAAACACATTCCCATGTAGACCAATAAAATAAAATTTTGGGAATATTATCATTGCTTGTAATGCCTGGTCTCCAGACAAACGTCTATATTTTATGTGAGAAAAAAAATACAAGCTAACAGTCTCTTCTTTGATAATCATCTAAGAGAATGTAGGAAAAAAAAAACCAAACACTATCAGAAAGGAAAATGGCACTCCTAGTAGCATCCCCAGAACCTAAGCCTGAAATCTGAGCTCAAATCTGAGCTCATGTGTTATTCTTGAGGCTCTCTCCTATCTGAGGTAGAGGTACCCATTTGATTAGTTTCCAATAAATGAGTTGAGGAATAAGCATGCCAATGACTTTGACATGATACTTCCTGAACAGTGTGAATCATGAGGAGATAAGGGAGTGAACAGGATTCCAGGCAGGGCTCAGGGAAGGGACATGCCAGACCTCAGTAGCTTAGACAGCAAGTCACATGGATGAAATAGTGGTGAATTTATTTTTTTAACCTACCCAACTTTGAGAAAGTAGTATTTCAAAATAAAAATGCTATGAGGCATGGTGGAATCAAAACTACTGCTTCTGGCCCACCAAGAATATGCAAATAGGGACTTCCCTGGCAGTCCAGTGGTTAAGACTTCACATTCCAATGCAGGGGGTGAGGATTCAATCCCTGGTCGGGGAGCTAAGATCCCACATACCTCGCAGCCAAAAAACCAAAACATAAAAAACAGAAGCAATATTGCAACAAATTCAATAAAGACTTAAAAGAAAAGAATATATATTTTTTTAAGTCATGCAAATATTTCAGCATGACATGACCACACTTCTTCACTTGTACTTGATTTGCCTTTCCAACAGAAGGTCTTATGGGCAAGCAAACCCTCTTAAAAAGCTTCCCCCCACACACATTAGTCAATCTGGCAGAGCCGACCATAAGGGTAGGGGCTGTTTTATGCTTCAAAGAAATTTAATCTATTAGACCACTTAGAGGCTAAATGCCTCACTTGGGGGTGTCAGAGGAACAGGTGGTGTGGCTCTTCCTACCAGTAACTGCTCCAACCCGGCGCCAATCACATCCTGCAGGTTTGTTTTGTCCTCTGGGCCCACAGCTTGTTTGTACTGCCACTTTTCAGGCACGAAGGGCCACTTCATTTCCTTTGCCTCCTGGATCAGGGTTCTTAACTCGCTGGGGAGTGAAGCTGCAAAGGTCAGAGTTCAGGTAAGGAAATTGCAGTCAAAGAAAAGGCTGTTGAGTTACCAATGTTATGATGAAGCACCTCAGTGGCAAAAAAATTTTTCCTACCTCTTGCTGGCTGGCCTAACCTGGTGGTTCTGACTCAAAGAATAATAGCAAAAAGCTATCTGTCAGGGGTGGCCCTGGTCTACTTCGCCCTACGGGTAAATTGGGGTAGTCAGGCATTAAAAAAGGTTTTAGCAGGAAGTAAAGCACTTCAGTGACTATCTCTGCATGAAGAATCAGAGAAAGGAACGAAGGAAATATTATTTTTCCTGTAAAATGAGAACGGGACTGAGATGGAATGGCATTTGGGGCTTGTGGCAGCTGGGTAATGCAGAGAATCAATCTGTACAACCTCTTTTTTCTCCTCTAAGACCTCACCTCACCTCAGACTTTCCCTGTGGACTACATTTGAATATAGACAATGAATGCAAAAAAACCCATATCAATTTATTATGAAATGGCCTTGTTTCACATTAGGAGATATAGTTAATCTCTTAATAGACATCAAACCTAGTTAATTATATAAGTCAACAACCTCCTATCCAAACTTGGGAAACCCAAAAAGCTCTGCAAACTAGAAGGTTTTTTTTAAGTTTGGCACCTGAACCAGACTTGAATTGACTAGAGGCTATTTATAATCTTGTTATCGTGAGATTAGTCAACATTTTGTTCTGAAAATTTTAATTTTTGACTGTAGATGCTGCCCCAGCTTCTACTGGAGTGTATATACACCATACTTCCCTTTCTAACATTTGAAAAAATTCTGAATTCTGCAGCACATGTGACCCCCCTCCAGGGCTGTGAATAAGGTATCATGGACTTGTATATATGACTGCCAGCTATAAATCTCCAGGTGCTTGTCTTGCAGACATCTCAGACTCAACATATCTAAAACTGAACTCATCACCTTTTTTCTAAATATTGTATTTCCCTCTCTGTTTTCT
Source organism: Delphinus delphis (assembly GCF_949987515.2). Classification (NCBI taxonomy): domain Eukaryota; kingdom Metazoa; phylum Chordata; class Mammalia; order Artiodactyla; family Delphinidae; genus Delphinus; species Delphinus delphis. The sequence continues at coordinate 111,492,493 of NC_082687.1, read as the reverse complement.
ATTTTGATGAATGCTACTATCATTCACTGACTCGCCCAAGTCTGAAACCCAGAAGTTGGTCTAGACTTTTTGTTCTCTCTTCCTCCCTGAATCTAATTGGTTATCAAATTCTGTGGATCCTAAAATCGACTTCTTCCTTTTAATTATCAGTAATTCTTTCCTGAATCATTGTTTTCTATCTCTCCCCATCCATTTCATCTTCCAAACTGTTGATCCATTTTGCTAAAAACAAGATGGACCAGGCCATTGCTCTGCACAAAATTCTCCAATACTTTTGCACATCCTGTCCTCACTGTTTGCATTGCCCTCCCTCAATTGCCTCATGACCAAGCTCAGGCCCACTGACTTCATTCAGCATTCAGCGCAAACACTGCCACTTCTCATTAGCCCTGCCATGATCTCCCAGTGGAATTGAGATGTCCCTCATGAGTGCTCCCAAACCCACAGGTGCATGCTCCTTTCAGCGTTCATCCCACTGTTCTCTAGCCACATCTATCCTTTCATTGAACTGTGGACTGTCAGCTCCCTGAAAACTGGCATCACATCTTATCACTTTTGTAAATCACACCATGATGGTTAAAAGAAAGATTAGTCTCATGTTTACATGAGACATGCTAAATAAGACAAAAGAGATATGACAAAGAGAGTGAAAAAAAAGAAGAGAAGGAAGAAAAGCTAACTCTGCCTTGGTTCATGATGTCTTCTTGAGTCCTTGCCACCAGCTGGACAAATGTAAGGAAGTCTCCTGAGGGGAAGGACTGCTTGGCATTGAGGGGATAATGCATGGGCTATGTCAATGAAGGATCGATCTGGACTGACTACTAAGGATAACTTACAAGTATCACACTGAAACCATTGTCCCCCCACCCCCTGCCCCATTCAGTAACCCAGAACTACTGAGCACCCTCTGTGCAATGGCACTCCCCCAGTGAAAGCAAAACCACAAGGTTGGAAGCCTATGTGGTCACAATCTCCTCTTACCACCACTGACATAATTTTAATCTCTGAAAATGTTTCCAATATACATATAGAGAAAATTTCTTAAATGATATTTCTAAATAGTCATGAATAGGATGACTATTCAGTTCTGTTTGCTTAGGACAGTCCTATGTAATCATAGTGTACTTATTAATAGTGCTCTTTCACTCTCAAAAGTACTTCAATTCTGATAAATTATTTGGATACTCTGTCCATGAGTGTCAAGCTCAGGAGTCAAAGGATTAGTTAAATGACAACAGAAATGTGATTTCTGGATTCACAGAATTTCACTGCATTTTGGCAATGAATAGCTTTAAATATTTTCAAAATTTCTTCTTGATGATATATTTGTCACAAATCCTTTTTTCCTCCTCATACCACCGTTTCCTTACAGATCGTGCCAGAACGTGGATAGTCCACTGGGGAATACTGAAATAAAAGATGCCTCTGAAGTACGTTTTAAAAATATATCTCTTTTTGGATTTCAGTTCCTTCTCTATCCCAGTGGGTTAGAGTTGCTAGGACTAGTCACCCATGCTGACTATGACAATTTCTGAAGAAAAGGGATGGGGTTGAGAGGAAGAGGGAAAAGAATAAAACCCACAGTGTTTGTGTTCGAGTCTACCGGCTGGCCCTGTCGCCTTAAGTGACCCTGTACTAATGCCTTTCTCTGGGAGCACATGCGGGTGATGACATCAGTGGTGGTGGCAGCCCGACCCGTGAGCTAGAGCTGCTCAGAAACCACCTGCCGAGGGACAGGCTCCGTGTTCAGACTGTGTCCAACCACACTGATGGCGCTCGGGTGGACCACGCAACAGGCAGTGGCGATGGGCGAATGCTGAGTTTGTCAATGGCTCAGCACAGGGTTCCTCCGCCATTGGTTTACTGGATTCAGCCAACCCCAGCAGTCCGCCCCTGACCGAGCAGTAGCCTCCTCTGCCTCTCTGGTCACTTACTTCCCCAAGCAGCTTACCTGAAGGGCCATGGCTAATTGAGTGATTTTGCAGTCGTGATTTGCCTTATCTGGAACTAAACTGATTATTTCTCCTATTCTGTGGCACTTGGGAAGAAAAAGAAAATGAAAATCCTTCCTGAATGAGGGCTCAGAGTCTTCACTAAGGAGAACACAAAGCTTAAAGGAATTTGGGCTGAAGAGACAAAGGACATGATGTAGTAAAAGGAGAAGAGAAAAACTTCAGGAGTAATAACAGAACACAACGCACTGCCCCTGGGGAGAACCAGGACCAGCACTGGAGCAAGTGAAGTTAGACTCTGATGTATCTGGCTAGTAAAGAAAGAAAACACTAAGGCTGTGCAACAACTGGACATGGGGCATGTTATCTGGAAAAGAGCCTGGATGACAGGTTACAAAAAGTTAGACTTCTAAAGGCACCTAAAAGTTCTCTTATAAAAATATATGTGCCTATATACAAGAATGTGGGAAAAAGACTCTCCTAGAACCTTTTCCCATTACATAATCAACAACAACAAAAGAGATGGGGAGTGTGCATTTTATATGGGGATCTTATTTCTGTAAGGAATAGCAAATGACTAAAAATACAAAGAAAAATATTAAAAGCACATAAAAGGGACACACTGATAGAAATGAAGGGAAATTCATCTGAATGCTAAAAAGAAATCTAAGAAGGCTGCCTCTTCAAAACTGGCTAAAGAAGAAATCAGAAATGCTTTAACTTTCTAGACTTTGTGATTATAACTTCCCAAACAATGACTCATCTAAAACTATGAACGGCACAAACTATGAATGAGCAAAAAAGCCAAATTCTTAAACTCTGATAATGATGCAATAAGCATTTATCAGTATGAGTGGATTTATTTTACAAATGGCATGTAAATACAAGATAAGAAAATGTACTGATGATCAAAAAAGAGAGATGGGACTGATGAGATGACATATTTGTGGAAACTGTAGAAGTCTATGGAAACTGATGAGGCACAAAAGCCTAGTTTGAAAAAAAAGTATGTGCCACCATTCAGAAGTTGCTTCAATTTTTTAATAATTGAAATTTACGTGCACCAGCCCACTTGGACCCTTTGTTCTTCCTGAACTAAACTGTTTCTTGTGGCCTCATGTTTACTGAAGCTTAAAATTAGAACTGACAGCAATTCACTGCAACAAAGTGGGCTTCCTCCCCTGCCCGTCCACCCACAGCCCATGTCCCATTCATGCCCTAGAAATCCACTCATCTCTCTGTGGTCATCTGCCAAGAGAAGAAAAATAGGGCAGAGATGAGAATGTGTTGTTCAGACAGGGGAAAGGAGAGAAAACCTGCTGCTCCCCATTTCCCCCAGCACCTCCCATCAGGACCTCACCTCTGCACCGCTGGTCCTCCCTCTTGTCCTCCTCTAACACATCTGACGCCTCCAACAAGAGCTGGTCCAGCACTTGCTTGCACTCTTGCAGTAGCACAGCTACAGCTTTTTGATTATTCATGATGATTACCCTCCCTCGATGATGAGTCGTGTGTCCCTGGGTCTACAGTGATCAATTACCTAGGAGAAGACATCGATTCTCAATAAAAGAGCCCCTTCAAGCCTGAGGTACCTGGTGAACAAAAGAGGGGGAAAGATGATTAACTGAAGCGTCATCAATTATCTATAAGACTCAAGCAGGGAGGGATAATAGAGCAAGCACATGAAAATACATGACAGCCCCTGAGGACTTTCTTAGGGGAGTGTGTGAAATTACTGCAGGGCCTGGTCTAGATGGGCAGCACCTCGAAGTCATCAGAGAGCAGAAGGGAAAGGGTCCTGGTGCAGACCTGGTTACCCACAGTGAAGTCAGTGGAATCACATGGAGCCAAATGAAATGAATATACCCTATGATTCATGTATCTTCTGAATACCTCATATCAGTGCCTCTGGATCCCAGGGGCACCACACTTTCTTGCCTCTCTGGGAGTCTACAGGAAGCATCTGGCTAACAGTTCTAATATTCAGACACAAGCACATGGTAATATGAAGTTTACCACTCTCATAACCCACTGCTGATTTCCCCTGTGCAGTATTCTTTATGGTATTTAGCATCATATAATTTGGACCAAAATAGGCAATGACAGATGCCAAATTTAAAGCTCTTCACTGCCAGGCACATTGCCAAATAAAATAAAGAAACATAATCCCAGAAAACCCAATTTCCTAGATCTATCATATGGATAGATCTACTTATATCCCATTTAACACATATACAGCTGAGGGACTTCTTATATAAATATGAGTATACTGTAATGAGCTATTGCAGTCAAAGTAATTTCAGGAACAAAATAACCCACTGACTGTACAAAAAATGCCTGACAAATACTGAAAAGTCTCTTGATTAACAAATTTTTTTTAATTGAAGTATAGTTGACTTACAATGTTGTGTTAGTTTCTGGTGTACAGCAAAGTGATTCAATTTCATATACATACACACACACACACACATACACACACACACACATATATATATATGTTCTTGTTCAAATTCTTTTCCCTTATAGGTTATTACAAAATATTGGGTATAAGTTCCCTGTGTTATACAGTAGGTCCTTGTTGTTTATTTTCTATATAGTAGTTTAACAAATCATTTTGCTTGTTTTCCTTTTATTAAAGAATGTACATTGTAAACAAAACAAAGGAAGTTATTCTCTTTCTGAATTTGCCAGAATAGACAGTGGAGCTGCTGTCTCGTTGTGACACTCTTGTATGGCATGTAGAATCTTATTACCAAAGAAAGAGAATCTGAAAAGGAAGAAAGTACAACAGATATATGATCTATTCCCTCTGTTATCTAGCAGATCCATGAAACACAATATTTTACTGTTTTAGTAATCATTAAAACTATTAAACCAGTGAATTATTGTGTTGGTGTTGGGGAAAATGTGCTCTGCTACACAATGGCCTCACTTTAAGAAGCTGGTTTTGAATCTGAAATAGCAAGAAAGTGTTTTTCTATCTTTTATCTATTCTATGACTTAACAGGAACAGAAAATGAAGGATGAACTGTGAAATCTAAACTCTGTAATTTTCATTCTAACCTGAATTTTATCCTCGCTGTACTTTAGGTTTTCATTCACACACACACACACACACACACACACACACACACACGTAGAAGTGCCAAAGCAAAGTTTTAGGATGCAACAGACTTGTTTCATGAAGACAATCATGTACTCATTGATGAAGAACACAAGCAGAGTTTTCATACAACAGTCTTGTTACTTGAAAGAGCATTTACATTAAGTGAAGTCATGAAATTAGTTACTGGAAGCATTTAAACATAAATATAAATTTAATCTCTTTTCTGCTTAAGATGTTTCATAGAGTATTCCTTCATGGATTGGGTTGTTGGACTAAATGGTTTTCAGTGTCCCTTTTAGCTCAAGTGTTTATGTCAATGTTTTGTGGTACAAGCTGACCATTAGCTTGCCTTTCTATGAAAAGAACTAAACAGTAAGGGCTGGTCAGAGAGTTAATCAGTAGACTAGAGTGAGCAAGAGGCCATGTAGCAATGATAGCCCATTCCCACCATTCCCTGAAAAAGGGAGATGGTGACTATAATGGAAGGTTAGTATGGAAATTGGGAAATGCAGTTGGTGGATGAGAAAGTTAAGAACAAACTTTGTTTGGAATGAGTAACGGGTGAGTAGGACTCTCACTTTTCTTCAAGTCCTAAATTAAATCAAGAAGGGAGTTCACTTTCCCAGGATCCTTTTTATAGGACTTCATATAGAAATAGAGGTATAAAAAGAAAATATGAAGAGCTCATGCACAAAGAAATAAAACTGCACTATAATATAATTTTAATAGCACATCACCCCTTTGTCTAAAGGCTTAATGTTTTATTAGTGCTGTATCATCCTCTTAGGGTAGACAGTAGTCTTCCATTATAAATTTTAACTGCTTTGTTTCTGTTAATATTTTAAGCAGAGAGAGTATGTAGTAAAGAAAAGACCTAGAAATAGGAAAACTAATATACATAATAGTGCTCAACGACTAATTCCACTTCATTCTCTACTATTAACTATTTGTGAGACCTCTGAGTTTCACTTTTGAGATTCACTTTTCTCATCTATATTTTGAGGGGATTGGTTGGGAACAATTGTTAAAATGTTTCCAGGTCTTAAATTACATACTCAGCAGCAGTTTAGATAGACCAGGTTGTCTATCTAAAGAATAGATAGACTAAAGAATATCTGATATGTATTTACTGAAAAATTCCTGGCTCTTTTCAGAACCCTTAAGTGTAATATTTTTATGCATACTCTTCTCTGTGGGTTAGAAGTATGGGCTTGAATCTTAGAGGCTGATTACTAAATATTCTTCTTTGCTTTTGTTTCCTCACTTGAAACCCTGATTCCTGATGCACAGGATCATAAATCTCTTCCTTTTGTCTAAGTGCTGTGAAAGAGAGATAAGATACATGGTTTTGTGAGGGCAAACAACAGGACTTGACCTAAGCATTTGGGTAAGGACAGGGCAGGTCAAGGGGGGCTTCTCTGAGGATGTGATGCCTGAATTAACCTCTGAAAGAGGAACAGGGCTTAATGAAGTTAAAATGGTAGGGAACAGTCCTAACGTAGAAGGAAATATAGAGGGAATGAAAGAAGGTCAGGTTGGCTGAACTAGACAGAAAAGGAGAAAGCTGACATGAAGTGATGCTGGAGAGGTAAGCAGGGACTGTGGAGGGCCTTGTGTGCCAGGTAAGGAATTTTGTGTTTACCCTAAGAGTCACAGAAAACTACTGGTAGCAGTAGGAACACAACCAGATTTACATTTGGGAATGATCATTCTGTTTTGGACGTAGTTTGTATATAAGGGGGCAGGGAGGAAGAGGGTGACTGCAGGAAGATCAGTTAGGTACTTATTGCAATAATCCAGGTGAGAGATACAAGGACTTTGGACCAGACTGATGATATCAGAGATATGGAAAATTGGACAGATTTGAGAACTGTTTAGGGAGTATATGCACTGTTGGTGTTGGATGGCTATGAATGGTCTTAAGGATGAGTCCCAAATTTCTACCTCACCATAGCTCAAAACTGAATAGATGATGTTAGCATACTTTGAGACAGGGAACATAGACGAGAAAAGACATAAATACACCTTCTACTTCTAGCAATAAAGATAGTAAGGAAGCTAAATCATACAGTTCAACATAAGCAATCAAATTTTAACCAAGAAAGCATGTCTAAAACGGAAGAAGAGATTTCCAAGATAATGAATGTTTATTACTTGTGACTTCCCAAACTATACCAAAGATATTCTTTATACTTTTTGAAAGTTATAGCATTTCCCCCTTTCCCTGTAGAATTCAGGGGAGACAATAGGAAGAAATATTGTAACATGAGAAACACTGTGGAATCCAACCATCTGTCTAGACTTGTATGGTTCATTGTTAGGCATAACAGAGGCTGGAGCCCAGGAAATTTTCCTTCAGGCAACAGTCCCGCTGAAAATTTTGGTCAGCTTCATTTATAAAAGAATCATTTTCAATTTTAACACATATTGATTTTTGCCCCCCTGAACTGTGATGCTCTGTGAGCTATACATTATTTCTAAATTGGAAAATGGATGTTTCCCAATATTTTTTATAATCTATGAATTATGTTTTTCTATTTTAACATCCCCCCATATATTTTTTCTTTAAAAATCAAATAGAAAGAGACCAGAAAAAGCAAACAAACATGCAAACAGATAACTCTAGAATAAGTTAGACTCATATACTCTAAGGCACACATGCACACACACAGCCAAATGGTTATTTGTTCATACACTCTGTGTTTGATTTTGGCATATGAATAGTTTTATTAATGACTAAGAATTTAGCTGAGTAGCTGATTTATAGAATAACTGGCAAGTCAGCCATCATTAGAAAGAAGCACATCAGTGGATTATTCAAAGCCCCATTTCTTTTGGCATTTGTGTTTAAGTTTTTTTCACTGGACAATCAGTATACTTATTAGGGGGTAAATTAGGGAAAATAAAAGAACTCCAAAGGTATTCCATGGTCTACTGGCTGCCACCTTTGTAATAAATGGCCAGCCAACTAGTGAGAATCCTTAGGCTTGAAGATGTGGGGAAGCATAAAGAGGTAAAAGAGATGACTCCTACTGTCAAGAAGTTTACAATGTAATTAGAGGAATAAGACATAAATATATAAAAAATGAACTATTCAAAGCGTATCACACATGATTGTATTCTAAATGCTCTATTTAAATTATCTTTGTTGGAATTTAATTAATGGTTGGTTAAATTTATAAGCAAGTTTAAAGAGCTCATTTAATTCATATGCACATGAATAATTATACTAAAAGTACTTTTTCATCTACATTCAAAATTATGTATCACATTGTTTTTAGGAGAAAATATATTCTGGTCTCCCACATAGAACAACAAGAATAAGTTTCTCTAATCAGGCCCCAGCAATGACAATCCAGCCTTTCCCACCTTTTCACCCTCTTCTGAGCAACACCACACATCAACTCTGACCATATTACCTCTTGCACTGGTTGGTGGTCGAAATGGGTAAATAAAAGGAGAAAAAGAAATCTGACTGGAGAGTAATACAACTGTGCAGCTTGATTAGATACGTTTGGGTGACAGCCATTTGTTAGCATTTTAAAACTGCATGAAAAGGGAGAAGGAGAAGGCAACTTCTAAGCCACAAAAAACCTAAAGGGTAGACTTCTCTTTCTAGCAATATAGAAGACGATATGGTCTGACCAACATTCCTGCTGAAAACAACTAAAAATGCTGGAAAAACGTGTTAAAATATCTAAAATATATCAATGAAATGGCAAAAAAGGAAGGACTACTCAGAAGACAAAAATCAAGTAAAAGCTGGAACCCAGAAAGTTAACACAGAGGCTAGCGTTTGCCTTGAGTGTATTTGCCAAACACTGTGAGTTGAAACTGGTTTTCACTGTTTTGGAACATGGGAGGATAGGAAATAAAACCAAAGGCCTACCCAGGAGGGAGTAAAAGAGGAGACTCCCCCCTGCATAAAACTGTGATCCTAAAACGTTGCACTTTTAGTGTAGGGGTGAGCTAAAAATATATTCTCATCTTCTTCCCCTACCTGCCAGGAAAATTTTCTGTGGCAAAACATGCTGCTTCAAGGAGGAGAACAAAAATTTTTCCCTTGCAAATTGGAAGGCACAGGTCTGCAAAACCTCTGTCTGATAATAATTATTATTTTTTAATAGATTTTATTTGCTTATTTATTTATTTATGGCTGCGTTCGGTGTTCGTTGCCACACGTGAGCTTTCTCTAGTTGCAGCAAGGGGGGGCTATGCTTTGTTGTGGTGCACGGGCTTCTCATTGTGGTGTCTTCTCCACTCTTGTTGTGGAGCACGGGTTCTAGGCACATGGGCTTCAGTAGTTGTGGCATGTGGGCTCAGTAGTTGTGGCTTGTGGGCTCTACAGCGCAGGCTCATTAGTTTTGGTGCACAGGCTTAGTTGTTCTGCAGCATGTGGGATCATCCTGGACCAGGGCTTGAACCTGTGTCCCCTGCATTGGCAGCCGGATTCTTAACCACTGTGCCACCAGGGAAGCCCCATCTAGCTGATAATTATTTTTAAATAAACTATTTACAAATGAGCCCAGGTTGGTGGTTTTCTCAGGCAACTGGTGGAATGAAACATAATCTTCTCTAAAGGAATCTGATTTCAATCCAAGTTTCAAAGACTGTCACCTATAAAATACCAAGAAACATGAGCTCCTGGTCAAAGCTCACAAAATGCATAAGATAAAAAGAAACAATGAATGAAAGCAGAAACAACAGATAGTAAAATTAGACCTACAAAAGACTATAGATAATGGAATTATCAGATATATACTACAAAATATACATGTTTAAAGAACTGAAAGAGTAATGTTGAGTGTATGAGTAAAGAGCAAGAAACTATAAAAAGGGACAAGCATATTGAAAAAGAATCAAATACAATTTCTACAAACAAAAAACATAATAAAAATTTTAAATTCAGGGCATTGGATATATTTGATAAAATATTAGCTCTGGCTAAAGACAGAATTTTTGAACTGAAAAATACATCAGAACACATCACCTAGAATGCAACAGAAAAAGATAAAGGGATGGAAAATACAAGACAGATTAAGAAACACAGAGGACTGATGGAAAAGCTCTAACATATATTCAGAGTCTTAGATGGAAAGAAGCTGAGGAAGCAGAAGAAATTTGGAGGGATAATGACTAACAACTTTTAGACCAGGAGAAAGACAATAATCAAAATTCCCATAATACTCAAGCAGGATAAATTAATAAAAATTCATACCTAGAAATATCAGAGTGAAAGTAGGTAACACAAAAGACATAGAGAAGATCTTTAAAATGGCGAGAGAGAAAAGACAGATTATCTTCAAAGAAATAACAATGAATTTATAGATAGCTACCTAAAAGCAAGAGTGGAAACTAGAAGACAGTGAAAAGATAGCTTTAATATGCTAGGAGGGGAAACCATACAAAATAAAGGTATTTAAAAATAAACATCAACAGTTCCAAACATACCTCTATAGTATGTACTTTAGATAAAAGGAAAGTGGTCACAGATGAAAGGCTTGAGATTCAAGGAGAAGTAATAATAATAAAAGTGGTAAGTTACTGGCTAAGTATAAACAAACATTGATTGTATAATGCTACAGAAACAATTTCTGTCTTGTGGATGAAAAAAATAGAACAATACACATACAAACACCAACAGCATATATGTCAGGAGGAAAGTGAGCGACATTAAAGTTTTCTAAGATTCTTGAGTTGGTCAGGAGGAGTGGAGACATTAATTTTAGACTATGATAAAATGTCTAAGATAATCCATAAAAAATTAAAATAAAACATATAACTTAGAAACTAGTGAAAGGAAAAAAAAAGAAAAAAACCAATGTAAAAGAAGGCAAGAAAAAAAGAAAATCAAGACATATACTTCTAAATGACTCACAGGTCAAAGAAGTCACTATTATGGAAATTAGAAAATATTATAATGGAATGACAAATACTACATATCAAAATGGAATTCAGTCAAAGTGGAACATAAACATATTAATGCTTCCAATAAATACACATGGGTTAAATACTACAGTAAAATGATAATGATAGACTAGATTAAAAAATAGCTACATGGGGCTTCCCTGGTGGCGCAGCAGTTGAGAGTCCCGCCTGCCGATGCAGGGGACACAGGTTCGTGCCTGGTCCGGGAAGATCCCACATACCACGGAGCGGCTGGGCCCGTGAGCCATGGCCATTGAGCCTGCGCATCTGGAGCCTATGCTCCGCAATGGGAGAGGCCACAACGGTGAGAGGCCCGTGTACCGCAAAAAATCAAAAAAAAAAGCAAAAACAAACAAACAACAAAAAAAATAGCTACATGGATTTAGGTAAGCATAAGAATATGGAAATGTTAAAAGTAGTAAGATGAAAAAAGATATAGAAAAATACTAACTAAAAGAAAGCTGATGTAGCTATATTAATATCAGATAAAACAGACTTTAAGGCAAAAGGAATTAGAACCGATGAAAAGGTCACTTCACAATGATATAGTTCAGCTCACCAGAAAGGTATGGCAATGCTAACTTTGCATATATCTAGCATAACTTTAATATATATGAAACAAAAATTGAAAGAATCATACAGAAAAATATGCAAATACATAATAATAGTGGGAAAATTTAACACACTTCTCTTAGAAGCTAACATATTAAGCAAATGAAAGTCAGAAATGATATCATTGATTTGATCAACAGAATTGACCAACGGATCTAATAGATATTTATGAAACAGCATACTCAACAGTAGCAGAATACACATTATTTTGAAGCATACCTGGAACATTTACAAGAATTTAACACCTGCTGTGCCATAAAAGAAATCTCAGCAAATTTCAAAGGATTAATATCAAACAGATGACATGAACTAAATAACAAAAGAGAGGAGGGCCCTGAACCAAGATGGTGGAGTAGAAGGACGAGCTCTGGATCCCTCCTGTGAGAACACCAGGATCACAACTAGCTGCTGGACAATCATCAACAAGATGACACTGGAACTCACCAAAAAATATACCCCACGTCCAAAGACAAAGGAGAAGCCACAGTGAGATGGTAGGAGAGGGGCAATAACAGCAAAATCAAATCCCATAAATGCTGCGTGGGTGACTCACAGACTGGAGAACACTTATACCACAGAAGTCCACCCACTGCAGTGAAGGTTCTGAGCCCCATGTCAGGCTTCCCAATCTGGGGGTCCGGCAAAAGGAGGAGGAATTCCTAGAGAATCAGACTTTGAAGGCTAGTGGGATTTGATTGCAGGACTTCGACAGGACTGGGGGAAACAGAGACTCCACTCTTGGAGGGCACACACAAAGTAGTGTGCACATCGGGACCCAGAGGAAGGAGCAGTGACCCCAGGGGAGACTGAACCAGACCGACCTGCTAGTGTTGGAGGGTCTCCTGCAGAGGCGGGTGGTGGCTGTGGCTCAGCGTGGGGACAACGACACTGGCAGCAGAAGTTCTGGGAAGTACTCCTTGGCGTGAGCCCTCCCAGAGTCAGCCATTAGCCCCACCAAAGAGCCCGGGTAGGCTCCAGGGTTGGGTTGCCTCAGGCCAAACAACCAACAGGGATGGAACCCAGCCCCACCCATCAGCAGTCAAGCAGATTAAAGTTTTACTGAGCTCTGCCCACCAGAGCAACAGTCAGCTCTACCCACCACCAGTCCCTCCCATCAGGAAACTTGCACAAGCCTCTTAGTTACCCTCATTCACCAGAGGGCAGACAGAAGCAGCAAGAAGAACTACAATCCTGCAGCCTGTGGAACAAAACCCACATTCACAGAAAAATGGACAAGATGAAAAGGCAGAGGGCTATGTTCCAGATGAAGGAACAAGATAAAACCACAGAAAAACAACTAAATGAAGTGGAGATAGGCAACCTTCCAGAAAAAGAACTCAGAATAATGATAGTGAAGATGTCCAGGACCTTGGAAAAAGAATGGAGGCAAAGATCAAGAAGATGCCAGAAATGTTTAACAAAGATCTAGAAGAATTAAAGAACAAACAAACAGGGCTTCCTTGGTGGTGCAGTGGTTGAGAGTCCGCCTGCTGATGCAGGGGACACGGGTTTGTGCCCCGGTCCGGGAGGATCCCACATGCCGCGGAGTGGCTGGGCCCGTGAGCTATGGCCCCTGAGCCTGCGCGTCTGGAGCCTGTGCTCTGCAATGGGAGAGGCCACAACACTGAGAGGCCCACATACCGGGAAAAAAAAAAAAAGAACAAACAAACAGAGATGCACAATACAATAACTGAAATGAAAACTACACTAGAAGGTATCAAAAGCAGAATAACTGAGGCAGAAGAACGGATAAGTGACCTGGAAGACAGAATGGTGGAATTCACTGCTGTGGAAGAGAATAAAGAAAAAAGAATGAAAAGAAATGAAGACAGCCTAAGTGACCTCTGGGACAACATTAAATGCAATAATATTCCCATTATAGGGGTCCCAAAAGGAGAAGAGAGAGAGAAAGGACCCGAGAAAATATTTGAAGAGATTATAGTCGAAAGCTTCCCTAACGTTGAAAAGGAAACAGCCACCCAAGTGCAGGAAGCGCAGCGAGTCCCATACGGGAAAAACCCAAGGAGAAACATGCCGAGACACATAGAAATCAAACTGGCAAAAAGTAAAGACAAAGAAAAATTCTTGAAAGCAGCAAGGGAAAAACAACAAATAACATACAAGGGAACTCCCAGAAGGTTAACAGCTGATTTCTCAGCAGAAACTCTACAAGCCAGAAGGGAGTGGCATGATACACTTCTAGTGATGAAAGGGAAGAACCTACAACCAAGATTACTCTACCCAGCAAGGATTTCATTCAGATTAGATGGAGAAATCAAAAGCTTTACACACAAGCAAAAGCTAAGAGAATTCAGCACCACCAAACCAGCTCTACAACAAATGTTAAAGGAAGTTCTCTAAGTGGGAAATACAAGAGAAGAAAAGGACCTACAAAAAACAAACCCAAAACAATTAAGAAAATGGTCATAGGAACATACATATCGATAATTACCTTAAATGTGAATGGATTAAAAGCTCCAACCAAAAGACACAGGCTTGCTGAATGGATACAAAAACAAGACCCATCTATATGCTGTCTACAAGAGACCCACTTCACACCTAGGGACACATACAGAGAGGATGAGGGGATAGAAAATGATATTCCATGAAAATGGAAATCAAAAGAAAGCTAAAGTAGCAATACTCATATCAGAAAAAATGGACTTTAAAATAAAGAATGTTACAAGAGACAACGAAGGACACTACATAATGATCAAGGGATCAATCCAAGAAGAAGATATAACAATTATAAGTATATATGCACCCAACATAGGAGCACCTCAATGCATAAGGTAACTGTTAACAGCTATAAAAGAGGAAATCGACAGTAACACAGTAATAGTGGGGGACTTTAACACCTCACTTACACCAGTGGACAGATCATCCAAACAGAAAATTAATAAGGAAACACAAGCTTTAAATGACACAATAGACCAGGTAGATTGAATTGATATTTATAGGACATTCCATCCAAAACCAGCAGATTACACATTCTTCTCAAGTGTGCACGGAACATTCTGCAGGATAGTTCACATCTTGGGTCACAAATCAAGCCTCAGTAAATTTAAGAAAACTGAAATCATATCAAGCATCTTTTCTGACCACAACACCATGAGATTAGAAATGAATTACAGAGAAAAAACTGTAAAAAACACAAACACATGGAGGCTAAACAATACATTACTAAATAACCAAGAGATCACTGAAGGAAACAAAGAGGAAATCAAAAAATACCTAGAGACAAATGACAATGAAAACACGACTATCCAAAACCTATGGGATGCAGCAAAAGCCGTTCTAAGAGGGAAGTTTATAGCTATACAAGCCCACCTCAATAAACAAGAAAATTCTCAAATAAACAATCTAACCTTACACCTAAAGGAACTAGAGAAAGAAGAACAAACAAAACTGAAAGTTAGCAGAAGGAAAGAAATCATAAAGATGAGAGCAGAAATAAATGAAATAGAAACGAAGAAAACAATAGCAAAGATCAATAAAACTAAAAGCTGGCTCTTTGCGAAGATAAACAAAATTGATAAACCATTAGCCAGACTCATCAAGAAGAAAAGGGAGAGGACTCAAATCAATAAAATTAGAAAGGAAAAAGGAGAAGTTACAACAGACACCACAGAAATGCAAAGCATCCGAAGAGACTACTACAAGCAACTCTATGCCAATAAAATGGACAACCTGGAAGAAATGGACAAATTCTTAGAAATGCACAACCTGCCAAGACTGAACCAGGAAGAAATAGAAAATATGAACAGACCAATCAGAAGGAATGAAATTGAAACTGTGATTAAAAATTTTCCAACAAACAGAAGTCCAAGAACAGATGGCTTCACAGGGGAATTCTATAAAACATTTAGAGAAGAGCTAACACCCATCCTTCTCAAACTCTTCCAAAAAATTGTGGAGGAAGGAACACTCCCAAACTCATTCTACGAGGCCACCATCACCCTGATACCAAAACCAGACAAAGATACTAAAAAAAAAAAAAAAAAGACAGACCAATATTACTGATGAATATAGACGCAAAAATCCTCAACAAAATACTAGCAAACAGAATCCAACAACATGTTAAAAGGATCATACACCATGATCAAGTGGGATTTATCCCAGGGATGAAAGGATTCTTCAATATACACAAACCAATCAATGTGATGCACCATATTAACAAACTGAAGAATAAAAACCATATGACCATCTCAGTAGATGCAGAAAAAGCTTTTGACAAAATTCAACACCCATTTATGATAAAAACTCTCCAGAAAGCGGGCATAGAGGGAACTTACCTCAACATAATAAAGGCCATATATGACAAACCCACAGCAAACATTCTCAATGGTGAAAAACTGAAAGCATTTCCACTAAGATCAGGAACAAGACAAGGATGTCCACTCTCATCACCAGTATTCAACATAGTTTTGCAAGTCCTAGCCATGGCAAACAGAGAAGAAAAAGAAATAAAAGGAATACAAATTGGAAAAGAACAAGTAAAACTGTCACTGTTTGTAGACGACATGATACTTTACATAGAGAATCCTAAAGATGCCACCAGAAAACGACTAGAGCTAATCAATGAATTTGGTAAAGTTGCAGGATACAAAATGAATGCACAGAAATCTCCTGCATTCCTATACACTAATGATGAAAAATCTGAAACAGAAATTAAGGAAACACTCCCATTTACCACTGCAACAAAAAGAATTAAATATCTAGGAATAAACCTACCTAGGGAGACTAAAGACCAGTATGCAGAAAATTATAAGACACTGATGAAAGAAATTAAAGATGACACCAACAGATGGAGAGATATACCATGTTCCTGGATTGGAAGAATCAATATTTTCAAAATGACTATACTACTCAAAGCAATCTACAGATTCAATGCAATCCCTATCAAATTACCAATGGCAGTTTTTACGGAACTAGAACAAAAAATCTTAAAATTTGTATGGAGACACAAAAGACCCTGAAAAGCCAAAGCAGTCTTCAGGGAAAAAAACGAGCTGGAGGAATCAGACTCCCTGACTTCAGACTATACTACAAAGCTACAGTAATCAAGACAATATGGTCCTGGCAGAAAAACAGAAGCACAGATCAACGGAACAAGATAGAAAGCCCAGAGATAAACCCACGCATCTATGGTCAACTAATCTATGACAAATGAGGCAAGGATAGACAATGGAGAAAAGACAGTCTCTTCAATAAGTGGTGCTGGGAAAACTGGACAGCTACACGTAAAAGAATGAAATTAGAACACACCCTAACACCACAGACAAAAATAAACTGAAAATGGATTCGAGACCTAAATGTAAGACCAGACACTATAAAACTCTTAGAGGAAAACATAGGAAGAACACTGTTTGATATAAATCACAGCAAGGTCTTTTTTGATCCACCTCCTAGCGTAATGGAAATAAAAACAAAAATAAACAAATGGGACCTAATGAAACTTCAAAGCTTTTGAACAGCAAAGGAAACCATAAACAAGACGAAAAGACAACCCTCAGAATGGGAGAAAATATTTGCAAAGGAATCAATGGACAAAGGATTAATCTCCAAAATATATAAACAGCTCATGTAGCTCAATATCAAAAGAAAAATGAACCCAGTCCAAAAATGGGCAGAAGACCTAAACAGACATTTCTCCAAAGAGGACATACAGATGGCCAAGAAGCACATGAAGAGCTGCTCAACATCACTAATTATGAGAGAAATGCAAATCAAAACTACAATGAGGTATCACCTCACACCAGTTAGAATGGGCATCATTGGAAAATCTACAAACAACAAATGCTGGAGAGGGTGTGGAGAAAAGGGAACCCTCTTACACTGCTGGTGAGAATGTAAATTGATACAGCCATTATGGACAACAGTATGGAGGTTCCTTAAAAAACTAAAAATAGAATTACCATATGATCCAGCAATCCCACTACTGGGCATATACCCAGAGAAAACCATAATTCAGAAAGACACATGCACCCCAATGTTCACTGCAGCACTATTTACAATAGCCTGGTCATGGAAGCAACCTAAATGCCCATCGACAGATGAATGGATAAAGAAGATGTAGTACATATATACAATGGAATATTACTCAGCCATAAAAAGGAACGAAATTGGGTCATTTGTTGAGATGTGGATGGTTCTAGAGACTGTCATACAGAGTGAAGTCAGTCAGAAAGAGAAAAACAAATATCGTTTATTGATGCATATATGTGGAACCTAGATAAATGGTACAGATGAACTGGTTTGCAGGGCAGGAATTGAGACACAGATGTACAGAACAAACGTATGGACACCAAGAGGGGAAAGCCGCAGGGGGGTGGTGGTGGTGGTGTGATGAATTGGGCGATTGGGATTGACATGTATACACTGATGTGTATAAAACTGATGACTAATAAGAACCTGCTGTATAAAAAAATAAATAAAATAAAATTTAAAAATTAAGAAAAGGGCTTCCCTGGTGGCACAGTGGTTGAGAGTCCGCCTGCCAACGCAGGGGACTGCGTTCGTGCCCCGGTCCGGGAAGATCCCACATGCCGCGGAGCAGCCGGGCCCCTTTGCCATGGCCGCTGAGCCTGCGAGTCTGGAAGTTCTTCCTCCACATTAAGCTACCCGCTTCTTCTTGCCAGGCTGCCTTGACTTATAATGCACCCTTTCCTTCCCCTTCCTTAAACAAATCCGCTCTCCCCTCAGGTCTCAGATTATATTTTATTTCCTCAAGTTTTTCTTAAAAAAACTGTTTAAAAAGCATGAGGCAGGGCTTCCCTGGTGGCGCAGTGGTTGAGAGTCCGCCTGCCGATGCAGGGGACACGGGTTCGTGCCCCGGTTCAGGAGGATCCCACATGCCGCGGAGCGGCTGGGCCCGTGAGCCATGGCCGCTGAGCCTGCGCATCCGGAGCCTGTGCTCCGCAACGGGAGAGACCACAACAGTGAGAGGCGCGTACCGCAAAAAAAAAAAAAAAAATTAAAAAATTAAAAATTAAGAAAAAAAATATACAGATGACACTGTACGGCCAAAATTCAATTAAGTTGGTAATCAATAATGAAAAGTTGACTAGATTAAAACCCTTATATAAATGAAAATTAAGAAATATGCTTCTAAATAACTCACAGTTCAAAGAAGTTTTCATTATGAAAATTAGAAAATATTAAAATGGAATGATAAGCACTACATATCAAAAAGTGTGGAATTTGGTCAAAGTGCAATGTAGAAGGACATTTATAGCCCAAATACTTATAACAGAGAAAGAAAGAATTATGGAAAATTAATGAGTTAAGCTTATATAACCAAAACTAAGGAAATGAATAGAAAAAGTAAACTAAAAGAAAGTAGAGGGAAGAAAATAAAGAGCAGAAATTAATGAAATAAAAAAACAAATAATAGGAAGATCAAGAAAATAAAATTCAAAAGACCAATGAAATTGACAAATTACCGGTAAACTTGATTGGGCAAATAAATCCAACCTTATGCAAATTATTTTTAAAATCAGCAACAAATGGCTAGAAAATATAATTTAATAAAAATATACCATTTACAATGGTATAAAATATGTAAGTTATAATAAAAACAATATATGTGTATATATAAAGTACCTAAGAATAATTCTAACAATAAATATGCAAGACATTTAGAGAGAAATTATAAAACTTACTTCGTTGAAAGATATTAATGAAAATCTAAATACATGAGGAGATACCCCATGTTAGTGGCATGGAAAACTCAATATTATCAAGACATCAATTTCACCAAGTTAATCTAAATTATTAATGCAATTCCAAGCAAAACAAACAGCTCTGTGTGTGCTTGTCTTTGTGTGCATCCTTACAAAATGATTCTAAAATTTATGTGGGAGAACAAAGTTCAAGAATAATCAAGATACTCCTAGTGAAAAATAACAAGGGAGGAGAGGGGGTGTCACACCAGATGTCAATAATTAATACAAAATGACATTAAATGATACAAAAATTACTGGCACTAGGATAGACCAAATGGATCTTCTAAATTAAATCAGGAGCTTAGCAAAGGACCCACGTACATATGAAAACTTGATTTATTACAGAGCTCAATATATGACACTGAGCTAATTGTTTTTTTAAAAATCAATATAGGGACTTCCCTGGTGGTGCAGTGGTTAAGAATCCACCTGCCAATGCAGGGGACACGGGTTCAAGCTCTGGTCCAAGAAGATCTCACATGCCGCGGAGCAACTAAGCCCGTGCATCACAACTACTGAGCCTGTGCTCTAGAGCCCCCATGCTACAACTACTGAAGCCCGCATTTTTAGAGCCCGTGCTCCGCAGCAAGAGAAGCCACTGCACTGAGAGGCCCACGCACCGCAATGAAGAGTAGCTCCCGCTCGCCGCAACTAGAGAAAGCCTGCACGCAGCAACGAAGACCCAACACAGCCAAAAATAAACAAATAAATAACTAAATATGTATTTTTTTTTTTTGCGGTACGCAGGCCTCTCACCGCTGCGGCCTCTCCCGTTGCAGAGCACAGGCTCCGGACGCGCAGGCCCAGCGGCCACGGCTCACGGGCCCAGCCGCTGTGCGGCATGTGGGATCCTCCCAGGGGCACGAAGCCATGTCCCCTGCATTGGCAGGCGGACTCTCAACCACTGCGCCACCAGGGAAGCCCAATAAATAAATATTTTGAAAAAATAAAATAAAATCAATACAAGTCACAGACCAAAAAGTGAAAGACAAAACCATGAAAGAAAAAAAAAAAGACAAAACCATGCAACTTTCTAAAAGAGAATACCTACAAGAGAATATCTTTATGAGTTTTGGTTAGGAAAGAATTTCTTAAACACTTGCAAAAAAATGCTAATTATAAAGGAAAAGACATATATTTAATTAACTGGAAAGATGAGTTTCTGATTAGTAAAAAGTCATCAAAAAAGAAAGTGAAAAGAGAAGTCACAAACTGGGAGAAAGTATTTGTAAAATATGTAACTGACAAAAAATTTCTATCCAGAATGTGTAAAGAATTCCTATAAACCAATGAGAAAAGGACTAACCACATAGTAGAAAAAGAATGAGCAAAATAATTGAACGAAACTTCACACAAGTAAACATGAATGGCCAATCAACTTATGAAAAGTGTCCAACCTCATTAGTAATTTGGAAATATATATTCAAACCACAATGAAAAAACATTCACAACTTCTTGATTGGAAAAAAAAATGTAAGTTGGATAACAGTTGTCAAGAACAGTCAAAATTAGTTACTCCCATCCACCACTGTTTGGTATTATCCAGTAAAATCAAAGATGCACACACACTATGACCCAGTGTCACTCTTAGGCATATACTCTAGGGAAGCTCCTGGACCTGTGTCAACAGGACATGTGTAAGACTGTCCACAGTGACAGCTTGTAATAGCAAACAAACAAAAGGAAACAATCTGAATGTCCATCAATATAGGAGAATGAATTAGAAAACTGAAGTACAGTTATACACTGGAATAGAATAAGCAAATGAACGAATTACAGTTACATACAACATGGATGAATCTTCGAAATAAAAAAGGAAGTCACAGATGAATACATGCATAAAATTTATAAACATTCACAGCTAAACAACATACATAGGATACAAATATATAAGGTAAAATTACAAACAAAAGGGAATGATAAACTAAAAATTAAGAATAGTGGGGACTTCCCTGGCGGTCCAGTGGTTGAGACTTCGCCTTCCAATACCGGTGGGGGTGCAAGTTCGATCCCTGGTCGGGGAGCTAAGATCCCACATGCCTCACAGCCAAAAAACCAAAACATAAAACAGAAGCAATATTGTAACAAATTCAACAAGGACTTAAAAAATAAAAATAATAGTGGATTTACTGAGGGAAGAGTGAAGAAGATGGGAGGTAGGTATATGGACACATGAGATTTCAAAGAAAGTGATAGGTTCTTTTACTTAAATTGGTTGTTTGATCTATGGGTATTCACCGTGTTCTGTGTATATTACACCTATTTTACAATTTTTTGATATCTATTTGACATTTAATGAAAAAATTAAAAATAATATAATGGAAACTCAAGTCTAGGAGTATTGCACAGGTCTGAAGTCAGTTCCCACCCACAGGGATGGAGCCAGTGATTCCACTGAAAGACAGTAAAAGACAGGATTTCAGAGCAGGTAAGGGCACTTGCACAGGGACTTTTCAAGGGTAGGATTTGTAATAGTTGAAGAGAAGATAAGGAAAGAAATCTAGTTGGGGAATGAAGTGAGCAGAGACTTCAAGGAAGAGATCCTCCTCTTGTGTTGGGAAGTCATGAGTATGCATAGGCTACTGAAGTAACTGATGAGACAGGCAGCTTGAACCATTAGTTTAACAAACACTAGATTGCCCAGAAATTCAATTTATCTTTCACTCCATTTATAAAGAAAATGGAGTGTGCTGTGATTAAAAAAAACAAAAGTGAAATAGATTTTAGAAAATTCTGTAAGTGAAAATGAAGTTCTTTGCTATGGCTTTTTTATATCAAGATTTCCAGCCTGAGGGTCACACCTTGTTAAAATGGGAGACTGGAGGCCAAAGCTGCCTCTTCCCTCTTTCTCTCTTGCTAATGTGCCCCACCCTCTCCAGTTCCCTGCAGCTGAATGTGTTTATCAAACTTGACTGCACAGGAAAGTGCAATGAGAGTGTTCCGGGTCACAAACAGGTTACCTGCCGGCCTCAGGAAGAAAGAAGAGGAAAAAGAAAAGGCCACAGTTGCAGGGTCTGTTGCTCAAACTCCCCGGCTACAATTACCTACTTCATCAGCCATGGTGACATCTGATGAACTATTAGCCTAGCCCCCATGGCTAGAAGAGCGACATCTCAGGTCAAGGTGAGTCAGGCCTGCCATCTGGTCCTGCTCAGGGCTCCTGTGCTTATGACTACCAAATGGTCCTGCTAGGAGAGTTTTCTTTGTATTTCTGCACCTCAAAGAAGAGAAGAGCACTCCCATATACCGACTCCATTATGTCCCCAAATCCAGAGCTGCCATGATACTGGGAGCCATTTGCAGAGTAGGAAAAAAAAATTTTTTTAATTAATACATTCATTTATTTTTATCTTTGACTGCATTGGGTCTTCATTGCTGCACGCGGGCTTTCTCTAGTTGTTGCGAGCAGGGGCTACTCTTCGTTGTGGTGCGTGGGCCTCTCGTCGCGGTGGCTTCTCTTGTTGCGGAGCACGGGCTCTAGGTGTGCGGGCTTCAGTAGCTGTGGCACGCGGGCTATGTAGTTGTTTGCGGGCTCTAGAGCGCAGGCTCAGTAGTTGTGGTGCACGGGCTTAGCTGCTTCCCGGCATGTGGGATCTTCCTGGACCAGGCCTTGAAGCTGTGTCCCCTGCACTGGCAGGCGGATTCTTAACCACTGCACCACCAGGGATGTCCTGGAAAAGTGATTTTTATAAACTTTGGAGGGCCTTCAATCTGAGGCATATCCTCTGGGAAGCAGATATTGTCTACCCAAACTCTAGGTAAAGAATTTGAGCCATGAAGAGGGGGTGAAGAGGCAGAAGGAGGTCAAGTAACTTGCCCCAAGCCCCAAGCAGAGATCAGGTAAGAATTCAGGGTTCTGACTTGTCCTCAAAACACACCTGCTCCCTTTTAAATAGATTAGAGTTCTGGAGATAAACTCAGCAAGTGTAATTTGCTAGAAGAGAAACAGTTTTCTTTTAAAAGAGAAATTTCTTTAAAAGAAGAAATGGAGTAGTCTGTGCTGTGGTGGATGAAGCAACTGAAATGCTCTGTTTACTCCTACAGAGTCAGAATGGCAAAGCTGCTGGAAGCCTCCAGGGACGGAATAGGAGGAAAGTCCAGGTGATGGTGTGGTATGTATACGCAAATGGCATGAAGCGTACTGTGATATAAAATTGCCAGGGCTATGAAGCATTATATACTTCTGACGAGGCCAGCAAATGCGAGGATTAAGGTTAACTCTGCAACAAAATATGTTCAAATCTGTTATCTATAATTCCCACAGCCAAGAGAGTTATTTTACAAATAACCATGTAGATTTTGAAGTTAGAGATAGCCCACAAAGGAGCAGTCTGTATTGGAGAAAAGGGATGAGGGGGCTCTGAAACTGTTGCAGCAGAAAAATGAAGGTATTGAAATGAAGAACTGCAGTTTCACTGTGATTGTCTTCAATAGGCAGCCAGATGAAGCACTTGCTCTTTGCAGTCAGGGTTCTTGGGTTTCAATTTCAGTTCTGCTACTTGCTAGCTGAGCAGCCTTAGGCAAATCATGTCTCAGTTTCCTCATCTCTAAAAAAGAGGTAGTAATAGGACCAATCTCCCAGAGTGTTAAAAGGATCAATTGAGTTAATATTTGTAAAATATGAAGAACATTACCTAGCATGTAATAAGTGCTTTGTAGGTATCAGTTACTGTTATAAATAAAGTTTTCAAGAAATAAAGTTTTATTTTTAAAGGGTCACCCAGTTTCTCCTTAGTTTACCTTTTATTTTTGGATTTGGTTTCCTTGTTGGCTTCATTAGCATTTATGGTTTTGAGAAAGAAAATTGCTTGGCTATGCAAAGTCTTCAGGTTCTTGATATTTTTCCCAGTATAAAGCCATGTAATAAATGGGATTATCACCTAAATAATTCTCCAGGTCCACATTCAATTAATGAATAGACATGCTGTTAGAGAATTGAAATATTATGACCAGTCAGACATCTTCAGAAGGAAAGATGTGAGTTTTATTTGCTTGGAAAAAAACCCCTTAAACCCAGCCAACTTGCTTTAATCAGCTGTCTGAAGTGTCAGAAAAGTGAGTCCTGAAGTGGCTAAGGGAAAATGTGTCCACTGGATTACAGATCAGACAGAAACACCCCCAGCCCCTCATCTTCTTCTTTGCTCTGAGACACATGCAAAGCTCTTTATTTACTTTATACTTGAAATGTCAAAGGCGCCTGGGGGTGGGCCTCTGGACCAGGGATTGGCAGACCACACTCCTGGGCAGACATAATAAAAGTCCACCATGGGGCCGTGTGATTCACACAGCGTGTGCATGTCAGCAGCAACCGATGGGTCTTGGCAGGGAGCCTCCTTCTGGCCTGGGAACAAGTAAGGACTTGTGTTTCCTCCAGTGGCAAGTGACTGTGATGGAGAACCACTCAGATATCCACACACTTTGAGGGCCCACAGGCAAAAATATCGTTCAGTGGGGCAAACATCCACACACCAAACTACTTCAGCATGGTGACAACCAAGTAGAGCCTGGAGGCAAGGGGCTCTGTAGGACAAAGAGTTTACAGCAGAATTTTACTACTTCTGTAAGATGGTAAAGGAAGAAGAAGTGTCTAAAAAGGAAAGATAGCACATTTAATTTGGGGGGTATTTACCTCTTGAGGTAGACATTCCAACGCATATGCAAACACACAGAGTCCTCAACATGGCTCATCTTAGCCAAAAAGGCTCAAGTAGAACATCAGACCTACTCTGTTCTCTCTGTACCTGCGGAGAACCCCAAGGCCCTCACTTCATCAGGCTGACTTGGAAAATGAGTACAGTTTTAGAATTTCAGGATTCTATGCTTTCTGTAAAAGTTGTGCTACTCAGTAAAATGCCGCTCAGTCACGGAGCAAATGCTCTCAGTGTGTTAAATCACCTGATTTGGGGGATAACTTGATTGTTTTGAGCCACTCCACTCACTTTCTTTGGTAGCTCCTCAAGTGGAAGAACTCTCATTTTCTCTTTTCTTTAATAAAGAGGATAGAGATCTGAGACTTGGTGTTAATTCTATTCTTTACTTTTAGCTAATGAAGGAATATTTGCCAGTACAGAATTAACAGTGATACAGAAAATTTTAAAAAAATGAGAAAATCAAAAAAGGCAAGTGAAACACACTAGCTTTCTACACCACCTATTACTGGCAAAAAAGTTTTGTTTCCTACTGTTTCCTTAATGCTTGGCTTTAATAGCTAACTTAGAGGTTTAAAATATAAAATAATACATACTGACTGTATTTGCAAACTGCTGAATGGTAGTTAAGCCTTTATTGAGTATCCATTATATACTGTACTTCAAACTATTAAAGGTTACCAAGAAACAGAATAAACATTTCCAACCCTCAAAGACAACTTTATTGGGGAAGTAAAATGAGTATATAATTCAACTTACAAAAAATTCCAAAGCAACATTCTGACTCACAGGATGAGTTTATTTAAATTTAGACAAGTTGGAGAACTTATTCTATACTTCCAACTATTATAGAAGAAAAGGCATTTCATATTACACCTTGACAAAAGGAAATAGAAGAACTGGATTGATAATTTTACTTTTATAACATTACAGTGACGAAGGTAGCAAGTAATATGGTGCCAATTTGAAAGTAGAGTCAGAAGTTTAGTGATCTGTCCAAGTTCAGTGGGAATTCACTGGGATTATCTGCAGGAGTTAGACACAAGCTATTAAATATCCAATCCACTGTGGTTTTACATGAGACCACTCTGTGTCCTGGCTTTTGTGGGGGAAGAAACCAATACACACACTGAAAAAAAGTATGTATTATTTTGGTAGTTTGTTGATTCTGTGACAGAAATGTATAACACGGTCTGTTTAAAAAAACAGGCTTGATTCTCAAATTTTAAAGCACTGAAATAACAACTGCTATGTTTTTTCTTGGGAAAAAGTATCCTAATTTGACCTTATTCAAGCAGCAATATATTTCCAGGGGGACCAATGAAGAGGAAGGAAAGAACTGATGAGGTCTAACTGGTGACTGCATTTACAGATTAATCTTGACAGGGAACAAATAACATCTCCTCCCAGGAGGCCCCAATATAGCCAACTGAGAAGTGGGGTCATTATGAGCACAGTGGATTTTTCTGATTACAATAAACTTTTTAATTACTTTAAGTGAAACATTCTTTTCAGTGGTAGTAAACTTAAAAATTAAGCACTGTACTGTCTTTTTTTGTCATACTGGCTATGCATGCAATCCTTTCTTATTCTTTACATTGCTTTGCACAGCAATTCGTCTGCCCTGAAATCAAAATGGGAAAATGGTACACATTTATTAAAAAAGCACTCACATACCAAAACCTGCAAGAACCCACACAGGGAAAGAATGAGCTGAATTAGTGGTCAGCAGCTTAGCCCCAGAGGAGTTTCATTTTTATCCATGTTCTACAGTGGCCTTTCTCATGTAATTTCATTTGAAGATAATAAGTTTGGAGAACAGTTATCCAAACGAATCAGTGAAGGTGGGGTAGGACTAGAATAATGATTCAATTTTTATTTTTCAATTAGGTGATAAATTTTCATTCTAGGAAGATACTACAACATATCACAAAACATACCAACTACATACATCCACAATGAAAGTCATTATGAAAGAGTATTCATGAAACGATTGTGTCATGGAAGCAAAACAACTAATTTGGAACGTGAGAGCCAAGTAATCAAGTTCCTTTAAAAAGCGGGGCGGTGTGGGGAGAATGACATTTTCTGACTGATAATATTAAGTCACAATAAATAATATTAAGGAATCAGTGTTAATTTTCAAGGTGAGATAATAGTATTGTGGTTACGTTAAATAGGAGTTCATATCTTTTAAGGAAACACTCTGAAATATTTACAGATGAAATTATATGAAGTCTGAGATGTAGGGCATGGAAGCGGGGAGAAAGTGAGAATGTAAATAAGGCGAGATTGGCTATAGGTCGTTAAATGTTGAGGCTGAATCAAACTACATCAGATTTCTTATATTGCCCCCACCACTTTTGCACATATTTGAAACCTTTCATAATAAAAAATTTTAAAAGACTCTGTTTTGAGGACTGTAAGCAAAAAGGAATGGCTTTGATGAACTCTGAGAAGCAGCAAAAGACATTTCTGAAATTATTTTAATTCTGCCTAGTCCCTGCTTTCGATAGTCAACAAAATTGGGCTTTAGTTCCCTAATGTGAAGTAAGGCTCTATAAAGTGAGGCTATGGCTTCATCCAACTCTGTAATTAAGCCCAGACTGTGATGATGTACATTTGGAGTGTCTGCCTAATGAGTTACCAACAACACGTTGTGTTTTTTATCATGGCCCCATTCTACCTACACACCCATCATATAACATTTCTAGCGTACTCTGTTGCATTTTTCTGTTAGTTTGTGCTTCGAAATCACACCCGAATTTCAATATTATCTTAAGCAAAACATAAACAAAAAGTTAAATGTGGTGCAAAAATAATCATATCAAATACTTCAAAGCCATTAGCACGGGTAAATGAGTTCTGTCTATAAAAACACAAGAAGCACACCCGCTATTAACACTGTCTTGGGAAATCAGAGGCTATGACTGTGAATGAGTAGAGAGGCCATGGCTGCTTTTACCAAAACTATGTGACATGCTCCTATTTTTCTACTTTTCACAGAATTAAAAAGTTAAACAAAATGAAAATTCCAAACTATGGAAGGAAAATCTCCAACTTCATCTGTCTTTAAACATTTTTTAAATATGAAGAAGTAGTCTGATGATCTGAATGTTTAGGGTATTTGAGCTAAGTTAACTAATATTTTTAATCCATAGTTTGCTGTCACCAAAAGGCAGCGTGGAGAGGGAATTTTTCATTGGTTGAATACTTTCTATACTTTAGGTACTGTGTACCTCAGACATAATCCCTTATGATGTAGGCTTTATTATTCCCACTTTAGAGATAAGCAAGTTGAGGGTCATGGAGGTTAAGTAATTTGCCTTAAGGTCACATACTGAATAAGGGGCATATTCAAACTTTCCAGAAGATTTTGACCCCATGGGTGTTTTTAAAATCATTTGCCTTCCAGCTTACTGACATAGTCCTGAACATTTCAGAATGCAGTAATATACAGAAAGGTAGGATTAACAGAAGCCCTTCTAGGTACTCTTATTAGACTTCCAATAAAATAATTCTATAAATATATATGTGTGTATCATGTATGTATGCTTCCATTTTACTAATGAATCAATTTCTACCCAGCTGGGTCCAAAGAAAGTTAATCAAATTCCACAATTTCCTCTAAATACACTAGAGAGAGACAGTTGAAAAGTCAGAGACTAATTCAGCTGGTCACTCCTACTATTTTCACATTGGAAAGACAATTGCTTACAACTGAATTCTCTCTAAACTTCAAGCAGCAATAACTCAGGCCAGAACACGCTCTCCTGTCACACTCTATCTTCTCCAAGTTCGGGGGAGTTTTGTCTCATAAAGATAATTAAAGACATGGCAGTGCCACTTGCTAGGATTTCTCTCTTTCTCTTTTACCTCTTATAAAAGAAGAAACTTCAGTTTAAAGATTAGATTTTTTTCTCTTTCTAAAGCTGAGTATACCAACTGGCATCGGCTGTATTAAAATCAGGAAAAACCTCAATCAAAAAGCCCCTCTCAGAAGGCAGGCTTTCTTGTTAATATGCACCAACATGAAAGGCTTTCTTTTCATCCTATACAACTACAGTGTGTGTAAATTGCAGGGGGCTCATTGGCATAAATCTTGGCTGCGACCTCTGAGGTAAACTGGATTTACATTACTTTCTGACAAGAATTAAATGAAGGCCTTGTGGATATACGAACAGCCTTCTAGGCTGCAACAGATGGGCATGAATGTGCTCCCTAGGAAAACTATCAGTGACATCTGTGTCCTCCAAATTCTGGTGGTCTCAGCCAATTAACAGGGGGAAAGAAAGGGTGGGGTTGGGAGGCCACTGCACAGCCCGCAGCCAAAACTGAGGCAGAGTGTTTGTGTTTGGAGATGGGATCAGGCTGGCCCGAAGCAGCGAGGTTAGCACTTTATTGTTATCTTTCAAACGGAGAATGTGGCTTACAAGCTATTTGTATACCACAGTGAGGATAATATGATTTTTCTCATTTGACCGTAGGAGATGGCCTTCTCTTGCAGCTGATATCATATTTCAGCGCAATCTCTTTGAGATGGGTGTTTACTTTTGTCTCTTCTGAGGCAGGCTGATGGTGCTGCTGTCTGCCAGTTTATGTGGTGCGTTCACGTGTCACAAAGCAGGTGAACTCTAAGACAAAACAGAGATCTCTCCCCAAAACCTTCCTCAAAATCTATTTCTTTCCTCCTTCAAAGCAGCTTCTACTGATTTCACAAGAAAGTCAAAATCAAGGGTTTCTGGTTAAAACAGTCAAGAGAGATTACATCACAGAACTTCAATGAAGTGATGCAGGATTCCCTGAAAAGACAGCAAAATGAACCATGAACCCTACTGTCTGAATTTATCAGATTTTGGCATGCCAATCCCCCTGTGTTTAACGTGCAGGCAGAAGGAAAACTGGATGAACATAAGCAGAGAATAAGATTCCCCATGCACTCTCTCGTCTCATTTCCCTGGATTGCATGGAGCAAACGACCAGGACTGGGGAGCTAAAGACATGAGGACTGACATGTACTCATGTCTTTAGTACATGAGAACTAACATTTACTTGTTCAGCACCAGAAGGAATTAGGAGATAACTATTTAGATATTTTAGGCCCCGTGTCTCCCAGGCCCAAGCATTAAGAACAGAGGCTTTGGACCCAAAGTACCCAAATCTGGCTCCACCACTTCCTGGATATGACACAGTGGGCAAGTTACTGAACTTCTTTGTGCCTCACTTTCCTTATCTGTAAAATCAAGCTAATAATCGTATCTACCTCTTAATAAGGATAAAATAACCTAACACATGGAAAATGTTTCTGACATTATTTGAGGGCTATTTCTATCCTGACTTTATGAAGAGGAGTATTGAGGGCCCATTTTCCCCAGCCTCCTCCTTAGGCTTGGTTTAGAGGCCCAAACCTCTAAACTAATTTTTCAAAATGAAAGGCATTATGTTCTATTAGCTTTTAGAAATTCACAAAACTGATTTTCAAAAGAAACAATTTGTATTGCTTTTAGGAACTTAAGGTCATACTTCACATATTTCCTTTAATGTGTAAGATTCTGAAATTATGATTTGCTAAAATAAACTTATCAATAGCATCTGAATATCTCTAAAATATAAAATAGTCTGTCAAGAGGCTAATAAAATACTTAGACCCCCCCCAAATTTAAGGCATTTGTTTTAACCCCCTTTTCCTAGTTGTAGAAATGGAAGTGAGTAGCTTGTGCTGTTGTAAATTGAAGTTATTATATGTGACGTTTTAGAAGACAACAGTTAACTGTGACAGTTTGGATATAAACTATTTACCTCTTTGTCCATGGCATTGTTTAAAACACTAATTCCATATAGCAATTGTTTAGAACAACAACAACAACAACAACAAAAGGAGGGCAAAAAGGGTAAGTGGACCTTCTAAACAAGAGAGCCACTAGCTGTACATGCTCCTCTTGCTGTGTTTTTAAAGTAAATTTTCACTTATGTATTCTTAGTCTCTTATTTTCTGCTCTGTATGACTTCTAGTACTGATCCAGTTATAAAAACTGGAGCAAGGTGAGCCTCAGAAAAATGTAGGATTGCTTCTAGGGGAAGCCAAATTATTGGTCCACAAAGAAGTGCTTGCTCTTTCTCCATTACTTATTTGCTGGCTTTCAAAACTCATGGACTCAATAGTGAGGACGAAGACAACTGTGGGCACAATTTTTATATAAATTGTGAAGTTTTCAAAATCTTCATTAGGCTGTAGTGCCAAACATAATTTTCTCTTATTCTATTGGTATGATATCTTCATGTTGATCTTCAGACAGCAGAGGGGCCTTTGTCTGCATAGAGATTCAGAAGAGAATTGACACTAAACAAAAGCACCTGTTGTTTCGTTCTCGTAATGGCCTCAGAAGTGACCAGTTGGCTGCATTTTCCCCACCCTCCTCCTTGGGCTTTTCCCAACACTACCATCTCACACATCATTACTGGACGTAAAAGGAGAATAATTGAGGAGAAGATCAATAAATTTAAAAGCTCTTTAAGGAAAGACATAATGAATTTGGTACAGCACATATTTTTAGATCAAAGATGCCTTTGAAGTGACAAAACCCTAATCCATAAACTACTGAAGCACTTCCTTTCTCTCCCAAACAGCTTGTTGTCAAATAAAATGGAAGTTAATGAAATTATCTTTATCTGAAAATGGCCAAAAGAAGCCATCACCTAATGACAGCCTTGTCACAAACGACAATTGGGGAAACTGTCAGGAAGGCAAGGCCTAACAAGCAGAGGAGTGGGCTTGCTGTTTGCACTAATCTGGCCATGCAGCCCCACACACAATCCCAGCCAGCTTGCTGTGTGAAACAGCTAAGGCTTTGTCAGCGGTGGCAAGGACTGGAAAGAGTGCTCTTTCATGAATATGTATTACCATCCCTCGAAGCCTACAGAGACAAACCCTTCAAAACGGAGATATAAAACACACACACACACACCACCGATCAACAAAAACCAAGAGAACCTAAGCTACTCGGTTGAGTGTAGGGAAATGCTAGTAACTAATGAAAGATCACGCATTGGAAATTGAGCCACAGGCACCCGGTTCCATGTGTTTGCAGGATCTTTATTTCCCAGCAATTGAGATGAAATCTTTAGGGAGCTTTTCAATCTTTGGGAACCACGTCTATAGATTCCAAGAGGCTACACAGAGTTACATGGTTTGCAAAGCATACACCTTATAATGAATTCACCTTCCCAATGCCAGATATGGTCTGAAATTCTAAATATGTGAAAATAATTTTCATATTAACTAAGTATACGTGCAGTTTTAAGAAACTGATCAAATCTCACATTGGCTTCCTATGAAAGTAGTAAAAACACTATATGGAAAACTATGAAAAAGATGCATTTGTCCAATATTGAGCAGAAAGACATTGTACAGGCAAAAAGTAAAAACTACAAGCAAGAAATTTTAAGGTGAAATGGGGAAAAGACCCACTCTGCAAGCCCTCTGTAATCCTAAAATAGTGTTTAAAAAAGTGTTAAAATATTTTTTAAAATTCATATTATATGTATATCCTTTTCTACAAAGATGAATTATTTCACGTTCATCTCTGGACACAGATCTAGTAGGATGTTTTTGAATGACTGAACTTTGGTTTTTCTACTGACATGGCAACTTAATTTAGTTCAAATATGAGTATATATTTAAATTCACTTTTCATAGCAGCAGATGCATAGGCAGAAGAGTAAAAGGTTGTTTCTCTTTTAGTTTTTCTTCTGATATGATAAAGTTTGGTTTCCCACTGTGCAAGAGACAAAGCTCAGTTTTGAGGGTTTTCGATATTATGCCATGTTTGCCATAGATATTTACATTTCATTAGCATATTCTACTCTACGTGAAATCCAGCATTGAATGCTCCCAGCACACTAAAGCTAATCCTCTTTAAAGAGCTACAGGCTATATTACATGTAGCCACAGCAGCAGCCGTGCCATCGTTGCATCACTTTGAAGACAATGAACAGAGTTCTCTTGTGCGTCCCCTGTACCCAGACTCATAAACCACTGCTTTCTGTGCTGTGAAATCCTTCTGTTTTCATCAAGGAGAATTATGAGAAGGCCGAAATCCACGTTACCACTCTGAAAGCTGGATTGTACTTGAAGAGGAGATGTTATGCTGATTTCACTTTTTCCTAAGTGTCTATCCACAATGTTTTCAACTAAGATTAAAATGAACTATATCCAAGTATTTTGGGTCCTTTGATTAGCATCAAGTGCTAACCACATCTTTCATCTAGGGAATCTGATCGTGGATAATCAGAGGAAAGAGACTCAGTGATGTCACAGGTCTTCTTTTCTTTACCCTATTTTTATAGGATAACATTAAACATTTAGATGAAGTAATTTGTAGTAGCTCACTTCTCCGCAGACAAAGATGACTTAGCTAGCATTATCTATGCAGCAGATAGATAATCCAGTATCCAATTTCAACAAAATATAACAAACTAAAAGTTGTACAACATTGCAGAAAATGTAATTTTTTAGTTAAAAACTAAAGTGAGTACATCCTTCTACTGATGATATTCCCTTACTAATGCTTAGATTATACTATAAATAAAATTGATCTTGTTTTTCTTATTTGATTATAATTAAATTGTAAAAAATGGTTTATAAATTGTAATTTTGAAAATATTTGGTAAAAATTGCTATTGAAGATGTCCATTATACTGCTTAATGTTATTTTACTTAAAGTGCCACATGGTAAATTCTCCTATGATTAAAACAGGAGACACTTTGATTTTCATACCAAATGGAAATATTTCTTTTTATTAGACTATGAGAATCTAAACCTCATCATATTGTCCCTTTTTGCCTTTACTCCCAGGAAACTCAGATTTTGTGATCAGTTCCATGCTGTCCTTCACTTAGATAATCTTGTACAAACCATCTAACCCAGACCCTTTGTTACTTGGTCCACATTCTTTACCATTGGCTTAGTAGTTCTAGACATATGAATGTGTCTCTTTATAGGTAATTTCAAATATTTTTGAACATGTGTGCAAGTTAAAATACAATTCACAACAGTGTTCCTTATTTCATTTCGCCATTTTCTTCACAAGCATGTGCCAGAAAGTCTTTTTGGAACAATGGAAAGAACTCAGCGCTTGGAGTAAAATAGGCCTGGATTTGCCGTACACCTACTAAGTGGCAGGAATTATTTGCCTGCTCTTCTGAGGTGGCTGAGCCGTGAGGCAGGCAACCAATTATTTCCGTTGCTGTAGGCAACTTTGGCACTTCCAGACACCAAAGAAAACTTTGCTGTACGTTTTCTTGCTGTACCCCTTGCTTTAATCCTGGCAATACCTAAATTCAGACTAAAGCCTCATTTATAATTAGTATAATTCTCTGCTTATTCTTATAGTCCAGTAATTTCCAAGGTAAAACATACTCTGAAAGATTTTATTACAGTCATCCAGACATTAGCAAATACCTTTCCTAGGTGGCATGCCTCCTTCTGTGTCTGTACCACTTTAAAGCTGCTAAGGCACCTCTTTCTGGGTGATTTTCCTATTCTCTCTTACATTTCTTCCTGAGTGTCTGTTTAGCGTCACTTTTCCCCCACACTTCTAATTTTTTTTTTTTTTTGCGGTACGCAGGCCTCTCACTGCTGTGGCCTCTCCCGTTGCGGAGCACAGGCTCCGGACGCGCAGGCTCAGCGGCCATGGCTCACAGGACCATCCGCTCCGTGGCATGTGGGATCTTCCCGGACCAGGGCACGAACCCATGTCCCCTGCACCGGCAGGCAGACTCTCAACCACAGCGCCACCAGGGAAGCCCTCTAGGATAATTCTGATTTACTATCAAAACTGAAAAAAAATCTAGACTATAATTAAGACAAGTGAAAAAATTCTCTTACTTTCAAAAGAAAGGTGTCAGGTTCAGATGATATCAGAGTCAATTTCCACCAAATCTTTCAGATTTATGTGATTTCCAGGATATTTAAATTATTACAGAAGACAGGAAAGTGTAAAAGACATTTCCAGTTCATTTTATGAGGCTGACATAACACTACTATTAATATCTGACCAAGAAAATGAAAAAAAAGATAACTAAAGATAACTATAGTAGACACAGTTGTTGCCCACTCACATCTCCAAAATATAAACTGCCAAGTGTAAATTTAATAAGAGGTGAATCTGAGCCATAAGAGGAAAGAAACCTTTACTGAGGTGAACAAAAGAACAACCAACCAAATAATATTTATGGATTCAAAGCCTTCATATTTTAAAGATGTCATCCTCTCCTAAATCATCTATACTTTTAATAAACAACCCCAATGTCCATCAGCTGATGAAACGAAAGTGTAGCATACCCATACAACAGAATATTATTCAGCAGTAAAAAGGAACTTGCTACAACATAAACGAACCTCAGAATCATGCTAAGTAAAAGAAGCCAGACACAAAAGACCACATATTTCGTGATTCCATTTATAAGAAATTTTAAGAAAAGGCAAGTCAAGAGATAAAGAAAGAGGATTAATGGAGTAGAACGAGGGCTGGGGATAGGAACAAGGATTAAATGTAAATGAGCATGAGGGAACACTGGGTGATTAAAATGTTCTAAAACTGGATTTTGGTGATATTTGCATAACTTGGTAAATTTACTAAGAAGAATTTAATTGTACTGTTAAATGAGTAACTTTTATGGTATGTAAATTATATCTCAATAAAGACGTTAAAAATTGTATTTAGCTAGTAAGTGTCATTCATTAATTTTTGGTTATCCCTATTTACAAAAGAGGCAAATGAGGCTCAAGGAAATTAAGTAACTTGCTTGCTGTTAAAGCTTTTTGTTTTACACATCAGAATTCATACCTCAAACTGTAATTTCTGTCTGCTGTCCTCCCCTGATTGAATGCTTAAAGACATCTATCTGAATCTCATTTTACCCACTCTATTAGTGAACCTACTTTCCATTATGCAGGGTACTTCCCTATCTATCACCACTGTATGTTGGTTACGCAGATCTATATATGTGTTAAAATTATAAAATAAAGACCAAACTAAAGGTCAATTTTACTGTATGTTAAGTTAAACAATAAAATAAATAAAAATAAAGCCAATTTATTCTGGTTTCCAGAAAAAGAAAGAAAGAGAGAGCGAGACAGGAAGAAAGGGAAAGGAAAAAAATCATGAAGCTGTAATGTCTTACCTTTTAAAACTGAGGTATCTAAATAGCAGAAAAAGAGTCTGACCAAGTTACACCTGGAGGAGTGGGCTTACACACCAAAAAAAAAATTGCATGATTTTTTTCTGACTTATATTGATATCAACAGAAACTAGGGGAATGTGTGTGAAAATAAATTCTAAAATGCTAGACTAAGGAAGGAGAAAAGAACATAGCTCCCTTGGGTCAAAATGATTAACATGGGGACATTTACCAGAGATTCTAGATTCACTGTGCTGTTTCATTAGGTGGGATTGGTTATCACAATTTGGTTAGAAAGTAGAAAATACATAAGACGCCTTGGTAAGACACACATGTAACTGAGGATAAGAGACAAATTCCACGAGAGTTCAGAGATCTATTAATTCACTGATGTTTCTGGGAGTCTAGAGATCTGGGGTACACTGAGGTATCCCCTCCAAACTAAAAGACAATTTGCTGCACCTTGTATCCAGTTCCACAAAAAAAGAGGCACACACATTTGGTGGGATTCTAGTATAAGAGAGGCAAAATAATATTACATTGGTGTTGCTCCTTCCTACTTATTGAATAAGCCATGAGGCTTCTATATTTAAGGAAGGCTCACAGCAAATGAATATTCTTCAGCCAGTTCAGTTTAAAGAAAAAGCCACTCTTGCCACTTAGCTCTTGTGACCCAGGAAATCTAATGTGTACAACATTCTGTAGCAGATCATTGAGCCCATGGAATTTCCAAATAACACAATAATAGTACAGCCCCTAGAACTGACAGCAAAGCCATACCTCTTTGACAAATAACTAATGTACTCAAGAAACTTCTGTTTTTTTCTGTTGGGTTCTTGTAAAGACTGAATATCTGGTCATGGGAAATGAACTGATAATGATACCTGTGCTGTCTCTCCCAAATTAGATGCTGTTTGACGGACCTATTGTTAAATTTGGATGCGCAGAGCAGCTCTCCATCATCAAGATGAAATGGCACATACAAGGTCACCCTCAACCACGTTCTAGAAGCACAAGAAACTTTCATGAGCAAATGGCTCCAACTCTCGTGGCCCCTACTCTTGCTGTAATGCCACCTCTTCCTGGACCCACACATATAAGGGACTACCTTATGGACAGGGACGAGACAGTTCAAGACTGATTTACTAATGATTATGCATAATATACTGGCAATGGCCATAAATAAATTGATGCAGCGTTAGAGTTTTCCACACTGTTGGCCATGAAGGACAAGTAGGAAGATAAATCTTCACAATAAGCAGAACTTTGAGAAGTACATCTAATTGTATATTTTACCTAGAAAGAAAGATCATCATAGTGAAGATTTATACATAGAGCCTAAAGGTTTGTTTCAATGATGAGCAAGTTGGAAGGAACAAGATTGGATGACAAGGAGGTTTAGGGTAGAGGTACATGTATACACATCTCAAAATAGGTTCACGCTGTGAGAATATTGTGCCTCATGTGAATGCTCAGCAAAGGGCTCTCACTACAGAGGAGACTCAATAATCAGATGGGCAGGAAGCTCAGTACTGCAAATGTCAGCTATCCTTTCTCCCCAGAAACATGACTATTCCTCAGTAGGTTCAAAAGCAAAGTGGCCGTGGTGACAGAGATGGAGGTTATCCATGGGCTCAACCACGAGAACTTGTTACCAAGGCAGATCCAGCAACCACCTCAATTGAACGCTTAAAATGCCAGCAGCAGAAACCCATGCTGAGACCTCCATACAGCTCCAAGTGTGGGGAACAGGGTGGCGTGGCTAGCCTCCTGCTGACTGATTATACTGAACCTCTTTCACTGTGGACTTGGTAGCAATTTTTCTCACTCGAATATGTTATGCATATAGATTTTACTTCCCTGTTATGCTTCTATGAGCAAAACTTTCTGTGAACTTACTGAAAGCTTATTCAGCCCACAGTAATCCATATACTATTACTTCTGGCCAAGAGTGCTATAGGATTCCCACAGGATTCATTGGTTTTACCATAACTCAGGAGGAGCTGGCCTTGTAGAGAAGTGCAATAGTCTGTTACAAAGACTCACAGAGCCAGCTGGAGGACATCTTATGAAGTTGGGGTACTGGCATAGAGAAAATGGTGTATGCTCCAAATCAATAACCAATATATGGTGTGTTTCACCCAAGGACAGATCACATGGATCCAGGGATCATAGGGAAGAAGTGGGAGTAGAACCTCTCATACTACGCTTCCTCCCCTTACTGAGCGTGCATTAAGGAAGCTATAAATCTAGCCTCATAATAGTTGCAAAAAGGGGAGCTGTGGTCAACATTTATATTTTCTTGCTTTCATGGTAGTGTATATGTTCATACAGTAATCTATTTGTTTTTTCCCCATCTCTTTTCACCTATCATTTTACCTAGGCTGTGTCGGTGGTGATGATCTTTATAGTTTAGTCCGTGAATAATATATATGTAGCTTTCACAAAACTTATCAAATGTCCTCTTCTTTTTCTTATTTAACTGTCTACACAATAAATTCTTTCTAGAATTAAGTTCTAAGAATGAGTCTGCATTTCCAGATGAATTTACACACTTTACTGACTCATGAGAACAGTACAATCTAGCATGTTTCTCTTTTAAACTGGTTGTCTAGAAGCTCAGAGATTCCTATAAACTCCATTGTAATGATTCATTCACTTCAGGT
The DNA here is from genome assembly GCF_949987515.2 of Delphinus delphis. Classification (NCBI taxonomy): domain Eukaryota; kingdom Metazoa; phylum Chordata; class Mammalia; order Artiodactyla; family Delphinidae; genus Delphinus; species Delphinus delphis. Next base: position 111,453,672 of record NC_082687.1, on the reverse strand, counting down.
TTCCAGACACTGCTTCCTTCCTTTCTTCTAAATGGTTTCTGATCAGTGCTTTTCACTTTAACTTTTCCTGCACTAGTTTATACCCACTTTTAACGGTGCATGTCACTTTGGCTCCTATTTATAGATAAACCCTGCCTTTAGCAAAGCAGTTCATGACTTCCCTTAGCAGCAGCTGAGCCACAGAATGACCTGTTCACTCAGCCAGGATTTGTTGGCTGCTTACCATGTGCAGGTGCAACAGGGCCACTCCTCTTCACTGCGCACGGTGCTCATATCCTCAAGCATCCCTATTATTTCATGTCAGATGCCCATTGTCAATTCCATGGGCAACACTTATGTGATGTGTGGCTCCTCTTATTTGGACTGTCTTTCAGAGTCTGTTTCTGACTGTTCCTCAGTCCCATCCTCTAGGTTCTGTCTTACACCAGTGGGTGCCTTTAGACCCAAATCCACTCTTAAATAAGATCTTATAATTTCTGAATTTTCTGATAACTTCTCTATTTACCATGGCTTAGACTAACTACAACATTTTAGAAGCTTTTAGAAGTTACCTGAAAACCAGAATTGCCTCATCCTGAGAGCTAGGGACTTTCTTCCTTTTGAAATGAATGAAGATGCCGTGACCGTATAGTGGTTAGTAGTCTGTATTGTGAAATGAATGAAGATGTGAAATACATGGAATTGGGACACAATGCAATCTCTGGAGAGATGTGCTCTCCACTGGCAATAGTCAACCAGGATGTTGGTGTATACGTCAGTCTCTTGAAAGTTTGGTTAGTAAAAATAAAAGGATTAGGCTGCACACAATCCACTGCTCTTTCCTCTTTTTCTATTCTTTAGGAATAATACTTGTCTGATATAGGTACAATCCCTCATGGGTAGGTGGACTATCTTCCTCTTTTTTTCCCCTAAATTGACCTTTCCTCCTTCCTGGCTGCTTGTTCTACCCAAGCACATATATTTATTCTTTAATTCATTCAACATTCTTGTAAGTACCTACTATGTGCCAGACACAAAATGTTTAAGGATAAAGAGATGAACGTGGTACTGTTTCTGGGCTCTAGAAGTACACAGTTGTGGGGAGGCTGATATGTAGACAATAAGTACAGCCTCATGATAAGTGACAAGGCAGAGGCACTATAGAGGCCTAGAGATGTCCCTTCACCTGACCCACAAGCTGAGAGGCTCTTTGGGGACAGTGACCCTGCTTTATAATGCAGCTAAAAGTCATCAATCCATCCTGTTGGGTGAGTTGCTGAGCTTTTCACAACTGAAAGAACCAACAAAACATCTCAGGTCACTGCAGGAACAGGCAGTTTTGGAAAGTCACACTAATTTTCCCACAAACTCATGTAGTTGTGATCTGGGATAGTAAAACTTGTACTCCAAAGTAGAATTTTGAGGGAAAAAAATATGTTTCTCCAGAAGGTAGGGCACATAGATTATACAAAGTACTACAGAGCTCCCTTAGGAGTCCTGAATGCCCAGTGTGGTACTCTAGAAATTTCCTTCAGCCAGTGAAATGATGTCACTAAAGGATGGTAATTGGTCCCTAAAGGATTGCCTTGGGGAGGGTACAGAACAAATACTCAACAGTGGCGTAATCAAGCAAGGGAGGATATAATTACTTATACACATCAAAACATGTGGACTCTTTGGACATGTACAATGGGTTCAGATAATTAAATAGTGTTACATATGGATATTCTGAGAAGGTAACATTTCTGTACCCCTCAAGAGACTTATAAGAAATCTATTGATGTTCCCTACTTGATACTCCTTTTCTTTGTATCAGTGACTAGCAACCAGCATGAATACTCAACAAAACATTTCTACCAGAAGCAAATGCAGACTTGTCTCTCAAAGCACATATGATTGAGGGTGGACTCACTTTGACAGACAGATTAATGGTCCCCTTGGAAGAAGGAACCCAGTGTGTCGGCAAAGGATGCTTTTGGCTTGTACAGCCTTTATTAATGTATCCACTTTACTTAGCCCTCCATTCAACAAAACAAAAACCACTGCTTTCTCTTCTAGGTAGTCATTGCTTAATACTCATCCGATCCAAGTTCGCCATCTGCAGGTCATACAATTTACAATTGCTTTTGAGAAGATTGCATGGGAGGATTCACATGTGCCTCCTTTTGGGGGAGTTTATACTGCTGTTGATTGATAACCACAACTGATGGCTATTTACTGCATAACTACTGTCTTGTTAGATATTTCCTGGACTCTTCTTTTACATCTGTCTACACGCAGGGATTTACGTTAAAAAGTTAACAGTGAAGAGGAGCTATGAAATACATGTTTTAGTGTAATGTTTCTTAACTTAAAAAAATACAACCTCCCTTCTGGTTAACATAAAAATAACACACATTCATTAATGCTCGTATTACAAAGCACTAATAATCCTAATCATCCCTACCATTTACTGATCCCTTAGCTTGGTACCATTGGCCTAAGAACTTATAAACATTAACTAATTTAATACTTACAGCACATTTATGAAGTACTTTTATTCTCATTTTGTAGATGAGAAATCTGAGGTTCTAAGAGATTAAGCAGCTTAGCCAAGGACATAGAGCTAGTTAGTGAGTTGGAGATCTGTCTCACTTCAAATCTATGCTCTTGAAAAACCCACCATACTGCCCCCAAGGATTCCATTTTTCTGTGTTTCAAGCCTACAATGACTGCCTATGTATTTCTCAACTACTCCCCTGCCTTTGAGGTAAACATATAAATATGTGTCCTCCCAGGCAGGGAGCAGGAAAGAATAACCTTTTTCCTCAACGTGCTGTACAACAGCCAAGAGTACAACCAGAAACTGCGAAGCAGTCTCTTGCATCACCAAGCTAGTCCAGTAGTATTCCAGAAGCATTCCAGAAGTCCGGGGTAAAGCTGTGACCCACTCTTCTTCTCCCTGTTCCTGGAGCTTAGGTTGGCAAGTGTGTCCTGATCATATCTGACCCTCTCCACTGACTTTAAATTTAAAGTCGTGTTCAATCAACAATGCCTAAGGTCCAACCCTCTCTCCTAAAGGATCCTCAATTTGCAGTTTCTGTCATATTTTTCTTCAGAGTTTGCCTTTTTAGAAGATCAAGAAGATTTATTTGGGGAGGTATTTTCTTTATTTTTAGTTGAACTTGAGTTTCTATTCTTTTCTGTCCCCAAAGGTGAGGTTCACTTGGGCAAAGTGGAGGCATGCCCACTTCTGGAATCCAGTAATTTTTGGATAGGCTACCTAAATAATTAGTTTGCATGAGAAACCATAGTTCCCTGGGGACAAGAATACTTTAAAGACTGAATTAGGAGATTCTTCAGTTTAATTTAGCTGCAAGGAACAGAACATACCCAAACTAGCTTTAACATAAAGGGGAAATTATTGGGTGGACACAAGGATATCTCATGGACGTAAGGACAGAAAATGAAGATAGTCTTCATGAGGGATTACAATCAGGACATGGAAATTTGTTGGAGGCAAAAATAATCTCTCTCTCTCACTCCACAGTCTGCTTCATTCATTCCACCAAGACTTAATGAAAGCCTACTATGTCAGGCACCATGCTAGGTGGTAAGAGTGCAGAGGTGAACAGAACAGATAAGGTCGGCTTTATTCCTCTCTGTAGACCATCCGTATCTGATCCACTTACCCTGGTTTTACATGCCCTCCTGATTCAAGCCCTCAACAGAAACTGACTCAGTCTCAGCATCCTCAGTTCAAAGACAAAATCTTAGCATAACACACAGCTTGTTACCTCTGGTCCAATCAGGTATCCACCCCTGGTCCAATCAGGTACAGCAACAATGACTCTGGTAGGGAGGGAGGGGGAGTTGCATGGGACAGTCTCAGCAGTCAGGGAAGAAGAAAGTAAATTGTGTGGAAACGGGTTGTTGGTAAGGAGGATATGACCGGTGAAGGAAATGATGATCATCTCATCTCTACTGCAAAGATTTTCAAAGGTAAAAGAATGGGGCTTCCCCGGTGGCGTAGTGGTTGAGAGTCCGCCTGCCGATGCAGGGGACATGGGTTCGTGCCCTGGTCCGGGAGGATCCCACATGCCGCGGAGTGGCTGGGCCCGTGAGCCATGGCCACTGAGCCTGCGCGTCCGGAGCCTGTGCTCCGCAACGGGAGAGGCCACGACAGTGAGAGGCCCGCGTACCGCAAAAAAAAAAAAAAAAGATAAAATGATGAAAGTTTCCATAACTTGATAAAAGAAAAGGAAAGCACCTCAGAAGGGGTGAAAACTCACCATGAGGTATGGAAGGGTTCCCAGACATATGGCCTATGTGGGGACACAAGTTTGAGTCTGAGTGGAAGGCTCTGAATGAAGAACGGGTTACTCAAAAGCCCTCTAACCCTGCATAAGGGGAACCTTGGTGACTTTCCTTGCGAGCAGAGAGGAGAGAGCAGGGGAATTACAGATCTTAAAAACAAGGCCTTCCTTGAAAAGTCTGAAAAAATCTTGTGGCTGCTTAGAAGTTCAAATTATCTAAGGTAAGAAGAAACATTTGTAAACCCTGGAGGCAGTCAATCTCCAGTTTTAAGAGCAGCAGATGGGGAACAGTGACACTGCAGCAATAGCTTACGAAGACTGGAAAGCCTCCCAAAAAATGGGGAGTGGAGTGGCTAAAAGGTGAAATATGCAATGATAAAATTTTTGTGATGGTTGCCTAAGTTTTTCAGGCATTAGGGCTAATGTGGTCTCTGGAAATAGGAATTATAATTATCAATGTAAAAATAAACTCCTCTCCGAAGTCTGGACTGCCAACTTGAATGTCTCAGGTACCTCACTTCTATACACTGACGAGATATTTCAGGTTAACTCCCTTCTTTCAAGACAATCTTGAGAGGGTAAGATATGTCATTTGTTCAACTGCAAATTTCTAAGGAAGTGTTTAATTCTGATCAGATTTACTAGCAGACTCTACTTTGATTTGTAGTTCAACTTACCATTTTGAGAAAGTAAAAATCATGTCTGGTAAAAGTTCCCAAATGAGTATAGTGTCTAAAGTTCTTTAAAACTTGCAATGAAATTCAGTATATGGCAAAAGGCTGCAGATGTAAAGAACTATAGTTACTGTAATACTAACTTAGCAAGCTACAGACATTGCCTTAGGTTGTTTGGACTTAGCAGTTATTTTGTATATGAGTCATAGACTCACTTGCCATGAGGTAAGGTGTCTAGAAATTTTATTTATGAAACCAGGCGGCCTACAATAGCTTATTCTCATTAGCCCTCTCCTAATCAGATCTGAAATCTAGAACTGTTTTCTCAGGGGATGGTCATCCTAACCAGGGGACTCTTTGCCTTTTTTCAGTTCCTTAGTGGTTCCCCTTCTTCTCATTAATTAGTTAATTTGATTCAACAAGTATGTATTAAGCCCCTCTGATGTGCCAGGATCACCACAATCCTTATTCTCACCACACGATTTGGGGAGGGGCAGTCCACCCTGGGCTGTGGGCATGTCTGCAAGTTCTTGCTGGATGTTAAGAATGCCAGACCAATCTCTCCTTGCCTGGGCTATCTATCAGGTTTGTATTTGCCTCAGCCTTGAGGGATGAGGTAATGTCTTACTCTGGGCCAAAGAGTAGCCTTGCTATAAAAGCAGTGGATTCCCCAAGCTCAATGTTCCTTGGCTGCAGCAGAAACCCACTAACATCTACCTGGATCGCTCAGTATCACTCCTTTGGACTAGGAGGACATGAAGAACTGATGGCAACATGATGCTCATGCTGCTTGCTGTGCTCTGAGTAGTAAAGTCCTTTGCCTTTGACCCAAGAGTCTCATGTCTTCTGCCAGCATCCATGGAACAGTAGCAGGCTAACTTATTAACTCTAAGGAGAGTAAAATAAAATCCCAGACCCTGAAACAATCTTAATTTCCAAGAATTTCATCACCCTTAAACAAGCCTCTTGCAGAGTAAAATTCCCTAAAAGTCTGTCTAAAATAGGACAAAGGTAAAAATGTCAACTTTATTCATTATAAATTTGTTTTTATACTTTCTACATTCTCCCAAATTTGTAGCCTGCATATTACAAATTCCATGCTCTTCAAAAGTAACAATTCTTAAAAATTAAGATCTGTGGTACTTTTCTTCCAACAATGCAAACTAAGCAAAATTTCCATGGTTTCTGCTATGTGCCAGGGTCTGCAGGGGATGTAAGGATGAATGAGACATAGTCCCAGTACTTTTAGGACTCAGGGTTTAACAGAGACAGCAAACACAAATGTGTATCTCAAATACAAGACTGAGTGTGATCAGATATAGTTGAATTCTAAGCAAAGAATGGGTAAAGGATGGGGGAGAGGAGATTTAGTTCAGTTATTGTTTATTCAGAAGTCCAAACATGAGCCAAACACTGAAGGACGGAGACACCAACAAGTGGGAAAAATGGGCGAGAGGCAGGGTATAGGAAACGAGGGAAATGGTGTGAAGAGATGCATTGCAGACAGATGGCATGAGATGGGGACACAGCAAGAGCAAAGATGCAGAAGGATCTTGCAGATCATAACAGGAACCAGCAGGTAGTCCAGGGTGCCCAGACACCACTGAGAGATGATGAGTTCAGGCCATTTCTGCTTGAAGTGCCCATGAAACCTTGTAGAGAAATGGTGCTCTCTACAAGAGGTGGGAAATGTTAGTTAAACTGAGGAGAGAGATTAGAACAGGAGATGAATCTGGGAATCATCCACACAGGGGCAATAATTGAAGCCATTACATGAGATTAAAGGAAGCAAAGGTTGGATATGAAGAAGACATGGACTTCTAGAGAATGCCTCTATCCAGGAGTCAAAGAGTGAAACAGTGGCCTGCAGAAGCAGCAGCTGGAAATGTGAGAACCAGGAGAGTGTAGAGACATGATACTGTGCAACAAGTTCTACAGGAAGCCCCAGGATAACAACTAGGAAGAGGCAACTAGATTGGGTGCCTGGAATGTTTTCATTGATCTTGTAAATAGATGTTTCAGAAGAGGACAGACCAGAAGAGTTGATGCATGAGTGTTAAACAAGGAAGTTTAACAGAACTATTCTGAGAAGCACTGCTGTTAAGGGAAGGAAAAAGAATATAGTCTCAAGGGAAATGAATATTTCATAAGAATCATTAGATTTGAACATGTGCATAGGCTAAGGAGAAGATGTCAGAAGGCAAAATTTTTTAAAAAGAGAGATGAAAGAAAGGGACTATGAATAATGAGAAAAATCACAAAATAGGTAAAAAGATGTTGGTTTAAGAAGATAGAAGGAGTAGGCTTGGACACAAGGTAGAACATTGTTTTTCTGAGGCAGAATGGAAGGAGAAATGAATGGCTAATGATATAGAGAAAATCTGAGAGTTCACCATGGATAACCCGGTAACCTAAGTCAAATAGATGGAAATATGGCAGGAGTGAGTTCAGTTTGAAAAGAGAGATCCTGGATTGAAACAGGTGCTGTGGAGAATTGGAAAGATAATCAATTAAGGATGAATAAAAGAATCGATAAGCATCTTTGAGAACCCAGCTATGGTTCACCTTAATGGATCTCATCAGAGTCAGCTGGGGAACCATCTCAGCTCTGGCTTAGAGAGCTGAGCCAACCGAGGGAAGTGCATACAATGGAGGTCAAAGAAACAAAACAGAAGTCTAAGGAGGCAAGGGGCATTTTACAACACTTCAAATGGGCAAAGTGTTTTATTGCTGCATATCAACTACCCAAATACTCTTTTACAATGTTATTTTCACAACTCTGTAAATTTTACCTGATCCATTTTATGTATTGTGAAAGACATAAATAATATAAATGGGTATTAAGAACTTCAGACAAGTTGTTCTTGAATCCTTTTTAAAACTTCACTGAATTTCCAATTTGGGGGTTGAGCCCAAACTAATTTATTTAGGGCCCTGTGGTAGACTGGTTTCCATTTTTTCTCTCAACTGTAACTAATGAATTAATTGTGAGGCTTTGTGTAAAGTCTATCCTCCCCGCTATAATATACATTCCAACTGGGCAGGGAATGTGCCTGTTTTGTTCTGTTCTATATCCTGGAATATTCAGCACCTGGAATAATTCCTAGCGCATAAGAGGTATTCAGAAATATTTGTTGTTGACATGTGGTTGCCAAGGGGGAGGGATGGAGTGGGATTTTGGGGGTTAGTAGATGCAACCTATTATGTATAGAATGGATAGAAAACAAGGTCCTACTATCTAAACCATGACCTTCATAATTTTCATACATGTACTGACCACAATCATTTCTTCCACTACTAAGCTATATAATAATAAAAGATGAACAATCAAAAAAAAAGAAAACAAGGTCCTACTGTATAGCACAGGGAACTATACTCAGTATCCTGTGATAAACCATAATGGAAAATAATATATTAAAAAAAGAAGGTATATATATGTATAACTGAATCACTTTGCTGTACATCAGAACACAACATTTACACATTGTAAATCAACTATACTTCAATAAAAAAAATTTGTGGTTGTTAAATATTTATAAAAGAAGATACCGGATATGTCTGGGTAACCTCTCTTAGTCAATTTGTCATATGCATTGCTTACTGCATGTTTGATAAGTTCGAAATGTTTCTTTTTATTTCAGGAATATCTATAATGTTCAAAGAAGATAATGCCTTTTATTGTCTCTATAAACTATTACATTCTCTGCCTACACTGTTGAAATGACAAGAAACAACATGCTTACTTTTAATTCACCCTCCAATCTCCTCCTTGCAAACTGATGTAAAATTTTCAGAGTATCTCTTAGTGTCGATCCTCACCAATCTTAACAGAAATTTCCACAAATTTATTACCGTATTGCTTTATAAGATCATCATCAGATTTTCTGAAAATTCTGTGACAATGTTTATGTCATAGTCTCTGGCTCAGAAAATGAGTCAGTTAATTAGGTTGTCTGCCCGAACAAATGTTTTCGTCATTCACATCATGATCTTAACTGTCTTTCAGCAATTGAAGAGCCTGTAAATTTATTCTTTCTAACGCCTCACTGCCGCCCTCTTCTGGTGGCACATAACAGCACAGGCACATGAGATAACTAGATGTATATTTTTACTTAATGAAAACAAATATTGCACTCCACAGAACAAAAAAGATACTAATAAATTACAAGACTGAGTAATGATGTGAGAAAATGGAAAACATTTTGAAACATTAAAATGTGACATATTTACCTCACCAATAATCTTCTTTTAACTCCATTTCAGTAAAAATCCATTAATCTTTTTGAATTTCATTATAGAAAAAAATTAATCCATTGTTTTATCTCTATGATGTTTTAATATAACAACAATAAAAATTACACTTGTACTACGGAGAAAGAGTTTGCTAACCAAATTAACAGTGTAAATAGCACTGCAGGGCATGTTTAAATTGCTTGAGAGAAAAAAATCTATTAAACTATTAGAGTATTTTAGAATGACTAAATATATGAAAGAAATACTGATAATTCAAAAGAGTATTATCTATTTATGAAATGCTCCATAGGTCCTTCACTTTCAAATAATGCAGTAGTTCTGAACATACATATCACCTGAATCCTCTGTTCACACTATTCTCTTGACTCCTACCTTATTCTCACTACACATCCTACAGTCAAGGAGGTCTGCCAACTTCTCATAAATGTGGTCTCCACGCTCTCTGTCTCTCCTGTTGCTGCCTGTACTGGGTCCTCTCCAGTTCAGACTGTTAGTCTCTATACTGGTTTTCCTGCTACCCGTCTCTTCCCCCATTTCCACATTCTACTCTTCACAGATTGCCAGATAGCTTCTTAACAACAGAACTGTGTCACTTTTCTACTTAAAAATGTCTGTTGGCTTGTTGTTGCCTATAGGATGAAGTCCAAGCCTCTGATCTTGGCATGGAGAGTCCAACCTGCCATGCTCAGCACTATATACAGTGCAGCATAGTTTCTGCCACTGAGCACCTGCCCTTAGTATCCTGGAATAGCATCCCCCAGCACTTTGTTTTTGACTCTGTGGCAGAGCTTGGTCCGAGGCTCTGTCATACATCAGTTACTTAACTGTCTTCCCAGAGACTGTGACTCCTGAGAGTGGCCAGTGTCTCACTGGTTCTCTTTTGAATCTCCAGCACACAACTGGAGCTAGCTGTGTAACTAACACACAGGAGAAGCTCAGTGCAGGTTTATGAACAGATAAGTGAATGAATGAATGAATGAATGAATGCTACTCTCCCCACCTTTAATGAAATCCTCCATTTTCGAGTCTTAGATTATAATGCCATCCCCCTAAAGCCTTTCTTGACTCTTATCTAGCAGAATTAATTGCTATCACAGTTTTTTGTTCATGTTACAGTTAGCTGTATATACTCCTGTCTCCTGTGCTAGGTCATAATCGCTGAAAAGCAACCTGGGAGAGTGAAAAGGGCATGAGCTGTGGACACAGACAGCCCTGAGCTTGTATTCTAGTTCTGCCACTCATTCTCTGTGTCACCTTCAACAGGTAGCTCAGCTTTTTTTTTTTAATGTTTAATTTTTTTTTATTGAAGTAGTACAGTTGATTTACAATGTTGTACCAATCTCTGCTGTACAGCAAAGTGACTCAGTTATACACATATGGACATTCTTTTTTTAATATTCTTTTCGTTATGGTTTATCACAGGATATTGAATATAGTTAGTTCCCTGTGCTATATAGTAGGACCTTGTTGTTAAATTATTTTATTTTTTTTGGCCGCACCATGCAGCTTGTGGGGGATCTTATCCCCTGACCAGGGATTGAACCCAGGCCCTCAGCAGTGAAAGCGTGGAGTCCTAACCACTGGACCGTCAGGCAATTTCCAAATTATTTTATTGTTTTGGTCAGCTTTTATGAAATGAACATTATTTTCCTCATCTCTAAATGGGGCTAACACTGCTTCCCCATAGGTTTAATGCAAAGATTAAAAAAGAAAGTGAGGGAATTCCCTGGCAGTCCAGTGGTTAAGGCTCCACGCTTCCACTGCAGGGGGCGCGGATTCCATCCCTGGGCGGGGAACTAAGATCTCACGTGGCTCATGACACATACTAGACTTTCATGAAATTTTAGTATTTATTGCCTTTCCCTGAGAGTGAAGACCATATCTAATGTATATCTAGGTTTCCAGGGCTTCAAAAACTACAGAGACTCAGTAATGTTTGCTGAGTAAATAAATGAATTCGAGTTGTATTTGGTCAAAAGTAATATAAGTATATATTTTAACAGTCTTTTAAACTAATACAATTGGTTGTCATTCCTTCCTACTCACAGTATAAATATTGCATCCTAATACTCTGATATGTCTCAAATCAAATTTTTCTCACTTTTATGATTATAGTATTGAAAAGTATACAGATGTCACATAATTTGAGGCATAAATGTTTTCTAATCTTTCAGTTATACTTCCATTTTATATTCTCCTTTATGTAGTCACTGTACAGTATGTTCATGAAGTGTTTCAATAAAAAGAACTAATGTTTATTTTTTAATGGGATAACTATATTATATAATGTTAAGAAAAAGCAGAATATAAAATAGTTCATACAGTATGATAGCAATTATATTTTAAAAAGTCACTGAGGACCAATGATGTTTTTTCCAGAGACAGCAAAAATCCACCCTAAAATTCATATAAAATCTCAAGGGACCCTAAATAATCAAAACAATCTTTAAAAAGAAGAATAAAGTTGGAGGTATCCCACTTTTAGATAAATTGGACTACATCAAAATTAAAAAACTTGTGTGCATCAAAGGACATAATGAAGAGAGTAAAAAGGAAACCCATGGAATGGGGAAAATATTTGCAAATCATATAGCTGATAAGGAGTTAATATCCAGAATATATAAAGAATTCCTACCACCAAACAACAAAAACACAAAAATCCCAACTAAAAAACAGTCAAAGGACTTGAACGGTTCTCCAAAGAAGATATACAAATGGCCAATAAGCATATGAAAAGGAGCTCAACATTACTAACCATTAAGGAAATGACAATTAAAATCACAATGAGATACCACCTTACACCCACTAGGATGGCTACTATGAAAAAAAAAAAGGAACAGAAAAAGTTTTGGCCATGATGTGGAGAAGTTGGAACCCTAGCACGCTGTTGGTGGGAATATAAAATGGTGTAGCTGCTATGGAAAACAGTATGGTGGTTCCTCAAACAATTAAAAATAGAATAATCATATGATCCAGCAATTCCACTTCTGAGTACATACTCAAAATAATTGAAAGCAGGGGCTTGAAGAGGTATCTGCACTATTCACAATAGCCAAAAAAAGATGGAAGCAACCTACGTGTCCATTAACAGATAAATGGATAAGCAAAATGTGGTATATACGTACAATGGAATGTTATTCAGCCTTAAAAGGGAAATTCTGACAACTGCTAAAACATGGATGAACTTTGAGGACATTGTACTAAGTGAAAAAAGCCAGTAACAAAAGGACAAATATTGCATGATTCTACTCACATGAGGTCCCTAGAGTTGTCAAATTCAGAGAAAGAAAGTAGAATGGCGGTTGCCAGGGGGCGGGTAGAGGGGAGAATGAAAAGTGTTTGTTTAATGTTACAGCGTTTCAGTTTGGCAAGATGCAAAGAATTCTGTGGATGGATGGGAGTGATGGTAGCACAACAACGTGAATGTAAGTTAATACCACTAAATGTGTACACGTAAAAATAGTTACAAAAGTAAACTTTATGTGCATTTTACCACAATTTAAGAAAATAATTTAAAAATAATCAGAAGGAAATACATCAAAATATTGAGTTTTTGACTCTAAGTAATATTTTTTGATTATTTTCCTCTTCTTTTCATATTTTCTACAATGACTACATATAGCTATATCATTAGGAAAAAAGAATTTAATTCAGAAGTTTTATATGAAAACTTACCCCAAATCTGCGTTTATTAGATTTCAATCCACTTCTGATTTAGGAGAACTTCCTAGTTAAGAAAAAGAAAGTTAAACTCAGAGGCCTCTCTTATAATAAAAGTATAAACACAGTAGGAAATAATCTCTACTCTTTATTTCCTGCATTATGTCATAGGCATTGTTGCATGCTTGCTATCTGAAACATCCGGGTAAGAGAACAAAGGAAACTCATGTTCCTGTGTCCCCAGCGAGAGTGGAGAAGTTACATCTGGTCATCGCTGTTCCTCACTTTAGATACACAAGGAGGAGGAATATCACATCAAGGAAGACCAGATCCTGTCCAGAGTGCTTGATGGGGGACAAATCTCTTTTGGTCTCCCCCTTACCCGAGCCCCTTAAATAGAGGAGGAGGTCTCAAATCTCTCCTTAGACTTTTGAAGCAGTTCAACCATAAAGGAGAGAAACCTCACTATTGCAGGTCTAAACTATCAGGGGTGGTACTATCTGATAATTTCGTTATGCAGGAAATAGCGAGCCTTTGCAGAAAAAACCCTACCGGATATCTTGTCTCTTGAAGTTCTTAACTCCCATTCACCGACTTTAAAAAAAATCTATTTATTACTTTTGGGGCTTGCCAGAGAGAGGGAATTCCCCTGGTTATTTATACAAAAATTTTGTTAAAAGAGTTTGCAGTAATAATCACTACTTTTTCATATGTTAACAATGGCAATACAGGACTTCCCTGGTGGTCTAGTGGTTAAGACTCTGCACTTCCACTGAAGGGGGCAAGGGTTCGATCCCTGGTTGGGGAACTAAGATCCCACATGCCTGCTGAGCAGCGTGGCCGGAAAAAAAAAAAAAGGCAATATATTACATTTCATAACGTTTTACATTTTTCAGTCACCTTGAAAAATCTCTCAAGGGGCAGCTTAGGTACCTAGCGCCCCTGAACCACCAGTTCTGGATAAGCAGCCTCCTTTGCTCTATTGCCACTTTGGACCTTGCTTTTTCCTTCCTTGTTTAAGCTGCACAGCCCTCCTCCCCACAGCTTTGAATTTCATGTCATCACCCACTGTCCCTCATTGTTCTTGTCAACTGCCAACTCCCAGGGCATTTAATTCCTGGATCCTTACTATTCTCTCCAAACCACCCCTACTCTTGGAGAATTCAACTATATAGTGATGAGGGGTTCTCAGTTCCTTGAAATCGTTTCTTCAAAGATCTTGTCCTTAACCCAACTTTAGGTATTCGTTCCCAAGGTCATACAGCCTACACTTTGTTATGACCAAATTTATTCTTCCATACTTTCAAATTCATGTATTCCACTCTCTGTCCACTACCACACATCTTGTCCCTTTTGAGTCTCCCAAATCCAACAATCCTAACATTCCACTGGGACTTCTAATCCACTGGTCCTATCACCTTTCCATAGGCCCTCACCCCCTTTGAGGTCCTGTCTCTTCTTTTTAACCAGCTTAATTTCCATGGTCAATCATCATAATCACCATCCACATACACCTTTGACTCCCTTGTTTTTAATATTTGCATGTCAAAATAACAACTTTAGTTAAATCCAACTTTTACACAGCTGAGCAATGATGGGAAGAAAACATAACTGTGCCACCTGTTCTCACTTTAAATTTCTGACTCTGAACCTGTTGGGAAAACTAATATTCAGGCTTCAGAGGCAGAAGCAGGCCTCTGACAGACCTGTGACGCTGCCCGGACTGCGCCGCCCCTGCTTGCACACCTAACAACTGCTGCTAGCAAGTCAAGTGGCGCTTATGATAAGAAAGGGAGTGGGTCTTGGAATTTCTTGAGCCCTGGGGACCTGGCCAGTCCCCCAGGGTCTGGAAAATCTTGTGACTCACATGGTGAAATCAACAGCATTTTAAAAAGTGAATCCAGAGCTGCATTTTTGCACGCAAACTGATGATATCAATTTGCGGCCTGGAATTATAAACGGAAGCCCCCAGAACTCCAATCTGAAGTCTCACCCGTGGGGTGGATGCACGGCCTGGGACCTTTCCCAATTGGGGCTCCAGACTGCTGTCACTTGAGACTTCGCAGCTGCTATTTTGATCCGGAAGTAGGTGTCAGCCCAATTCAGTGATGTATACCCTGTTACATTTCCCTAATATTCTTGTTTCTTTCCTTCTAATGATTGTATATTGAAATTAAGTTGAATCACCTTTCATTAAAGAATTGATTAAAGCTATTTATGTGAAACGAGTGGTTATTTTGCCAGTGAATCCAATGAACCTTAAAACCGAAAACAGGCTTTCAGCAAAACAGAACTTCAGCAACTAATGCTGCAATCACACTGCACTTCTTGGGTCCATTCACCTTCCAATCTCTTAGTTGCCTATTTCACACTTTCTCTCCCTCCTCTACCCTCATTCTCAGCAATCAGAAGAGGATTTCCACAGACTCCCACCCCCCTCTACCAATCTAACAGCAGCTGCACCCCACACCCTGCCTTCCCATCTGCTGTCAGAGATGAATCACCCATTCTCTTTTTTTTCTTTGTGTGTGTGTTTAAAAGAAAATCAACAAATGTTTATTGAGATGTCATAGAGTACAAAATAGATTTTTAAATGCTTGAGATAAAAATCAAGTAACTGTTTATGTCAGTAAAAATATTAACTTTAATATGTTGTCTCTTGTGTATGGAAATGATGGTCTTGATTTACTATCAGTAGGACATTCCCTTTGTTTACTTAACTAGTGATTAAAAAACTCTTACCTCCTGAAACAATTAAATGGATAGTGTTGGTCTCATTAACATATTTGGACCATCTGATTCACATGGAGGTAGATAAATCTGAGAAATGTGAAACTAATAAAAACAGATAATTGCAAAATTACAAAGCACACTGGATGAAACAGGGCTAAAATCACTTGCCTATACTGCTTTGTGAGAGTGTACACTGTAACAACTCTTTTTAATTAATTTATTTTTTAAAAAAGTAGGTCACTGTTGGTTATCTGTTTTATTTTTTAAACTTTATTTTATTTATTTTTTATACAGCAGGTTCTTATTAGTTATCTATTTTATACATATTAGTGCATATATGTCAGTTCATATATCCCAGTTCATCCCACCACCACCCCTGCAGCCACTTTCCCCCCTTGGTGTCCATATGTTTGTTCTCTACATCTGTGTCTCTATTTCTGCCTTGCAAACTGGTTCATCTGTACCATTTTTCTAGATTCCACATATATGCATTAATATATGATACTTGTTTTTCTCTTTCTGACTTACTTCACTCTATATGACAGTCTCTAGGTCCATCCACGTCTCTACAAATGACCCAATTTCATTCCTTTTTATGGCTGAGTAATATTCCATTGTATATATGTACCACATCATCCTTATCCATTTGCCTGTTGATGGGCATTTAGGTTGCTTCCATGACCTGGCTATTGTAAATAGTGCTGCAATGAACATTGGGGAAGAATCAATATTGTGAAAATGACTATACTACCCAAAGCCATCTACAGATTCAATGCAATCCCTATCAAATTACCAATGGCATTTTTTACAGAACTAGAACAAAAAAATCTTAAAATTTGTATGGAGATACAAAAGACCCCGAATAGCCAAAGCAATCTTGAGGGAGCTGAAGGAATCAGACTCCCTGACTTCAGACTATACTACAAAGCTACAGGAATCAAGACAATATGGTACTGGCACAAAAACAAAAATATAGATCAATGGAACAGGATAGAAAGCCCAGAGATAAAGCCACACATCTATGGTCAACTAATCTATGACAAAGGAGGCAAGGATATACAGTGGAGAAAAGACAGTCTCTTCAATAAGTGGTGCTGGGAAAAGCGGACAGCTACATGTAAAAGAATGAAATTAGAACACTCCCTAACATCATACACAAAAATAAACTCAAAATTAATTAAAGACCTAAATGTAAGACCGGACACTATAAAACTCTTAGAGGAAAACATAGGAAGAACACTCTGACATAAATCACAGCAAGATCTTTTTTGACCCACCTCCTAGAGTAATGGAAAAAAAAAAGGGACCTAATGAAACTTAAAAGCTTTTGCACAGCAAAGGAAACTATAAACAAGATGAAAAGACAACCCTCAGAATGGGAGAAAATATTTGCAAATGAATCAACGGACAAAGGATTAATCTCCAAAATATACAAACAGCTCAGGCAGCTCAATATTAAAAAAACAAACAACCCAATCCAAAAATGGGCAGAAGACCTAAATAGACATTTCTCCAAAGAAGATATACAGATGGCCAAGAGGCACATGAAAAAAAGCTGCTCAACATCACTAATTATTAGAGAAATGCAAATCAAAACTACAATGTGTTATCACCTCACACCGGTTAGAATGGGCATCATCAGAAAATCTATAAACAACAAATGCTGGAGAGGGTGTGGAGAAAAGGGAACCGTCTTGCACTGTTGGTGGGAATGTAAATTGACACAGCCACTATGGAGAACAGTATGGAGGTTCCTTAAAAAACTAAAAATAGAACTACCATACGACCCAGCAATCCCACTACTGGACATGTACCCAGAGAAAACCATAATCCATTCTCTTATGTAAAACCAATCATTCCATTCACACAATAATTCTACCCCTCTCTCTACTCAAGCACATTGATGCACGTTTTTGCTCTCCTCTTCTGCCTCTTACATCACCAAGTTTTTGCTCTCCACTGGCTCATTCTTATCAATTTACAAACAAGCCATTATTTCTTTCACCTTAGGAGAAAAGTCTCCTGACTTCACTTTCGTCAGTAGCTATTGCTCTTTGCAGCAAAAATTCCTTGAAAGAACTGTTCCTACTTGAGCTTTCAACCTGTCTTTTCCCATTCTCTTTTAAATGTACTCCAATCAGACTATTGTTCCATCACTCCACTGAAGCTGCCCTGGTCAAAGTCACTGATAACTCCACGTACCTAAATCCAATGGTCAGTTCTCACTCCTCATCTTAGTTGACCTACCAATAGCATGTACACAGTCCCTTCCTCCTCTACTGCCCTCCGGGATACCACACTCTCTTGGTTTTCCTACTATCTCACTGATCACTCCTCCTCAGACTTTTCAGTTGGTTCCCTCTCCTCTCCTAGACCCCATCATATTGGAATGTGCAAAGGCTCAGTCTCTGGCCCTCCTCCTTTCTCCATCTAGATCCACTCCTTGGTGATTTCATTCAGTTCATGGTTTTAAATACCACGTATTGTTTAAAAGTCATCTGATTTCTATCTCCAGTTCAAACTTTTCTCTTGAACTTTTCAGAAACATATTTTCAACTGTTTGATATGTGCACTTGGATATGCAATAAGCATCACACTTTCAAGATGTCCACATTGAACTCCTGATCTGCCTCAGCTTATGCCTACACCCTTCCAGGAGAGTGAGATGAAAGACCAGCTCTTAGAAGAGCTGTGCATTCAGAAGATGCTGAGTGGGAGCAGATGGGGTGACTGGAAAGGATACATATTTTCGGGGAAATTTGGCCAGGGGAACTCCTTGGTTCCCTCAGGTTCACTCAGCCTTTCACTTTGTATGTGTGCAGCTTTCAGTCTAAAAAGCTTTTCCTTTGACAACCGTGACTTGGGGGAATTACGGTGTTGAGATGCTGTGGAACTTCTGAAATCTGTTGCATAATAAGTAATGCTTTTCTTTTCTTCCACTCTGACTTCCTTTTTCACACACAGTGGCTACTAGCTTGCAGGTGAGAGGTATTACCAGCCTACTGGATGCTTCCCAGTAGCCTTGGTCAAGAAGTATTTAAATTATAAAAGTCTTGAAGGTTGTGCCACAGTAATCTCTGATGTATTATTTCAGAATTTAGATTTTTCTTTTTTTCTTTTTTGTGGTACGCGGGCCTCTCACTGTTGTGGCCTCTCCCGTTGCAGAGCACAGGCTCCGGACGCACAGGCTCAGCGGCCATGGCTCACGGGCCCAGCCGCTCCGCGGCATGTGGGATCTTCCCGGACCAGGGCACGAACCCTTGTCCCCTGCATCGGCAGGCGGACTCTCAACCACTGCGCCACCAGGGAAGCCCAAGAATTTAGATTTTTGAAACAGTTTATTATTATGAGTGCAAAAAGTGTTATTGTAGAAAATCTGGAGAAAAAGTATGGTAAAAAAGAAAATAAGAATTACCTATGGTCTCACTAATAAATAAGCGCTATAAATATTTTGATATCATTGTTTCTGTGCATGGTTATAATACTCATAATGAAGTTTTAAAAAGTGTAAGTTTTCAAAATTTGAGTATTCTTTGACTATAATTAAGCAGTCTGATTTTTGCCTCTCAATTACGATGCCTACATATATTCCGAAGTGATTTAACAAAACATGGTGACACTGTACATACTTTGGTGGCACTTCCTTTTACTATGTCCTATGGTTAACTTAGGGATGTTTACTGCATGTGTTATCTTCTGTTTTTCTTTCAGCCTTACTTTGCAACTAGACATCCTTACCACTCTGCCTGCCCCCTACATCCCACCTCTCACAGATGACTAATCCCAACCCTCATCAGTGAGTGTTAACCTTTATCTAAATTTTCCTAAGAAAAGATCTCTCCTATCGTGTATAGGGCAGGCATAGTGCACTTAATAGCAGGATGCAGGAGCCTGAAGTAAGGCCAGAACCTCCTTTGGAGTTATCTGTTCAAGTCAGGAAGGCACCTGAAGGACAAACACAGCTGCAGGTACTGGGGAAAGTCTGGTCTGGCAGGTATGTCATCTCACTTGCAAGGGATGTGAAAAGACACTGGCAGAGTTCTAGCAAATGGTTGCAATTAGAGGTGGAGGAAGTGTACTGCATGAGGTAGAGTAATGGAGTCACCCTAACAGCACAGCCAAGAGGTGGAAATAATAATTATTACCATTTATTAAATAAATACGACAAATAATAGTACCTGACTCACAAAACTGTAGTGCATATTAAGATAATGTATATAAGCCTTGTAGCAATAAGACTGACATACAGGTAGTCCCCCCTTATCCACAGGGGATCAGTTCTAAGACACCCCAGTGGATGCCTGAAACCGTGAACAGTACTGATGAAATAAAATTTGTATTTTAAAGTAGGACAAGAAAATTTAAGCATAAAATTCTCTCTGTCCGTTTGGGCCTCCTCCCTCCCCCTTTAGTGTGCGGTGTTCATCTGCATTATACATTAACCAGACCTCCTCAAAGGTGGGAATGCCTGCTCAACCGCAAAAGTCAATTTTTTTTTTCCCTTTCTTCGACACTAACGTTTTCTTAACTTGGTAAGTGAATTTTCATTGACAGTACCGAACCTTATATTTACCCTACACACATTATCTATGACAAAGTTTAACTTATAAATTAGGCACAGTAAAAGATTAACAATAACTAATAATAAAATAGAACAACTGTAATAATATACTGTAAAAGAAGTTATGTGAATGTGGTCTCCCTCTGTCTCTTTCTCAAAATATCTTACTGTACAAATTTTATGCCTTTCTCTTTTAACTACACACTAATCATGCACTAGGGCCAAAATTGTTGCAGTCTGAGGTGTGACAGCAAAACTAGCACAAACTTCATTTTCTTTCTTTACAATTTCACGAACAGAAGATTCGTAGATCTTGCTTACCGTAGATCTTAGCAAATTCAGCGCACGACTTTTTTTCCTTTCCTTATTAAGTCGAGAACTTTCACCTTTTCACTTAGAGGAAGCACTTTAGAGCTTCTCTTTGGCATATCCGAATTGCCAGTATCACTACTCTGGCTTTTTTTTTTTTTTTTTTGAGTTACGCGGGCCTCTCACTGTTGTGGCCTCTCCCGTTGCGGAGCACAGGCTCCGGACGCGCAGGCTCAGCGGCCATGGCTCACGGGCCCAGCTGCTCCGCGGTATGTGGGATCTTCGCGGACCGGGGCGCGAACCCGTGTCCCCTGCATCGGCAGGCGGACTCTCAACCACTGCGCCACCAGGGAAGCCCATTACTCTGGCTTTTTAGGGCCACTGTTGAGTAAAATCATGGTGACTTGAACGCAGCGCCTGCCTATCATATACCGCCACCGTCGGTCTGATAACCAAGATGGCCGCTAGGTAACTAATGGGCGGCTACACTCCACAAACAGACGATCCACGCTATTCACGCCCCAGCCAGACAGCGCGAGATTTCATCACGCTACTCAGAAGGGTGGGCAATTTAAAACTTAGGAATTGTTTACTTCTGAAAATTTTCATTTAATATTTCCGGATGGAGAGTAACTAAAACCATGGAAAGCAAAATCATAGATAAAGGGGGACTACTGTACAGAATATGCTCAATAAATATGCATTAATGAATAATGGATACTTATTATTAACTATATTTAGCATTGGTGAACAGATTGTCATTTATGGTGAGTAGGAGAGACACCTGCTTTCATGGCTTCTTAGACTTTTAGATACTGCCTGTTCATGAATTCCCTGAACTCTGTGATCTGTTCACTTCATGTTGGATCCCAGCCACACAGTAAGTCTCTTGCTCCCAGGCTCTTTCTATTCATCACGCATTAGGATACCTGGGTTCTAATTCTGGCGCTGTCACAAACCAATTGTATGAATTTAGGCAAATCACCTTTCCCTGCTAGACCTCAATTTACTCACCTCTAAAATTAGGGGGGTTTTAGAGATTATCATACTAAGTGAAGTAAGTCAGACAGAGAAAGATAAATATTGTATGATATCACTTACACGTGGAATCTAAAAAATTATACAAATGAACTTATTTATAAAACAGAAACAGACTCACAGACTTAGAAAACAAACTTATGATTACCAAAGGGGAAAGGTGGGGGGAGGGATAAATTAGGAGGTTGGGATTAACATATATACACTACTATACATAAAATAGTTAATCAACAGGGACCTATTCAATACTCTGTAATATCCTATATGGGAAAAGAATCTGAAAAAGAATAGATGTAAGTATATGTATAACTAAATCACTTTGCTGTACACCTGAAACTAACAAACTATTGTAAATCAACTATACTCCAATACAAAATCATTTTTTTTAATGTTAAGAAAAGAAAAAAAATTTTTTAATAAAATTAGGGGGGGTTGCTAAGGTCTCTAAAGTCCTTTCCAACTCTACGATTCTGTAATGCTATTTCCACCTCTCAAAATTCAGCAGCAAGTAACTGAAGATCAGTGTCGGCCTGGTCTGCTAGCATAGGAGCTACGTGGTCTCCACGGGATTTAACGTAGAATTATTTCCTCCCTAGAATGAATTCCCAAAAAGAAACTGCCAATATGACCATTTTAATGGTCACTGGCACATACCATGTTATGTTAATGGCCCTGGACCTAGATGATGCTCTCCCCAACTCCCACCCTTCAGCCCCAACCTGAACCCCACTTCAGAGATAATGGTATCTCAATGAAACCAGCAAAATGGAGCTACAATGCTTACTCTGGGATACTTCACCCTCTCTATGATTCTTATTTCAAAAAATATTAGCTACATGCTGCATCTCTTCGATTTTATGACAATTCATGAGGACCGCAGGTCTGATAAAAGTTTGATAAAGCATTTCTCTATCTATATTTTGTACATCTATAATTAGGAATTTCAACAGATTGCATTATCAGTTGAGCTCTGTCACCAAGGACCAGTGAAGTTCAAAGATATTGCACTGGTTCGGAAAATATCCACTTCTCAAACACATTACAGCAGTATTTCCAAAATTTTAGCCATTTACATGCCACTTTCACAATCTTGACCATATCTGCATATTATCTGTAACAGTAGTTATTTGATCATTTCCTTAAAATCAATAGTAAAGTGGCTCACTTCCTTTTTTACTTAACATCTTTCTGGGCAATAATATCCATGAAATCATACATTTTAAAAGCTAATTATATTTTTAATGCACATTAAACTAAGCACAACTCAAATTTTCAGTTTGGATATGTGACACCTAAAAACAGTAATTTGTATACCATACTTTGGGCAAATGATATTAATATGTAACTGATATTTAAGCTATGATCATCTCTTTCTGTTCTTCAGACATAGAAGAATGATAGCATCAGATAATATTCTTACTTTCAAATTCATCTACTCCACTGAACTCTATAAACAGAGCAAATCACAACATCCTGAGAAAATAGATGTCACTGTCAATAACAAGAAACAGAGTCCCCCATATAGAGCGGCAACAAATACAATAAACATAAATATGGGGCCTCCCTGGTGGTGCAGTGGTTGAGAATCCGCCTGCCAATGCAGGGGACACGGATTCGATCCCTGGTCCGGGAAGATCCCGCATGCTGCGGAGCAACTAAGACCGTGCACCACAACTACTGAGCCTGTGCTCTAGAGCCTGTGAGCCACAACTACTGAGCCCACGCACTGCAACTACTGAAGCCCGCGCGCCTAGAGCCCATGCTCCGCAACGAGAGAAGCCACGGCAATGAGAAGCCCGCGCACCACAACAAAGAGCAGCCCCCACTCACCGCAACTAGAGAAAGCCCCTCGCGCAGCAACAAAGACCCAACACAGCCAAAAATAAATAAATTAAAAAAACCCATAAATATGGAATGAGTTTACAACAAAAGTTTGAATGTCCATTCTTGTTAAAGTTCTTCAACCCATAGAACTTAAAATATCAGGAAATAAAAGCATTTACAATGAACATTTTATTTTGAAAAGCTGTCATTCTCTGCAAAAGATTAAGGGACAGAAAAATAGTACATGTGCTGTGTTCTGGGAAAGGGGTCAGTGAAATTTTGGAATGGGAGAAGCCATGGAATTTCAGAAATATTTTGAAATGCACACACTTATTCTTAAGGAAAATTCCAGGTTCTAAACCCAAACTTAGATCACATAGCACTTAAGGGGGGATTGTTACAGCTTAACAAATCAGGCGCAAATCAGTATTATTTTATGTGAGATTTTATAATATCCATCACAATTTACATATAGCTTTTTTTAACTTCAAAAAATAATATTTTAGAGTTTAAAGTAGTTATTGTCTCTCTACTCATGCAAGTGGATGCTATAAAATTTTGGAGTCTTGTTGGGGGAAGAACTTGAAGAATTCATCTCAGACTCAAAAAGACATTTGAAGTGGAGAGTAAATTATTGCTAGAATAATTTAAAGTGTTTTGTTTCTTTTGAGGCTGCAGGTTGACAGGATTTGGACAAAGGAGGTGGGAAGACAGAAGTAAATTATTTTGGTCAGTGGATATAAAGACTTGACTTGGCTTTTGTTTACATCTGTTGTGTTATCCAAGCGGTAAATTAACCTACACCCACCCTTACCCAAAATAATGCACACCGTACAGTCATGTAATCTGCTGACACACCACTCAGACCTAGGGGTGCACAGCTTCTGTGGTATAATTACTAATACTCTTTTTGGTTCACTTGAATTCGAGGTCAAGGAGGAAAGAGGAGAAACAACAGAATCTTGAGACTATGATGAAGCATCATGTATAGACTTGTACAGCAACAGTGATTACATGTGAAGAATTAAAAATGTTCTTAACAATGAAGTATCAGCCAACCAAAACCGAATATTGTTTCTCATAAGAGTACTAGCTGCACTAAGTAAAAAGAAAAGGCAGAGGGAGATAGAAGCAAACAGAGATGCCATTATGTTGTGACATAAAGTCCCCTCCCTTCTGATCCTGCCTCTCTTTTTGCCCTCACCCACCTGCAAATTCCAAACAATTCTAAAGGTTTTAATCTGTGGCTTTAAAAAGTCATCCGGACCCCTAATTTTAAATGCTAAAATTGGTTAATGAAAGGACTCTTTTGAATAGAAATACGAAGGATTTTAATTTTTCATACTTTCTCTCTACATAATGCTTCTCCACATCCAGAATTCCCCTCGGGGTTCATCCCAAATGAGAAGAGCAATTTTTCAGCCTTATCTGTTTCCTGGCAAAACTATTGAGGCCATGATAAAAGTGACAGTTTCTGTTATCACTACCTATATACTCCAGGCAAACGTCCCAAGGTTAATTTTTCAAATAAGTAATCCCAGTTCCTGTAATCAAAGATCATGATTCAGTGATAAATAAAGCCAGATGTTCACTAGCAGCAGTTCTAGCAAGTCTCATGACTTGAGGACTTTATTATATAAACTTTTTTTTTTTTTCTTTTTTGGCCGCCCAGCGCGGCGTGGGGGATCTTAGTTCCCTGACCAGGGGTGGAACCTGCGCCCCCTGCAGTGGAAGCCCGGAGTCTTAACCACTGGACCGCCAGGGAAGTACCCATTATTTAAGCCTTTAAAAGAAAGGGGTTTCGGGACTTCCCTGGTGGCATAGTGGTTAAGAATCTGCCTGCCAACGCAGGGGACACAGGTTCGAGCCCTGGTCCGCGAAGATCCCACGTGCCGTGGGGCAACTAAGCCCGTGCTCCACAACTACTGAGCCTGAGCTCTAGAGCCTGCGAGCCACAGCTACTAAGCCACTAAGCCCGTGCGCCTAGAGCCCGTGATCCGCAACAAGAGAAGCCACTGCAATGAGAAGCCGGAGTACCGCAACGAAGAGCAGCCCCCGCTCACCGCAACTAGAGAAAGCCCGCGCACAGCAACGAAGACTCAACGCATCCAAAAATAAATAAAATATTCAAAAAAAAAAAAAAAAAAAGCTGGTTTCTTTTCTCTTCCTAATAACCTAACTTTACTGCTGTAGGTGGTCCTTTTCCCCTCCCCCTCCCTTTCAGGGGAGTTTTCAGAAGTGCAAATGTTCTTGGAGCTCCAAAGTTATTTCAATGTAGAGAAGGCCACCAGGTGGAAACAGGGTCACAATTTAAGAAAACACTGCCTTAAAAACTATGTCATCTTTTATACCCACATCTACTGAGTTTTTGTCATTAAAAGGCTGATACTCACCTTTATCTCGAAGAAGAGGAAATACACTATAAAACTAGCAAATCTAACTCTGAAAAAAGTTAATTATAGCACAACCTCCCTGAAATATACTGTTTCTCATAAACGGCCTCCGTTTCAGGAAGTAGGAATCTGAAAGAAAACATAGACTGTTATTGTCTCAGAGTTTGATTGTGCAATTCAACTCCGGGACTTTCAGCAGTTCTGGAATTGCTTAAGTGAAAGGTATTCTGGGAGTTGTATTACTACAGAAAAGTTCCTTCTTCTAAAGAAAGTGCAAGAAAACTCCTTATTTGGACTAAGTCAGAATGGAGAGCCAGTCCCCTTGAGAGCCGAGGAAAGAGACCGTTAGTAAGAAACAATGAACATGACATTGTTTGTGATCTATTATCAAAAGAAATTCATGTTACAGCACCATTCGGCGCTCCATCTATTTTAGAATTAGTGTGCAGAATTGAGCTTATTGTTACAAGGACACCTATATTACCAAGTTTTTGAATTGAAAAATGAAATTGGGATTGACATGTATACACTGATGTGTATAAAATTGATGACTAATAAGAACGTGCTGTATAAAAAAATAAATTAAATAAAATTCAAAAATTAAAACAAAATGAAGTTGGAATTTATCTCATAGAAAATCTCATTGGGCTGACTGGCTTAACAGTGAGGACTATCAACTAGTGTTATATAGTGGATATCGTCCTTCAATCTGAATCTGCGGCTACAAATTTTGACAAAAAAATATCAAAAGTACATGAAAAGATATTTAAATGTTTAACAACATTTTATTGGAAAAGTTGTTGACGTCAACAATATTGTAATTTCCTCAGTCCTTTCTGAGCCTGCTGGATTAAAGAAGTGTCCTCTCCAGTGAAGGAGTAAGACATTTCATTAGTAGTCATTTGATAAGTCTTGGTAAAACCTTTTTGATATAGTTCCCCCAAACTGAGAAATTGAATGACGAATAAGTGGGTGACAAATCCTTCGGCAAGCTGGATGGTTTCCAGCTCTGCTTCTCAACAAAACAGAAAAAGAAACTACTTACGTATTCAGCTACTAAGTATTTTAAGTACTAAATACTCAGTATTTAGACAACTTAAAAAAATTTTTATGATAGATCACTATGTAATTCTTAATATATGACCTTAGAAGAAGTTCAAATAACCAAATGAATTGTATATCAAAACTCTTTCTATCTCCTTTTATTTATGTAAAGAGTTTCTCTTTTCTTTGTATGCATTTTTTTTGTAGAATGCTGGTTTATTCCAGCTTTCAGTAACATTCATCCATGAACTAATTTTTAAAAACCTTATAAATCGGGCTTCCCTGGTGGCGCAGTGGTTGAGAGTCCGCCTGCCAATGTGGGGGACACCGGTTCGTGCCCCAGTCCGGGAGGATCCCACGTGCCGCAGAGCGGCTGCGCCCGTGAGCCATGGCTGAGCCTGCGCATCTGGAGCCTGTGCTCCACAACGGGAGAGGCCACAACAGTGAGAGGCCCGCGTACCACAAAAAAAAAAATAAATAACTAAATAATAAAAAGAGAGAAAACCTTATAAATCTCACTGAGAAATGCATTTTCCATAAAATCTTATTCTGTTTAATAGTTATTCACCAGAATATTTTTGTCTTTCTAATCTATTATGAATTCATAATCCTTGTAATGTATAACTCTGTATTTAAAAAATTAACACTTAAAGTCTATGGTCAGAGGAAATAAAAAAGAAATTTAAAAATGTTTAATTTTAGTATGCACATGTTTTTATTGTAAAGAAATATGACTTTTTTTTTGGCTGCTTGGCTTGCAGGATCTTAGTTCCCCCACCCAGGCCCTCAGCAGTGAAAGTGCGGAGTCCTAACCACTGGACTGCCAGGGAATTCCCAAGAAATATGATTAAAATAACTTTCAAGCATATAAACTACTAATATTAGGAGAAAATTCTATGGAGAAAGTGGAAAGGAAATAAAAGTTAAAGGAGATGAATAATATAAACTTTCCAGTTGTTAAACTTGTACATGTACAAGAACTTGTACCTGTGTTTTTAAATGGATGATGGGGTCAGCAAATTACTAGCATATATAATTTCCATTGGGTACATCTAAAAGAGTTATTAAACATCTGACTTAGATCATTTGCAACTATTTAAAGTGTTGATAAAAGATGGATATCAACTTAAAAATGTGTGAGTGTTGTTTTTGTAAAATTCTGTTTGAGAGTAAATGAGCAAAAATGTTAGAAATTCAGTATTCTAGAGCCTAAAAGAGGGCATTGGATACTTGGGAATGGAAAGAGAGAAAAAGGGTACTGATACTTTTATCATCCTTATTTGAGGGATGCAATGAGGCATTTATCTTGCCTACTATCTGGACAACAGGTGAATCTGTCTCCAATAGCGATTTCTGGTAGAATTCCCAGAGCCATGGAAACACAAAGATAGAATGTCTCATTTATGATCACAATGTTGAGCTTTAGAAAGATTTCAAAGATAAAAATTCTTTGAGATGGAAAACTAATAACGCAAGTCTCAACTATTGTGAGATGTACACTCATAAAAGAAGTACATTATGAATCACTTAGAAAAACTGGTTGCACCATCATATTCATTTTTATTTTCTAGGTTTGACTATTTTCTTATCTTGACTATAAATCGCTAAAACAAGCTGATATCATTCATTTGTTCAGATAACATGTTTAGAGCATTTATATTGTGCCTAGTGTTACATTGGTGCCATGGATTCAGACCGACCACGTAAGAAATACCCTTAATGCAATCACAGCGACAGATAGATTGGTGGATATATGGCTAGAAATTACCTGGAAAGATAGGAGTTAGCTCATAATATGAGAGCTTTGTGTTTAATTCTAAGGAGTTTGAACTTTTATCTTGAAAGCACTGGGGAATCATAGAAAAATTGAAGGAATATGGTAAAATCATATAACTATTTTAGAAAGAATGCTCATTGTAGTAGGAAGGTTGGATTATGGGACAAGGTTTATTCCAGGAGAAAATCATGGTAGTGGATGGATTAGAAGGCAAGACTGGAGTTAGGAAATTGAGTTAGAAGACTACTGCACTGGTCTATACTGCAATCATGACTGGGCTTAATTAATAACAGTAGATAAAAAGCAGAAAGAA
The DNA here is from genome assembly GCF_949987515.2 of Delphinus delphis. NCBI lineage: Eukaryota > Metazoa > Chordata > Mammalia > Artiodactyla > Delphinidae > Delphinus > Delphinus delphis. Next base: position 111,424,818 of record NC_082687.1, on the reverse strand, counting down.
ATACCGGCTTCCCTGTGGCGCAATGGTTAAGAATCTGCCTGCCAATACAGGGGGCACAGGTTTGAGCCCTGGTCCAAGAAGATCCCACATGCCGCCGAGCAACTAAGCCCATGCGCCACAACTACTGAGCCTGTGCTCTAGAGCCTGCGAGACACAACTACTGAAACCTGCGTGCCACAACTACTGAAGCCCACGTGCCTAGAGCCTGTGCTCTGCAACAAGAGAAGCCACCACAAAGAGAAGCCTGTGCACTGCAATGAAGAGTAGCCTCCGCTCGCCACAACTAGAGAAAGCCCGTGCACAGTAATGAAGACCCAACACTGCCAAAAATAAACAAATAAAATAAATAAAATTTAAAAAAAAGTAGAAAGAAATATTTAGGAGACAGGTTCACAGGCTTGTGTGACAGACATAGAAGTATGGGTAAACGACTTAGAGGCTGTCCAAAAACAATAACTGTAGTTAGAGTTTACCGAGGGAGGATGTGAAAAGTCACAAAGAGCAAGTGTGGTAATACCAGTATTCATGTCAGAAAAGAGGGGCCACAAACGAGATGGGGAAAGAATGTGTAGATCACAGCAGAGAAAGCAAAACAAAATTATGCTCTAAAAACAGGATTGGCTGTATAATCTGTGGGATCTCTTGTCCAAAAATTATTAAGAATTTCAAGATGGCAACAGCAGAGCCAAGCATGAGGCCCTGAGTATGGGGCCCTGTGCCACCGTTCAGGTCACATCCTCATGAAGCCAGCCCTTCCTAAAAGCCAGGTAGGTGAGAGTGGCTGGGTCATATCTCAATAAAGTGGGAGTGGTCAACAGTACCAAATGATGCAGAGAAGTGAGAAGGATGAGGATAGAAAAGTGTCCATTGGCTTGGCAGGTAGGTCAAGGATAGTTTTAACAAGAACAAATTCAGTGGAGTAGTGGTAGAAAGGAGATGAAATATTTTTAAAATCCTAGTAAGATAAATAGAGTAGAAAGAGAAACTTTCCATCCAAGCCTACATTAAATAAAATATCCAGGTGGAGCCTATTTTTGGAGGGGGTTACATTCTTTGCAAAGGTCTTCAGTGATGGAGCAATATGATCTCAAGACCAACTTAACCCTTTTATTATATAACTAACTACATAATAAACATGAAGGCCACAAACAGCAGGGAATAGTGAGATTTCTATGGGCATAATGGCCAGAATGTCATTCTGGAACTTTCTTCTCAGAATTAGTTGTCAGCACAATGATGATAAGCATAAAGAAAGAACCAGAGATGGAGGATAAAAAGAGAACTTATTCCAGGTATGGCATTTTTCTGGGGAAAGACTTTCTGTTTTATTTCATGAGAAAATGAAATTATTGTATTATAAATTAAATAATGTATATTGTCTAATCCCTCATTAGTAGTATAAAGTTGTTAGTTGTTAGGATGCTAGTAATTCATTAGATTTTAAAAATTAATGGAAAAGCACTGGGACTTCCCTGGTGGCACAGTGGATAAGACTCTGTGCTCTCAATGCAGGGGGCGTGGGTTCGATCCCATGCGCATCCCCTAACTAAGAGTTTGCATGCCGCAACTAAGGAGCCCGCCTGCCACAACTAACACCCAGTGCAACCAAAAAAAAAAAAAAAAAAAAAAAATTAATGGAAAAGCACTAACAAATAAAATATAAATATTTAAACATTAAAGAGGAGGTGGTGTGGGGTTGTTATTTTCTTTCTTACTAAAAATTACACATTAAGGAGTACTATATGACAAAGTATAGATTTAACAAGGCAAAATTAAGTTACTTGGTTTGGAGGATATGTGACAGGTAGAAATAATGCATCCCTCCCCCCAAAACTGGCCCTTCTTTTCCTGCTTACATAGCTCTCATAATAAGTGACTGGGGATTCCAGGATCAGGATCCACTGGAGACTCTCATTATCCACTGGGCTCCTCTAATCAAAAAACCTTATTAGTGTTTTATTGTTGTCTAAAAATTACCACAAATTTAGCAGCTTAAAACAGTACCCATTAAATGATCTGTTCTATGAACTAAATGTAAAATATTTATAAATGAAGATGCATTTTAAGTGTCTATAAAATGATATTATAACTAGAGCATGGACATTTTATAAGTATTTAAGAATTTAGAGGAAAAGTAATAAAGGTCCTTTGGTATACAAAAACAAAAAAAAACCAGCATCCATTTATTATTTCAAGGTCTCGTCAGTCAGAAATCTGGGCACATTACAGCTGAGAACACTGCAGTTCTCGTGTGAGGCCTGGGGGGACTCCTTCAAGGCCCATTCAGGTTGTTGGCAGAATTCCATATATAGGACCAAGGTTGCCAATTTTCTTGGTAGCTGTTGGCTGGGGAACACTCTCAGATCCTAGATGTCAACCACAGTTTCTTGCCGTGTGGTCTCTGTAGACAGTTCCTGACATGGATGTTTGCGTCCAGGCCAGCAGGGGCATGTGTCTCTGACTTCCTGAAGGGCTGAGCCCTTTTAAGGATTCACATGTTTAGGTCCGGCCCAACCGGATAATCTCCCTTTGGATTCAAAGACAACTGATTAGAAACCTGGTCACAGGAAGATATCCTATCATATTCATGGATTCTGCCCACACTCAAGGCGAGGAGATTTTACAAACTGTGTATACCACAGGGTGGGAATCTTGGGGGCTGTCTTAGAATTCTGCCTACCACACAACTTCCTCGTAACTGCCCAAGGAGGGGCCGGACAAATGGCCCGAGACAGCGTGACTCCTTCTCTCCCTCCACCCTCCAGGTGTCCTGCCTCTGGGGGCTCCAATTTTCTCCTCACCATCTGCTCACTCTCTTGAGAGCCTGAATTTTATTGCAGTTCTCCTCATGTGAAAAATATTGAGGCATCAAAGCATTGAGACCTTTCTCTCAGGAGATTTCTTTCATTTGGTTCTTCTTAAAAAAGCTTTTTTGTGTGTGCATGGAACCATATTGCTTGCAAATGAGACCAAAATCCAAACAGCTTGAAAAAGTACACAATGAAAAATCTCTCCCACCTCCACATTCTGCCCTGTCTCCCAAATTCTTTTTCTCAGACTAACCGGTATACAGTTCCATTTCTTGGATCTCTTTGTAGATAGTTCATGCATTAACAGACATTTTTCCCCCCCACAAATATAGCATTTTTGTTCTGCACTTTGGTTTTTTGCTTTAGTGATGCATCCATCAGATCTTTCCACATAGATCTAAGTTGTTTTAACTGCAGATGCTTGACCCCCCAAATAGGGAGAAAGTGAAGTCTAGGCTAGTTTTTCTTCATTCTCAATACTTTGGGCCTACTCCTGTCTCCCATTTAGCAGATAATGGGAAAAGAGCTAAGTGAGTTATCTCAGTTGATTCTGAATGTTTTCACAGGTTTGCAGAGAGCATCAGCCCTGAGATGGGACACTCCTGAACTGAGTCACTCTGAATCTGAACATTTTAGCTGGGCCTGGGAGAGTTAGATGAGTCTGTATTCAAGGTGCTTAGAGTGCACTGAGCACAAGGCGAGTATCATATAACCCAGCTGCCACAAGGCAACGCAAAAAAGCAACACTTTCTAATTTTTTTCTATAGTGTGCAATTGTATTACCACAAATTAGCTTCTTCTATTTTTGATTTTTAAGTGAAATACAGTAGGCTTTCAGGTATATCAGCTTAGTTATGGGCTAGTGAAAGTATCTAAAAGCAGTTTTTTAGATTGTTTCCATGGACAAATATTTTTGTAATTCCAAACATGGAAGTAACTGAATTAGAAATTATGTTGCAACCCATACCATGGAGGTGAGTGGTAGTGATAGAAGGGGAAACAGTTACTGAAGGGGACATCATCATTTGAATATGAGAGCTGAGACAAAATTTTACTTTATTGTTTAACATTAATACGATTTGGAAATTTCAAATTGTTCAAAGCTAGATAGAAATTTATTGGATTGTAGGCATTTTATGTTATTTCCAGATTATATGATTCATCACTAATTCAGATAGTAAATCCCTCTTTTTTTTGGTCTCAACAATATAGATGCCTAGTGTTTCTTCTGTTTTGCTTTGATAAACAATTCTGGTCTGACCTTTGAGGTACCATTTCTCTGAAGGGTTCCTTTTAATCTCTCTAATTAGCAGCCTAGGAATACTTAAACCCTCCAGAAAGCATTTAGCTTACTCCATATATACCCAGCAACACTCACAGCATTTGGCTGTGTCAAGTGAAGTTAACCAAGCTTTAAAGCCATCCAAAGCCTTCCTTCATTAAACTCACAGGAAAGGAGTCTATCCACATTCCGTGTAATTTAAAAGATGTTGAAAACTCATGAGCAGTTCTGAGTGCAAGAGAAAGTTCTTGAAACTTCAAAATCAAAGAACGGGTTTGTCAAAATGACACAACCACATCGAAACCAAAACAAAAATTGTTTTGCTCCTTTCCGAAACGGAAATCTGCAAATAAGAGGCCCTAAAAAGTGCTTTTCAGTAGGTATGTTCTCATCAGCACATGCGTGATGGTAGCACATGCTGGAATCCTTACATTTCTTCAGACTGATGTTACTTTGGCTGAAGTATTTTCACACGGGCTTTTAGTAATTCTCTTGCTTTCAGAGAAATCACAGGCTGAGATGAGGATATTTTATAAACCTCTTCCTGTAATATCTGGTAAACTTTCATCACATAAAGTCCTATTGTGTTCCTTTAACAGCAAAGACATTTTCATTATCAAAGAACGATGTTCATGTTTCTCTGTAAATGCTACTGTTACTGTATCTAAACTTTGATCTTGAATAACAGTAAAAAAAGTAAAATCTGTAGTAGAATTGTAAAATAATCTCTTCTATTAAAAATGTTTCTAGTGGTTTTACACAAACAGAAACAGTAACAAAATGAAGCAATTATTACAGAGTACTTTGCCTAATTTACATATTAGTGATTTAAAATCTTTTAAAATTGAAGTACAGTTGACTTAGTATATGAGTTTCAGGTGTACAACATAGTGATTCGATATTGTTATATTTTATGAAATGATCACCATGATAAGTCCAGTTACCATTTCTCACCAAAGTTATTACAATATTGTTGACGGTATTCCCTATCTTGTATGTTACATCTCTGTGACTTCTTTATTTTATAACTGCAGGTTTGTACCTCTTTATCCCCTTTCCCTATTTTGTCCAGCTTCCCATACCCCTCTCCCCTGACAACTACCTGTATGGTTTCTGTATCTATGAATCTGTTTCTGTTTTGTTTTCTTTGTTCACTTTTTTTTTAGATTCCACATATAAATGAAATCATACAGTATCGATCTTTCTCTGTCTGACTTATTCCACGTAGCATAATGCCCTCTAAGTCTATTCATGTTGTCATAAACGGCAAGATTTCATTCTTTTTATGGATAATATAACATTGTATATATTTACCATATCTTCTTTATCCATTCATCTATCGGTGGACACTTAGGTTGTTTCTATATCTTGGTTATTGTAATAATGCTGCAGTGAACATTGGGGTGCATATACAATTTCAAATTCGTGTTTTTGCTTCCTTTGGATCAATACCCCAGAAGAATGGAATTGTTGAATCATATGGTAGTATTATTTTTAATTGTTTGTGGACTCTCCATACTGTTTTCCATAGTGGCTGCACCAATTTACATTCCTATCAACAGTGCAGGAGGGTTTCCTTTTCTCCAAATTCTTGCCAATATTTATTTGTCTTTTTGATAATAGCCATCCTGACAGATGTGAGGTGATATCTCATTGTAGTTTTGATTTGCATTTCCCTGATGATTAGTGATGCTGAGCATCTTTCCATGTGCCTGTTGGCCATCTGTATTGTCTTCTTTGGAAGAATGTCTACTCAGGTCTTCTACCCTTTCTTTAATGTTAGTTTTTTTGATGTTAGTTGTATGAGTTCTTTGTATATTTTGAATACAAACTCCTTATCAGATATATCATTTGCAAATATTTTCTCCCATTGAGTATGTTGCCTTTTTGTTTTGTGACGGTTTCCTTCACTGAGTGAAAGCTTTTTAGCTTGATGTACCTTCATTTGTTTATTTTTGCTATTGTTGCCCTTGCCTGAGGAGACAGACACCCCCAAAATATTGCTAAGACCAATGTCAAAGAGTACACTGCCTATGTTTTCTTTTAGGTTTCAGGTCTTACATTTAAGTCTTTAATCCATCCTGAGTTTATTTTTGTCTATGGTGTAAGAAAGTGGTCTAGTTCTATTCTTTTGCATGTAGCTATCCAGTTTTCCCAACACAATTTATTGAAGAAACTGTCTTTCCCCCATTGCATATTCTTGCCTCCTTTGTCTAGATTAATTGACCGTAGGTGCATGGGTTTATTTCTGGACTCTATTCTGTTCCATTGATCTGTGTCTGTTTTTGTGCCAGTGCTATACTGTTTTGATTATAAAGCTTTGTAGCATAGTTTGAAACCAGGAGCAGGTAGCCGCCACCAACTGTCCCTTCAAACCTTTAAGGAACAGAAACTTTTCATATGTGCACTCTTGGCTGTTTCTCAACTTGCACAAGCCATTTTCAGTTCAAGGCCCATTGTTTTTAACCAGTTGTCAGAGGGTGAAAACCATTACTGAGATTAGATACTGATCTGGAATTGAAGGCTTATTCAAATTTTATTTTGGGTCATTTAGTAAATCAAATAAGTCATCTTAAAGGAAAGAGAAAAATGGAATAATGTTCAGCATCATGAATTTTAACAGTTGTTGCATCTTCTCGATTAGTGTTATCGATAACACCTACTTAAATAGTCCTTTGCAGTTTATAAAGCATTTTCACATCTCATTTAATTTTAAAGGTTAGAGATCAGAAACTCCAATTCCGGTAATACTATTTCATTGTGTGAGCTTATTGGTGTAGTCAAATTGCATGTCTTATCTTCCACCTGCTCTAATGTTCTTTGACTGAAAGAAGATACTGTCACTGTCTTTCAGGGGAGAAATAGTGTTGATGATTAACGAACAAAATTGCAGCCTTACAGGAATCTGCCTCACTTATAGATGCACCGGTCCTTCCTCATGCTTATGGTTCTTGATTACATGTAACTTTGAGAGTTCAATACTTAACCCCTCCTCAGAACCTCTTTATCAAGTGGTGACGCAGCAAGCATCACTGTTATTTTATTACCAGTGAAACAGACCCATAAACAAGCCCTCTCCTGAAGTCAAGGATGGAACCCAGACAAATGAGCGGCTTCCATCAGACATTTACCAGAGTTGGTGGGCGGTTTCCCAAGCCTTGAAGTAAGTAAGCCAGTATGACCTCGATCACCAGAAGCTTTGTCCCCCCACTGCTGTTCTCAGCCCTTTTTCTCTTCATACAGTCTCCTGTCTCCCTCTAGACACCTATTGTCTTTATGCTCTCTCCACCTTTAGTTCATCCCAGATCTTCTCCCTGAGGCAGGAAAATAGTATCATCTTATTTACTCTAAGCTATAAAGGACTCCTGGGAGGTTGTTTCCTGTTGCATCAGGTACTAGCCCTTACTTTTGGAACCCGAGACCCTGGGTGTTGAGTGAGGACTGCCTTCAGGTAGATGGGGAGACAGGGAGCGCCTGGATGCTCGGGTGTAAGGTGAGGGCACCATGGGTACCAGGAGGCTGATCAGGAGCTCTGGAGCAAGTTCTGCCTCTTCCTCGCTCAGAAACTTAATCACTCTCTGGGCCTCAGTTGACTCACCTGTAAAGTGGACCTACTCTCCCGACTGTGAGGATTGCATAAGAATAACGTGCGCCCCGCACCTGTCTTGCTTGATGGTTAATTCAACACCTCGCCTCTCCCCACGCTGGTCCCAGGCCAACACTCCCAGTGTGTGGGGGGAAGTCGCCCTTAATGTTGAAGTGATTCAGTCCCCTTTTCAAAATCCCGCTCGAAAGCCACGCCCTCTTCGGAAGGGCCCTCGTTTGGGAGGTGGGGTCCTCGCCGGCTTACCTCGCATCCCACCCGGCCTGGAGGCTGGGCTTTCTGGTCTGACAGGGCAGCGTCGGACACGGAGAAGGCGGGGGCGGAGGGAGGCTGGCAAGGCCGGGGTGGAGTCTGGGAATCTCCGCGCTTTCGGAATTAAGGGCTCAGCGGAAGGGCGCACTCGGCCGGCCGACGGAAGGAGTCGCCGTGCGTGCCGCCGCGTCTGAAAGCCGCAGCCCCCCGCGGCCCCGGCTGGGTTGCGTCTGCGTCCCTCTCTCCCCGCTCGGCCCTGTCCCTCCGCTTCGGCTCACATCTGCTCCCCCTCCTCGCACCGCAGACCGCAGTGGCGGCGGCGCGGCCGGCGGGCAGAGACCACCCCTCGATCCAGGGCCTCCTCCAGGTCGCGTCCTTTGACCTCGTGCCTAGCCCGGAAAGCAAAGGGAAGTTCACGGACTCTGGGACCCCAAGGTACCTGTCTAGGGGAGGTCTGGGGTGTAAAGTGGGGACTGCGTCTTTTCTGTTTATCGCCCGGAGAGGGAAGCTTTGTCGAGGGGTCTTCCGGGGCGTTGCGTAGAGTCATCTGCCCCTCCCGCGGACTCGGCTGCGGGCAGACGCTTGAGCGATTATTTACGGCGTGATCCCAAACTATAGGAATATTTATAAATGGAGCGAGGGAGCACTGAAAGGAAATATTGGAGATGGGTTTTCCTTGTACTTTCCTGTGCTTTGCAAAGTTTTTTCCCCCCCTCTAGTCAGTAAACAAAAAGGAATTCCATTTATGAAGTGTAGCTCACCGAGCGGTTGCATGTAGACCTGCCTTGCTTCAGCCTATTTGGTTAGGAAAATAACGTAATCCGTTGTTTCCCGGGACTTTCTCCAGCTTTCAGATTGAAAGGAGGAATTTCCCAAATTTTCTAGAGCGAGAATACACCCTGAGCCTCGCAGCGGAAGTCCGCAGCCACGGAGAACCGGACTCTGCAATGTTGGCTGGCTACAAGGCACAGTGGGAGAAAGAAGACATCGTCTCTGGAAAAAACAGAGCTTTACTAAGGTTTTTGTCCTGTTGATTTTGGTTTTCACGACTCCTTTAGCAAGACCTGTTACTTAAGTAAGTATTGATTCTGCTGAACAATAGCGTTCACGGATGTCTTCAAAGCCACACTACAGGGCGATGACCTGGTGAGGGGGGTCAGGATAGTTGTCTTTTGCTGTGCTTCCAAGTTTCTCTTCCCTTCCTATTAGCTCAGTGCCAGCAAAGTTATTTTAGTTCATTTGTTAACACAAATATTACTGTATGTCAGACATCATTACAGTGTTTTACAGCTTTTTGATGTCAGAGATCATGGTTTAAACCCACTTTGATGATAATCTCCAACTCCATTTAGTTCCATAAAAATCAGATGGTTTGTGACTTTGTAAAGAAAATATTTGTTATATGTTTGAATAGATATTAGATGCACATGGTATAAAATTCCGAAAGTACAGAGCGTGCAGTGACAAGTCTCCTTTCCACCGTCAATCCCAGTTTCCCTCTCCAGAGGTAACCACTGATACCACTATATAAGCTCATTGTTACTGTTTCTTTGATAACTTAGGCCAAACAGATTTGAAAAAGCTGCTTTTGAGCACCTGCACGCTAGTGACTTTTTAAATAAAAAATCCAACAATTTTATTATTTTAGGTTTTTTTTGTTAGTTTCTGTCTTTTCTGTTTTTCTGACCACTCTGAAATGTCAGAGATTCAGGTCACTTTGTAGAGGGAACTTGCAGCTCTGCAAACTAATGAATGTTAGTTTCTGAGTTCCTTGAGGTCAGATACCATGGTTTCCTAAATTTTGGAGCTCCCTAACAACCCGCTATAATTATTAGTGACCTGCCAACATCCATACACGAAGGCTTAAGGTTAACTGATAATCGAAGTAACCTGGTGCTTCACAGCCTCTTCCTCTTATGAGGAGCCAGTAACAGTGTGTTTGCCTCCCCAACGCTAGATTCTAGGTTGGTGTCCTGCTAGTTCTGACAGACACCTCCGTGGCCCTCTTCTCTACTGGTTAGCTGCTATAGTTTGTGAAGTAACTGGTATTTGGGAGTAATGTTTGTAGTGGGCAAGAGAGAGGGTGCATTTCTGTTGTGTGAATCCTGCCTTTGACACTGTCTTTGTGACCTGGGTTACTTAGATAAACCCTCTGAGACTTAGCTCCCTCATCTGTGAAGCGGTGATTCACAGCGTTATTTTGAAAATTAAGTAAGACAGTACGTATAAAGGGCTAGCCCTGTACCTGGCACATGAAAGGCATACAGTAAGTAGCAGCCTTTGTTACTGTCAGGCTTTGTTATCATTTCATACATTCATAAGATAGGTGAGTACATGTGTCAGGGTACCTTATGGCTCAGTAACACCTTACAAGAAGGGTTAATTTTTGCTTATATTATGAGTCTCTATGGCTCTGTCTTTGGCCCTTCCCTCTGGGAGCCCACGCTGAGCTGCTACTTTTGTGGAGCACCGAGGTGGCACACGGAAAGAGAAGAGGCAGGTCTATCTACACAGTGGTTTTTAAAACCTGCGCTCGGAAATAAGCTTCATGTTACTTCCATTCACATTTCGTTGATATGGTTGTCACTGGAGTGGGAAGTATCATCTTTCTAAAGGGGCAGAACCAGTAGAGATAGGCCTGGTAGTGAGGGGCAGCAAATACTTGATAGTAACACAGGTTACAATTGTGAACCCAGAAGTTCATCAAAAGCTTAGAATTGAGTTACCCTGAGACACTTATAGCCACTGATTTATAAGCCAGAATGCCAAATTTTCCTTTAATATATCTCCCCTGGGTACTAGGCATAAGAGCCTGTACAGGGCAAAATTTTCTTGATGGTGGATTTTCTCAAAAGACTGAATTAATTCTAAGCTACTAGGTTACATAAAAAACACAAAAACACAAATTTGGGTGTTACCAAAAGACTGTATCCAGAATATACCATGTTTTAAAATCCAGGTCTCCTTTTGGAACTGTTATTGTCCAAAGTCCAAGAATGAATTAGAGTGATGGCAGTGTATCCTAGACAAGGTGGAAATCATGACAGATTCTTGCTCTTTCTTTTTTTTTTTTTTGCTGTACGCGGGCCTCTCACTGCTGTGGCCTCTCCCGTTGCGGAGCACAGGCTCCGGACGCGGAGGCTCAGCGGCCGTGGCTCACGGGACCAGCTGCTCCGCGGCATGTGGGATCCTCCCGGACCGGGGCATGAACCCGTGTCCCCTGCATCGGCATGTGGACTCTCAACCACTGCGCCACCAGGGAAGCCCTTGCTCTTTCTTTTTAGGCTCTTTACGTGTTATCAGCTAATTGTTTTCCTGTCAACCATTAATTGCATCATCTCATGATTTATTATATTTATTCTAAGCTGTTTCTTGAATAACGACTTTATTATTGTAATTAAAATATTTTCAAATCATGGTGATTAACCAGTTCTACCCACTGTGTGTTAATTCTTGCTGCCTTTGGTTTCATAGTAATTTTTATCACCCTTGCTCCAAGATTCTGAGCATTCCTTTCTCTTTTTCTGCTTATAGCTGGACATTTGTTGCTTGGGTAAGGCAATATGGTAAAATAATGTCCAAAAAGAACCTATTATGAAAGTAAATTTAAAACTAAAAATACGTTTCTAAATCAATAAAAAAGAAATTTTGCTTAGTTATTTGTTAAGTAATTGAATAAACTGAGTTTGATTTTTTGCAACACAACTTTGAAAAACAGAAGATTGTATTTTAAAAGTAAACAGTAGCAAGCATGGAAAGAAAAGGAAAACATTGTTTTTTTCTTTTTAACCAGCAAAATTTTGATACCAGTATCTAATATAGATGGCAAACAAAAACCAATAAAACTACAAATCAACTTCGCTTAAGGCTATTGCTCCCCAAACCCCACTGTAAATACTGTATAGTATTTAAGGAATGCAGGGAGCACTCAGCATCACTCTACCAACTGGTATAATTTACTACCACACTAGATTAAAGGAATTCTATGCAGCTGTTTAAGATTGAGGTATATTTATATGTATAGATATGGAAAAAATCACCCATTTGTGTTACTAATTGAAAAATACAAGGTCTAGAACTAAATACAGTATGTTCCTATTTGTGTAAGAAATTTTTTTCTCTCTGTGTAGAAATGTGTTATGTGTCTTTGAGTGCACACAGTTTTGCTTGAGGTGTAAAGAAGACTTCTGTAAGGATAAAAGCAACATAGTGGTTGACTCTAGAAGAATAAAAAACAGATTAGGGTGGAGGGAAGATACTTAAAAAAATCCTTTTTAAGTGTTTGAATTTTTAAATCATGTGCGTGTAATTCTTTTAAAATAAATTGGTTTTAAAATGGCAGCTTTGGGTCAAAATAACCTCTCATAGATTTTAATAATTAATTCTGTCTGTTTTACTGCTTAAACTACTCCACTGATTATTAAAGGTACATATAGTGAGTTGGAGGTGGAGGGCACCACGGGGCCATGCACTCTAGAGGGATGGGTTAACAGCAGTTAGATTGAGCTGCTTGTGGCTAATGACAGTTTGTCCAGTCATTAGGAACCACTGACAAAAATGAATAATTCCAGTACAAGTACAGACTATGATATTTAGAACTACCTCATGGAGATATTTTTTTTTAAATAAAAAGTGTGTAATGTCTAAATTAAAAAATTATAGGATAAAGTAAACTTTTAAAGCATTTACTATTTTTAATGCTTTACCTCCTAGAAATCTAAGTCAGGATATAAAGGACAAATGTTGCAGTTATTTGTATATAACTTTTACATGTCTTTAATCAGGATAATACATAATACCTCAAAAGTCACAGAAGCCCATACCTGAGTGTGGTAGTTATTCATCTTGTTCCACCCAAAACAATAGAAAATTCATAATACATTAAGTTTTAATTCAGTTAATAAACTGTAGGTTTTCTTCATGTGTATATCTTCATTTCTTTATTCCTGATTTTCTGTTTAAAGTACAGCTGTCATGTTTGGTCTGGGACCAAGTCACTCTATTTAAATGAAAAAGGAACGGAAGTTTCTTTATGCTCCCCCCAAATTACTTTATCAATAGTCATTCCTTGTTATCGTCCAGATTATATGTATGGTCTTACTGTCAAACTAGAAATGAAAAATAGAGAGGAAAAAGTAATGCACCAGTTCGTATGGGGTTTGGTATAAGATTTCACATATCTACTCATTAACTGAAAGTATCCTGCCTATGTATTGTTTTCTTAAAGTCTAAATAAATCAGAAGATTTTCATCAAAATATTAGAATCAAAGATCTCAATGCCTGATGTATGGGAGTGAACTAATGTGCTGACTTGATTGTTGCAGGCGGGTCAGATTCTGGTGTACGTCATGTCCAATTTCGAAGATGCCGACACAGAAGAGACAGTAACTTGTCTCCAGATGACTGTTTACCATCCTGGCCACCAGCAAAATGGAATATTCCAATCAATAAGGTTTTTTAACCGAGAAAAACTCCCCTCCAATGAAGTGGTGAAATTTGGCCGAAATTCCAACACCTGTCATTATACCTTTAAGGACAAACAGGTTTCCCGAGTTCAGTTTTCTTTGCAGCTATTTAAAAAGTTTGATAGCTCAGTTCTCTCTTTTGAAATTAAAAATATGAGTAAGAAGACCAAACTGATCGTGGACAACAAGGAGCTGGGCTACCTAAATAAAATGGACCTGCCACACAAATGCCTCGTTAGGTTTGGGGACTATCAGTTCCTGATGGAGAAGGAAGATGGAGAGTCATTACAATTTTTTGAGATTGAATTTTCTTTGTCGACAAGACCACTCTTGCAAGAAAACAACTGGCTGCCACAGAAGCACATACCTGAGTGTGGCAGTTATTCATCCTGTTCCACCCAAAACAATTCTCCTATAGAAATGGGTGAAAATGAATGGTAAACGCACAGGGCTAAGGGAATCATGAAGGATGAAGAACTCTGTAGACACTTTACAGACATTCCACTTATTAAGAGTTTCTTAGTGTAGTATATTACTGTCATCTATTACTTTGTCAAATTTGAGATCTGGTGTTATCATTTGAAGTCTGTAACTTGTGTTAGTCATTGATTTAGTCACCTGTTGCATTGCTGGATATGTGAAGAATTACTGTACGTGTACATCTGTGAGCATTAATGTACAAATAGTATCCTTTGTGATGAAGGAATAGTATTCTCAAAATATGGTTATGTTACTTTCTTCTTATGCCTGATTTTGGTCCTATGTTTTATATTGTTTCATTTTGGTTTGTAAGTTTTGGTTTGGTCATATTATTTCACAGTAGTCATTTGTTTTCAATGTCAGGGCTGCAAACAAGTTATTATGGGTGTTGTAGCCTGTTGGTACTTGTACCAGAGCATTGGAACAGAGCATCATGTTTTTTAGTGTGTCATTGTGGTTTTAATATGGGAAGACTTATTTGAGCAATAATACCTTGATTTTCTGTTTTTTTCCTCTATAGACTTATACTGTTTATTCCCAAGAATACCGCTTTCCTTATCTGTATTCAGTATCTAAAACCAATATTTTAAACATTTTAACAAACCACTGTGTTAAGCTTAGAATTCTTTTTCTTTTTCCTTTTTTTTGGCTGCACCACATGGCTTGTGGGATCTTAGTTCCTGACCAGGGATTGAACCCCGGCCTCTGGCAGTGGAAGTGCCGACTCCTAACCACTGGACTGCCAGGGATTCCCAATTTTTCATTTTTATTACCAAATTTTAAATAGTTTTTTATGTACTACAGAGTTTTAAATTCCATGAATTCAAAATTTTAGCAGCATCCATATACATAATAAAGTCAAAGTTTAATTCTCTAACCATTTTCTTTGAAACTCTGAAGAAAGGGAGGAACTGTTTTTAGACTGCTCTTAAGGGAGGACTGCAGTAGGCCGCAGGCAGAGGCTGTGGCTGGGGATTCAGACACATCCAGCTGTGCCCCTCAATGCATATTGGCTCCATTATTTGTTCCTCACCCCGCATGGAGGCACATGGCCACCAGTAGCTCCCAAGTTCTATATGTTACCGATCACCCACCCAAAGAGAACCTTATCTCCCAATTCCAGTCCAAGAGAAGGGTCAGCTTGTGTCAGGTGCCCACCCATCTACCAACCAACTTGCCACAGGTCACGTTAAATAATGGCTGCTCCAGTCAGTGACCACGTGGATAAGAAAAGAGTTTTCTCAAAAAATGGCCACAGTGGGGTGTGGGTGAGGGCAAACAAAAATATTGGTGTTTGATACTAGGTACTGCAGCTAAGTTGTGAGACTCGCTGTTCACCTCTTAAGGACTCACTTGTCCCAGGAAACTGATTTTTCTTGCGCTCTTTAAGTAAAGGGGTGTATTAATTGGTGCCAGTGTTACAGTCATAGGCAGTCTCTTCTTGAACCTGCAACTTTATGACAAGGGGGTGCTTTCCAATGGTGGAGTCTCATATGCTATGTGATTATATAACCATATTCTAGAAGATTCTGTCTCTACTATCTACTGCATTGACTGACTTGAAGAAGCATTACTTTTAGGCTCTAACATGAGTGTAGTATTAATTTTAATATGCCTTGTGGAAAAATTAGCTATAATCTTTACTACTAGGAGATAACTGTTGTTCACATTTTGTGTGTATATATTTAGTAGCTGATTCCATGTTATCTCATGGCCCTTTTAACATTTCCAGTTCTCTAACACTTGTTTAATTCCTTACAGTAATTGTTATCATCTGTTAAAATAACAGGTAAGGTTACCATTTTACTTTCTGGAGCCTGATTGAAACAATTAGATCTTCCATTTCAGGTGATGACGGAGGATGAGCACTTGGAAAATTGTGATTGGAATTTACTGGGCTTCTAGTTGGTATGAGTTGTACCCAAGTCCAATCACTCATCATTCTACTAAACAACCTACATGAAAATATTTATTTGGCCAGGTATCTCTCCAAGCGATGCATTTAGGGCAGGGACACTGGTGAAAAAAATAGGAAAGCAGTGGTTTTAGACTGATGCTGGTTTCAACAGTTTGTTGCTGGTGGAAGGCCACTGAGGGACTAGAGATGAGCCAGTGTGGCATTGCTTACTAGCACCTTCATAGAAGAGATCATCGTGAGATGCAGGGGAACACAACGGCTTTCTTAATACTGTTCGTGGAATCATTTCTCAAAAACCCAAATCAAGGTAGTAATATTTTAAAACAGGAAACTTCTGGGGTTAGACAGTCAAAATAAGGTGTGACATGGGAATTCCCTGGCGGTCCCATGGTTAGGACTCCGCGCTTCGGCGCAGGTTCAATCCCTGGTCTGGGAACTAAGATCCCCACAAGTCGCACAACGCTCCAATTACTGGAAAGAAAAATAAAAGCAGGCATAATTCCTGGTTATACCATTTTAAAAGTTCTAGCATCTTAAAACCCTCACACAACTCCATATACCCTCCAGTTACCCCATTTCTCTGCTCTGACCGCAACTTTTCAAATAATTGTCTACACTGGCCATTCTTTATTCTTCACCCCTTACAAGATACTTCTCAGTTTCCATCCCTTCATTTGAAAAAATGGAACATGCAATATTCATGTTCCCAAGCCCAGCTGATGCACCTGCCCTTTCTCTCAGTGCCCAAGCAGCATTTGATATCATTGACTCCTCTCTTTCTGGCTATGGTGACACCACATTCTTTGGTTCCTCAAATTCCTCCCCTATCTGCTTCTTTTGGCCTGTTCTCTACCCCCGACTTCTGAAGGGCAACACTTAATTGGGCTTCTCTGCCTGTCTGCTTCCTCAGGGGGATCTCAGCTGGAATAATTACTTAAATTACTATTTACCTACTACTGACTCCTAAACTTGTACCTATTCTTCTCTGAGCTGTAGACATATATCCCATCACCTACTTGGCAGACATCTTCATTCAGGTTTTTTAAAAAATAAATACCTCAAATTTAACTTTACAAAACAGAGCTCTTAATTTCCTCCAATTTCCCAAACCTGTTCCTCCTACTACATTTATTAAGTCAGAAACCAATAAGTTATCATCAAGAGTAGCTGTAGCTGCTAGTTTGGCTGTCATACTTCCATAGATTTGGCCAACAGAAAGGCAATGAACTCAAACAGACTTAGACAGTTTATTACACAAACAGAAAAAGCAGGACCAGTGAGGAGTCAGTGTCCCACATCCCTGGTCGCTAGGGATGTCCGGAGCTAACACTGAACCGAGGGGGCCAGATGACAAATGCCTTCAGTGGAGGGTAGCTCTGTTACTGAGGAGCTAACTCTAAACTCCAACCAAGCAGTCTTGTTAGCCTACATCTGTACCTGAATGCGGGTGAGGCGAACATCCCTTGCCTTGCTGGAACCAGGGAGTGGGATGAGAAACTGCCTCATGGCAGTCTTCTGCAAGCCAGGGAGGCAGATGATAAATGGCCTTGTGGTGGCTCCTCTAAGACAGCCTGTCTTGCCATGTTCCAGGAAGGATCGTAGGGGTTCCTGTCAAGACCTGGGTCAGGCTATGGTTGAGTGTTGGCTATGCAGATATGCAAAGTGAGCAAGGTCGCCAGGGCACCATGCTGAATGCATTACCCTACAGTTAATGGGCAGAGGACCTGAAGACGTTTTTTCCAAAGAAGACATACAGATGGCTAACAGGCCATAAAAGGATGCTCAACATTAATCATTAGGGAAATGCAAGTCAAAACCACAATGAGGTATCACCTCACATCTGTCAGGATGGCTATTGTCGAAAAGACAGCAAATAACAAGTGTTGGCAAAGATGTATAGAAAACGGAACCCTTGTGCACTGTTGGTAGAAATGTAAATTGGTGCAGCCACTATGGAAAACAGTATGGAGATTCCTCAAAAAAATTAGAAATAGGGCTTCCCTGGTGGCGCAGTGGTTGAGAGTCCACCTGCCGATGCAGGGGACACGGGTTCATGCCCCAGTCCGGGAAGATCCCACATGCCGTGGAGCGGCTGGGCCCGTGAGCCATGGCTGCTGAGCCTGCGCGTCCGGAGCCTGTGCTCTGCAATGGGAGAGGCCACAACAGTGAGAGCCCCGCGTACCGCAAAAAAAAAAAAAAAAAAAAAAAAAAAATTAGAAATAGAACTACCATATGATTCAGCAGTTCCACTCCTGGATATTTATCTGAAGAAAACAAAAACACTAATTAGAAAAGATATATACACCCCAACGCTCATTGCAGCATTACTTACAATAGCAGAGATAATGAAAGCACCCAAAGTGCCCATCAATAGATAAGTGGATAAAGAAGACATGGTGTGTGTGTGTGACTATTACTCAGCCATAAAAAAAAATGAAACCTTGCCGTTTGCGACAACACGGGTGGACCTACAGGGTATAATGCTAAATGAAGTAAGTTAGAGAAAGACAAATACTGTATGACTTCACTTATATGTGGAATCTAAAAAACAAATGATCAAACATAACAAAAAAGAAAGTTAAAGACAGAGAACAAGTGGTTCCCAAAGGGGAGGCGGGTAAGGGGAGGAAAGAAATAGGTGAGAGAGATTAAGTGGTAAAAACTTCCAGTTGCAAAATAAATGAGTAATGGGTATGAAATGTACAGTGCGGGGAATATAGTCAATAACTATGTAATAATATCTTTGTATGGTGACAGATGGTAATTAAATTTATCGTGGTGATCATTTTGAAATGTATAGAAATACCAAATCACTATGTTGTGTAACATGAACTAACATAGTGTTGTACGTCAATTGTACTTCAAAAACAGACAAACAAACAAACAAATAGAAAAAGAGATCAGATGTGTAGTTACCAGAGGTGGAGGGTAGGGGGAGAGGGAATTTGGAGGAAGGTGGTCAAAAGGTACAAACTTTCAGTTATAAGATAAATAAGTACTAGGGATGTAATGTACAACATGATAAATATAATTAATACTGCTGTATGTTATATATGAAAGTTAAGAGAGTAAATCCCAAGAGTTCTCATCACAAGAAAAACAAATTTTTTCCTGTTTCTTTAATTTTGTATCTATGAGATGATAGATGTTTATTAAATTTATTGTGATAATCATTTCACAATGTATGTAAGTCAAATCATTATGCTGTATACCTTAAATTTATACAGTGCTCTGTGTCAATTATATCTCAATAAAACTGAAAAAAAATCTTGTTGGTCTACCTCTAAAGGTAATCTGTTCTGCACTCCTATAGCAATTATCAATCCAAGCCACACCATGTCCCACTGGGAGTACTATACATATATCCACTTGTGCCCTCCTGCAGCATATTCTCTACATAGCAGCTACAGGAATTTTTCGAAAATGCAAATCTGATCACTGTACACTCTGGCTTACAAAAAGTCAGTGGCTTCCTATTCTACATCAAATAAAATTCACTCTCCCTAACACCCTACCAGATACAGTAGATTCTCCAATATTTGCTGAATAAATGTTATTTCTAATGTTTTTTATAAACATACAAAGCAAGAAAATTGATATCCTTTTCTTAGCAGTTCAAACACATTTTCAAGTTTAGTTCCATCCTGCTTTACCAATTCATTCTTTTTTGTCTTCATAGCAGATTTAATAAAATAATTACAAGCCAGGAGTCAAAACTGTTGCATGTTTATGGAGTAAAACTAGTAATAATCAAATAATTTTTATAATAATCAAATTATTTAAATGTAAAAATGTGTTTATTCACAATCTTTGAGAAGTTACCATTCCTTCAAAAAATTCTTTATGAACAAAATGCCAAGAAAAATTACAATAGTAGCTTATGCCAAACCAAAAATATACATCTGATGTATACAAACTTTAAAAAGCATAACACAGGCAACGTGAATATAGATTATCTTTAAAATATTTCCAATGACATAGCTACAACTTAAATTATGTTGAGACATAAATAACAGCATTACCTAATATATTTACATATTTAAAGTGTCATATTTATTTCTATGAGATAAAAAAAGGTGACAAAACTATATATGTCATTGCCCAGCAGTTCAAATATTGAAAGGGCCACATGATATTTTTAAAGTATAGCAAGAACTTTAAATTACTATTTATATCTGGACCTTCCTATATTTTCGAGAACATGCACTGTCATTGTTGCAAGAAAAATAAAAAAAAAACACTAAGGAAAAATTGAAAAACAGTTTGCTTACTAAAGTCATATTCAATCCTCAGCAAAATCAAGACAAGCAATCAGGGAGTGTCTTATATCCTTGGCCTTTTAAATTGATACGTAAACTTTAGAGAAAAGAAGAGTTAACTGTATATCGTAAAATTCAGTTATATATATTGATTTACTTAGTTCCATCCCATTAAAGCATGTTGTATTACAAGGCAAAGGAAAGCTTAATAAAATCAATGGATTCTTTCATGCCAGAAAGGATTTTATTTACTTTGAAATACCCGTATTACCTTTTTCAGGTTTTCCCTTCTTAATAAATCATGCACAGAGAATATGTTCTGTGTAAAATCTTTCAAGACCATTCATTGGAAATACAGAATTTTAAAAAATGACAGATAGAAATTTACTATATCAATTAAAGTCAACATTCATTTATAGTGGCACAGAAAAGGAAGTGAAAAACCTAAGTATAGGACTTCCTTGGTGGCGCAGTGGTTGAGAGTCCGCCTGCCGATGCAGGGGACGCGGGTTCGTGCCCCGGTCCGGGAAGATCCCACATGCCGCGGAGCGGCTGGGCCCGTGAGCCATGGCCGCTGAGCCTGCGTGACTGGAGCCTGTGCTCCACAACGCGAGAGGCCACAACAGTGAGAGGCCCATGTACCGCAAAAAAAAACAAAAACAAAAAAACAAAACACAAAAAAACCCACCTAAGTATATATATTTTCTTAAATATCTTTTGATTACTCACTTCAAGTGTCCAAACTCTGAAAGATTATCTTAACATATCACATACCTTGTTCAGATTGAGTCAACATTATTATAGTAGGATATGCAACAAGTGTAGAAAGAAACTGATACTTCGGCTTTTCTTTCGGGTCATCTACTCAAATTAATTGTGCTTACTATCACATAATAAAATTTAAGTAAGTCATAGGAATGAATAATGCTGGAAAAGGGAACACTATTCTGAATCTGAATCTGGCAGTCCCTCCTCATGCTCCCTTCACATCTGCTGAGAATTAACACAAAATGCCTTAATACTTTCGCAGTTAGCTACTGAAACAGAGTTAAGAAAGCATTCAAGGTGAAATTAATAAAACTATTTTAAAAGCTGAAAATCTACAAACAGTAAACAGGATTGCTATGAAGAAAAGAGTTAAAGAAATTTAATTAATAACATGACAGAACCATTAAATTGTTTTTGAAAAGCAGAAGGCAGATGATGAAATTGCACTTAAATCTGAAGCAATTCAGATATAACCTATCATTCCTATTCCTTTCTAATAAGCATTTATAACATGTTTCTTACTTCCCCTCATACAAAAAGGCTCAGCACAACCATTTATACATTCTAGTTGGTTTTAAACATTTGGTCATAACTGATAAACAAGATCACACAATTTTTCCCTACCGTTTTTGTTGATCCACATCATATTGCTTTAGGCCAGAATCAGACAGTTCTAATACAGGATTTACAAATCCAGAATACTCAGAATTGCCATTATCATCCATTTCGGCACTAACAAAATCATTCTCCCACTCCAGCCCGTTGGAATCATCCGAGGCAGATGTAGGATTACTTCCAGTCTTCCTGCTGCTATACTTAAGTGCTGCCTGGAGAATGTCTTCCTCTGTTTTGGAACGTTCTCTCATTGGAAGCATTCGATTCATTCCTATTATATGGGCAGGGTTATTAAAAATCTCAGTAAAGATTTAAAGAGCTATATTAAAAGACAAACTATCAGACTTGATTTGTGAATTAACTTAAAAAGCCAGTCATACGGAAGCCTTTCTTAAGGGAAATGTTAGGGTATAATCCTACAGTGAACATTAATACTCAACAAAGGACAGTTTTATGCAACACTGGTAATCTAGTAAGATGAAATTTCTGAAGAGCCATAAGTAAAGCAGAATGCATGGAGGATTTCAATTGCTATTAGTCTTATACGGCCAAATTAGTGTGTCTGCAAAACTTCTTTCCTACCTAGATGACAATTTCATTTCTCAGAGATAATAGTAACTCTAATGATAATGATAACAATATACACATTTCCAGCACTTACTAGGTTCCAGTTAATGTTGTTTGCACTTGACATATGTTAACTGATTTGATCCTCAACAACTCTATGAAGTTACCTACAGTACTATCATTATCCCCCATTCTGCAGTTGAGGAAACTAGGGCAGAAAGAGGAAAGTGATTTGCCCAAGGTCACATAGCAATAGAAGTAGTGGGGCAAGAAACAGATTCCATGCAGTTTGGCTTCAAAGTCTGTGCTCTTTTGCTAGTCTGACTCTAGTATAACAAAGTAGAGACATTTCTAGAGTAAACTGTTCTAGATCTAATTCTGAACAGAAAGAAACTGATCAGTAAAGTGAGCATCAAAAATCTTTGAAGAAAAAAACATGATTTTGGCAGAAGGAAGAGAGGGAGGACAGAAAAGAAATCTGAATTTGCAAGTGCAGAATCAACACTGCTAATAGAATTAAAATCTAAGAAAAGAGATTATAAGAGAATATCTCTAGACACACCCAATAATTTTGTTTTCTGAGCTTAAAGAATCAGATCCTACAATAATAAAAGAACATTTAAATCTAGGGACTTCCCTGGTGGTCCAGTGGTTAAGACTCCACGCTCTCAATGCAGGGGGCTGGGGTTCGATCCCTGGTCAGGGAACTAGATCTCACATGTTGCAACTAAAGATCCCGCATACCACAACTAAGACCTGGTGCAGCCAAATAAATACATTTAAAAAAAATAAATAAATCTATCACTATTGTCTGTCACTCCCCCAAAACTGCACACTCAACCTAGCAAACTAAATCATCCTTATAGACACAATAAAAATATGAGCTGGAGACTAATATAAGTTTGTGGATTTGTATTTAATTGAATAATATGTCTAAAGGAAGCTGGATTAGACATCATCAGGTTTCTAGAGGGTTCTGTCCTCTACCTAGTCTAGTTTAATAATTCTGTTATAATAATTTGAATAACAAACTTGAAAGTCATGTTATCTAAAAATTTGATTAGCATACAGCAAGGATGACAAATCAGGAATTAAAACACCTGAAAGGCTTTAGATCAAATTGAACAAGATGCTAAAATAAAAATAAATTTAAAATCTAGATTGGGATATAAATACACAATAACAAAAGTATAGGGTTGGGGAAACAGTGTTTAGCTGAGAAGACTTAAGTAAATTAACGCAATCTTTGCTAAAGTTATTCAGTTTCTTTATTGATAAAACAAATGGCTCAACTAGAGTATATCTAAGGTCTATTCCATCTCAAAATTCTATGAAATATTTGATACTGAATATTAAAAAAAATTAAAGTTAAAGTTCCATATTCTGTAACTGATTCTTCCTTTTGGGATTACCTATTTCTTAAAATGAAAATAAAGCCTTGGGCCTTATTCAGTGAAATAGCTGAATATTTAAAAAAAAAAAAAGTCCACATTTAGCTATAATTTTGAGTACCTGCTATGTGCCACACTATGTACTGGGTGTTTTATATAAATTTTATTTACTCCTCCTAACATTCATGATTTAATTTGTTCAAATATTTATTGAGTGTCTATTATGTGCCAAGCTTTTTTAGACCATCAGTATATAACAGTGAATTATCATTCTTCAAAGTAGGTTTATAATTCCCTTTTTATGATGAACTAACTGCAGTTTAGAGAGATTAAGAAACCTATCTAAAGTACTATAGCTGGGAAGATATACCAGGTAAAATTCAACCTCATGTCTGTGTTATGGCTTTTGTACTACCAACAGAACTAACAAATTGCTTATTTATTATGAACCAAAAGTTAATTAAATTTTGGCTTTAGGTTGCTCACAAGCGGGCAGTAATTCCTACAGAGTAAAATGGGCTGGATTACAAAAACCTTAAAATGAGAAACAACATTTATTTTCTAAATCTCAAGAAACACTAAGAACTAAGCAACTTTCAGACGTCCCTGGTGGCACAGTGGTTGAGAATCTGCCTGTCAATACAGGGGACACGGGTTTGATCCCTGGTCCGGGAAGATCCCACATGCTGCCGAGCAACTAAGCCGGTGAACCACAACTACTGAGCCTGCACTCTAGAGCCCGTGTGCCACAGCTACTGAAGCCCGCGCACCTAGAGCCCGCGCTCCGCAACAAGAGAAGCCATTGCAATAAGAAGCCCATGCACCGCAACGAAGAGTAGCCCCCACTCGCCGCAACTAGAGAAAAACCCATGCGCAGCAACAAAGACCAATGCAGCCAAAAATAAAAACAATTAAAAAAAAAGAATTCAGAAACTTTCTAAACAATTTACAACAAATGATAAAATATAAGAGTCTAAGAAATTTTTACACTGATTTTTCAAGGCCTTGCATTCATTTCAGTTTAAATAAAGTAAAACACAAAGTAGATTTCTATAAATTAACACATATTAAATAAAAATATTCAGGTAGGGCTTCCCTGGTGGTCCAGTGGTTGAGAATCTGCCTGCTAATGCAGGGGACACGGGTTCGAGCCCTGGTCTGGGATGATCCCACATGCCGCGGAGCAACTAGCCCCGTGAGCCACAATTACTGAGCCTGCGCATCTGGAGCCTGTGCTCTGCAACAAGAGAGGCCGCGATAGTGAGAGGTCGGCGCACCGCGATGAAGAGTGGCCCCCGCTTGCCGCAACTAGAGAAAGCCCTTGCACAGAAACGAAGAGCCAACACAGCCATAAATAAATATATAAAATTAAAAAAAAAAAGGCAAAATTCCTTTAAAAAAATATTCAGGAAAATTGTAAATATAAAATACCTTCTTCATCTTCCCATTCTAGATCTAAAGATGTGCTGTCATCATTTCCACTAGTTGATTTAGTTTTGGTCATTAAATCACAACTGCTTTCTGTATTTGGTGTCAAAACCGTGGCATCTGATGAGAGTCCTAGAATATACACCAAATACAATTAGATGTGGTGAGCTATACTCTTTTACTACAACCATTTATTCTGCAATAATCACCTCTCTTCAAATCATAACATCATAAAAAACAATTATTGAAATCATTACACTGGTAAGTTTCTGTTAGAAATAGTATAAAGGGCTTTTCCTGCTTTCTTTTTACTTTTTTTTGCCATATAGCACAGTACACATACAAATTTAAATGAATTATAAATTTTTAAAATATGATGAACTCTAGGCAGTATTTTTAATAGTCAATTACAAAAGGGGGCAAAAAAATGAAAAACTAAAAATGATAAATGAAAAGCACCTATATTTTCAAAAGGAACCACTACTATTCTTCCCTATCTGGGGAGCACAGGAGTTTTGACTTTTGAAACTTGGAGAAAAGTTTAATCTTATAATTTGTAGTAAGTAAAATAAATACACTTTTGTGTACCTGCTTCCCTTTTCTGGGAGGAGGAGAGGTGAGAACAGAGTGGAAATGGAAAAAGGAATTCCTGATTCCCTATACATATCTACAGAAATAGCCTGAGGTTTTTCTTTGCTCCAACTCCTTTTATTTATTTTTAAAATTTATATTATTGAAGTATAGTTGATTTACAATGTTGTGTTAATTTCTGCTGTACAGCAAAGTGATTTAGTTAATACATATATATTCTTTTTCATATTCTTTTCCATTATGGTTTATTATGAGACATCGAATATAGTTCCCTGTGCTATACAGTAGGCCCTTGTTGTTTATCCATTCTGTATATAATAGTTTGCATCTGCTAACCCCCAATTCCCAATCAATCCCTTCCCCTTCCCCCCTCCACCGGCAACCATAAGTCTGTTCTCTGTATCTGTGAGTCTGTTCCTGTTTCTCCAACTCCTTTTTAAAAAGGAAAGATAAAATTGTATAATTAAGGACTAGTTAATTGACTTATTTGGGCAACACACATTGAAGGGCAGAAAGTTCTTCTAGAAAAACAGAGCCAGGATCTTCAATTATCTGTTTAACGTGGCATAAAGTAACCTTAAAATGAACGCAGATATTGTAAAAGACTTACTACTACTTCGAAATACTTCATACTGTGACTTTATATTTCTCAAACAAGATTCAAAGTCATCTTCTGGTTCTGAACTGTAATAAAAGTGAAATAATTTTTTTTATATATTCATAGTAGATACAACATAATTCATGCTTAAGTTAAATGATGGCATTTTGGTTTGAAAAGGTCTATTCCATACAAATTCATAATTGCTGTACAATTAGAATAACCTAGTCAAAACAGGTCTTACTTTTCCTAATGCTAGCAATAAACTGAAAAATAATAAGATTTTGGTTAGTCTTGAAGTCAAAATCCAAAGCTTAGCCATAAGTCTAACTTGTAATTTACAATAATGAAGCATGAACAATTTTCTTTGAGTGAGTAGGAAATACTCCTGGAAATGTGACATTGAAATGCATCTTCTAAAAAATGATCACATAGGGACTTCCCTGGCTGTTCAGTGATTAAGACTCCTTGCTCCCAATGCAGGGGGCACAGGTTTGATCCCTGATCGGGGAACTAAGGTCCCACATGCCCCATGGCACAGCCAAAAAAAAAAAAAAGATCACACATAAACTTTATTATAAGAAAAGAGAGGAGCTAAGGAAAACACAAACAACCAAGGCATAAACAATTTATCCAAAGGCATTCAGTGTGCTATTGCATCATATTCTGTATGAAAGATGTGACCACTCTTAAGAATGCAATAAAGTCAATTTAAAATAAATGATGATCATTTTCCAACATAAAGAAAGCAAATGTTCTCAGTATTCTTACAAGTGTCTTCAAGAAGCAATCACTTTTTATGCAACATATACACATGAATATGTATATAAGCATCCAGAGGTGTACTGTGTTCTCTTTGGAAATAATATTTTCTACCACAAAGGGAAGAAGTATATTTCACTATTTACCTTTGATATTCTCCATTGTTTGAAGGATGGTATTGCTGCAAAACTCTCTGTCTTTCTTGCTTTGGAAACATAATGCAACACAAAATCACTCTGTTGTAAAATTATGTTTTTTAACACTATTCATGCAATGCCAGAAAGTGTTATTTTCTAGTTTCGGGGAAAAAAAAAACTTTAAAAGTTATTCCATTGAAGTTTTTCTTTCCTTAAATTAATCACTGTTCACTTCTATATCCTCTTATTCAGGGGTAGAATTTCTCTCAATTTTTCAGTGTATAATCCTTAAGTGGTCAGACTATTCATACTGTTATTAAAAAATAACTTAAAAAATATATATTGGTATATCTGACTTCCTTATTACACCTAAGAACTTCTAATAACTGGAAAGTAATAGTTAAAACAGTATATGAAGTTCTATTCTGGGTGAAATAAGTAGCAATTAAAAAATCTAAAAGACCTGGCTGGCTTGACTCAGAAATAATAAAAACAGAGGATTTAGAAAACCTGTCAGAGTTATGGCTCTGACAGTTATTACTGTATGTCCCTGGCATGTCCTTTATTTTCTGTTTCTTCATCTGTAAATTACAGATGGCTATAATACTGTCCTAGCAAATTCATAGGGCTACTGTTAAAATCAAATGAATTTGCATGTATCTGTGTATCTTTGTGTCAGCATATGTGTACAGACTGCTATGTGTTCCCATATCAATATTTATTCAAGGAAGAAAAAACTCAGGAACTCAGATTTTGCATATGGAATCATTTTAGTCTTTAAAAGGTAAGCAGCAGAGAATTTATTATAGCAAAAAGAGATGTCTAAATTATAACCAGAAAAATACTTTCCTTTCTTAGTAGAAGGTGAGTTAATTTTTAAACTTTCCCATTACTTAGAAGTTAGTAAAAAATAAAAATAAAAAAGATACTCCCTCACATAATCTAATTAATCTGTTGAAACACCAAAAAAAAAAAAAAAGAGAGAGAGATGAAGAGCATGGGTCCCATAGAAATCACACAGAAAATGATACATGATTTTTTAGTTCATCTAAGTTACAATAATTATGTGACATAATCCTTGTACTACACTTCAGTTAACACTGCAGTAGAGTTCACATAGGCAAAAGATGGAGGAAGATACTAAATACTAAATAGAAAAGTGGCTAAGCAGTGCTTGAATTCTGGCTCTGCCGTTTATTAGCTGTAGGATCTTAAGTTACTTAACATCTCTGTCCCTTGGTTTCATCACTTATAAAATGGGGATTAAAAACACTACCTTTCTCCTAGGATTGTTGTGACGATTAAACAAGGTAAAACATGTAAACTAATCAGAACAGTTACTGACACTTAGCCAGGGCTCCATAAATGTCTATTATTAATAGCTGTCTGGCATTATAACAATGCCATGTTTGAATACAGCATGGTAAGATATGATAAATCTGTTGTTTTTTCTGATACTACATCAAAGATTTCCCAAGACCCAAACTCCCAATCTCCCAAAGACACAAATATAAAGATGAGAAATACAGAGTATTCCTATGGGGCAAAATCGCTCAGCTTACCCAATTTTAGGAAGTATAAGAAAGTCTAGCAGTTCAAGAAATTGTTAAAAAAAAAAACTCACAAAATAAACTAAAAAATGCTGCAGAAATGATATTTAAAGGTTAGTTTTGCAATGTTTCATCTAAGAGTATATTTATTTTTCCAAAAGAATGCTGAATTTTGGAAAAGTATAAAGTTCATTTTTGCGATAAACAAGAATTAGCTTCTGGTAATTTAAAGCTAAACAGCACTCAGTAGCAAGCATATAATTTGATGTTATTTCTAGCTGTTAAAGACCAACTAATTTCCCTTTAAAATTCCTAAGAGTATAGGAATAAATACATTTGTTGTTGAACAAGAAGCCCTTGATTCTAGGGGGAAAAAGTCCCAACTAAGATTTGTCAAAGAAAATCAGGAGAAAAGCAGCCCTAATATATGTCGGGGTCTTTTCCCCTCACCTCCAAGAGCTTTTGCTGCTTTGCTGCCCTGGCTGCTTCACGCTGTGCAGCGTATAAAGCTTCTTCTTCTAGTCTTAACTTCTCTTCTTGTAAGGCTAACTGTACATGAACAAAACAATAAGGATTAACAAAAATCAGAACCTGTCTAACTGCTCTAAAAATAAAATGCTTCTATTTATAAAATAAAAAATAAATTATTAAAAAAATAACTGAGCTCTACAAAGCATAATAGAATTAAATTTCTGCGATTTCTCATTTCTCTTTTTACAAAATAATTCAAATGATGTCAAACATGTTACAGAATTCTTTAGAAGTTGAATTATAAAGTAGAGCATCTAGTTTGCATAAATACAAAACTGTTTCTTTCCTTAGAATATGCAGTGATCTTCATTCTGAACAATCGTTCCAATGCCGATCACCCTGATTAGTTTCATGGTTTGGGCCCTCCTTAGTCCAAGGTCTTTAAAACTAAGGTCAATCACATCACTGTCTACCAAAGCGAAGTAAGCTTTCACAAAGTTCATGGTGCATTGATACACATGTCCTGTATTTTATTACCATCAAGTTATTAAAAAATTACTTCCAAATTTAAGTTCCTGCCATTCATAATAGCATACGAACTGCTTTAATGATAATCTACTGCAAGTCAAATCAAATTTAAAAATCAAACACAATATTTTTCTTTAGCCTAATATTAGCATCTATTGTGTAGCTTAAGTTAATGCTGTTGAAATCACTAATTGGTACTAAACAGACTATTTTTAAATGTATAATGGAATATGACGTATTCCATTTAGTTTAGTGAATGCAAAACTATAATTACAGGCCACCTCTGTAAATATATTAAAGTAAATATAACATTTATGATTGTTAGAAGTACTTGGTTCACTTACTAAGAATAAATAAATCCAAGACAAAAAGATTTTAAAAAATAAACCACTTATTGTGAAACAGAGTAATTTTTAAAGTTAGTTTTAAACACAAAGGTGCATGTATCTTGCCAGAGTCCCTACTTGTGAATTCAGAAATTATTTTCAGAAGAATGTATTCTCTTCACTTATTGGCAGCATATGATTTCTGATAAATTGTGCCAAACTAAACCAAATTATTATAGGCTGGAATAATTTTTTAACTTTTAACTCATTTTCACCTCTATGTATCTAAATTTAGGTTCACATGTAATATATTATTTAATGACATCTTTCCCATATAAACAGAGACTTTATGATAATATATACTTAAGCAACATAAGACTATTTACCTCTTTTTGGATTTTCATATCAAGATCTTTCTGTTTTTCAACAATAGAATCATAATGCTTCTCTCTTAGGTCAACAATTTCTTCCTCAGTAAGAGGCCTACAGAGAAAAATAAGGCAGAAAAAGAAAGAAAAGGAAAAAAAAAGTGCTGATGAGTCCAAGTTAAATAAAATACTCATAAAATCAGTGAAATTATGAAATTTTACTGTCAAAAATGTATTAAAGCAATTTGATGCTATGATTTCAATTGTTAGAGTAAAAAATCATACATTCTAATACTTGTTATAATTTGGTATATAAGATGATATACTATCAGAGTACCGTTTTTTAGCCCTAAAATCAACTTTAAAGAAATGTGGACTCCCTTTACTTTGGCTCTTCAGCCATCTGACTATATCCCAAAATGTTCATCATAAAATATAAACTTCAGTATACTATACTCTGATCTCAGCCCTCATATCAATTTGGAATTCCTAACTCTCATACCCACTGCCCTATTTATCCTGCTCAATCCCTCTAACCACCCCAGGCCCTTGATCCTCCCTTTTCTCTCAGTTTATCGATCCTGATCATCTTCTGGCTTTACTTCACTTACAACCAGTGTGGACTCTGTGGCAAATCTGAAGTACTTTCTTACCCACATACTCGCCTTCCTGCACACCTGTCATTATGCCTTATTCACCCAGATTACTCATTCTCTGACCTTGGATCATTTCCATGATTAGCTCTTTCTGCTGAGAGCTGTGAGAGAAAATCCTACATCTGTTTGGCCCTCTGCCCCTAGCAATAACCCTTTACTTATACATGGCCAACTCCCTCTCACATCCTATGCTAACTACTTCAAAATCTTCACAAACACACTCCTTAAGTTCTTCATTCAAAGTCTTTTCTCTTAGAAGTCAATTTCACCCCACTCTGAGACATGACGAGCATGTCTCCAACCATCAAATCCCTCAACTTCTTGCCAGTCCTCCTCTCACCTAAGTCTATCCTCCC
This sequence comes from Delphinus delphis, assembly GCF_949987515.2. Lineage (NCBI taxonomy): Eukaryota > Metazoa > Chordata > Mammalia > Artiodactyla > Delphinidae > Delphinus > Delphinus delphis. The sequence continues at coordinate 111,393,635 of NC_082687.1, read as the reverse complement.
TACTCTTCCCTCCTTCCTCTAAAGAGGTGGTATTCCTTAATTTGTTCAAGGTCACCTGTCACACTTATACTTGATTCATTCATCACTGATGCTACCCCACACCACCTTCACTCCAGAGAATTCTGTGGGACATTGCTCCATCAATTAGTACCTCTTTTCTTCAGTCTACTCTTTTTGTCTGTTTTCACCTCTCTTCCTTGTGAAGATTGGAAGAAAGGAAGGAAAGAAAGGAAGAAGGAAAAACTTTCATTTGACCTATATCTATCTCTAACTACTGCTCGCTCTCTCCTTCTCATTTCAGCCAAAATGTCTGAAATTAAAAGTTTATTGATAGCACATCTAGCACTTACTATGTGTCAGGTTCTTTTCTATGTGCTTTACATATATTGACTAATTTTAATTCTCAAAACAACCCTGTAAGGTAGATACAGAGATCATACATATGAGGGAAATGAGATGAAGACAGATTATGTCCAAGTAAGTCATATAGTATGTGGCAAAGCTAGAATCTGAACCCAAGTAGTCTAGTTCCTTGCTCCTAACAACTGTGTTTCTCTTCCCTTCTATGTCCTTACTTCCCATTCTCTCATCAACTCATGACAGTCTGCATCTGCTTTCATCGCTCTACTAACTCTAACAAAGGTAATTAATGGCCTCTATGTTGCCAAATATGAGACAGTTTAAGTCCTTATAATATTTCTTCAGTTTCATGTGGCAGTGCTGACCATTCCCTCCATTCCATCTGTCAGTCTGTCTCTACCTCCTCCCTTGGCTTTCTATGCTCTCCTGGTTCTTTTTGCCCACTGCTTCTTGGCTATCTTCTGAATCCTCTTCTAGTGTCTGCCTATTCAGTCTTCAGACCAACTGCTCTCTCTCCATGCTCCAATCACCCCACTTCCTCCCCCTTCCCCAACTTCAGGTCTTGATAATTATCATGGTTATAACCAGCCATGTATAAGGTAATGTCTCCTACTTTTGTTCCTTTAGCCCTAACTTCTGCCTAGGGCTTTTTGTTTGTTTGTTTTTTGAGGTATTACTTATATAAAGTAAAAAACATGATTAGTAAAACAAGTTTTAGAATGTCATAAGGAAGCAAAAGGGCGATAAAGTTTTACAAATTCAAAGAAATGTACTTATCAATATTAATATATTAAATAGTTTTTTAAAACTAAAATATATATAACAACTTACGTTCAGTAGGAAAGCACTTAGGCACTTATGTAGATTAAATTCTTTAATGTTCAAAACAACCTTTTGAGATATTGCCTCAATCTTATAGAAAGAGAAAACCAAGGTCCTGAAATGTAAACTGTTCAATGCCTCAAAGCAAGCAAATGACAGAGCCTCGATTTTTAGAGAGCTTCTTATAGTTCACATAGAAGTCGTTTGTTTTATTAAAAAAAAAAAAAAAAAAAAAGCCTTACCTATGATTGCTTCCTGGGCTTTCCCCCTGTGCAAGAATTAATTAAACAATTATACAAATTTCACTAGCTGAATTCTATTTAAGGCAAGCCAATAAAATTTTTATTTAATCAAAATATTTTCTGCTTATCTATTTTACCTTGGTAATAAATTTCATTATTAAAAGTGTTTTAAACAAAAAGCTTTAACATTTTACTATTTCTCAAAGGCAAAATTTAGTTTATTATCTATCTTAATTATATAGCAACCAATTGTTGGACATTTCTTAATTTTTTATAACAAATATTTACTCTACACCAAATGACCTTCTGGGTTCAAGATGGTACTAGACAACATATTCTCTATGTTCTCATCATTTACAATTGATCTTCATTATTCGCAGATTCCAGATTTGAAAATTCACCAATGAGTTAAAATTTATTTGCAACATCAAAACCAATGCTCCCCTCACTCTTATGGTCATTCATGGGCATACACAGAGCAGCAAAAAATCTGGTTGCCTGACATACACATTCCCAGTTGAAGTAGAAGATGATGCTCTGCCTTCCTGTTTCAGCACTCTTACTGTGCCCTCTTTGCAGCCTATGCAGTGTCACTTTTTGCATTTTTGTTCCTGATTTTGCTGTTTAAAATGACGCCCATGTGTAGTGCTGAAGTGCTGTCTATTGTTCCTAATCATAAGAAGGTGTGACATGCCTACATGTGCCTACACATACATGTGTTAGATAAGCTTCATTCAGGCATGAATTATTAGCGCTGTTGTTAGTGAGTTCAAAGTTAATGAATCAGTAATATACACTAAAATAAGGTGTCAAACAGAAACATAAAACAAGGTTATATATTGATCAGTTGATGAAAATGTTGTGATCAGAAGCCTGTAGGAAGCTAATTCTGTATTTCCCCTAGGAGTAATGTTCCAGTATCCACTAATTCAGTATTCACGGCAACTTCATAGAATGTAACTACCACAGATAACGAGACTGCTTTTGTTCTTTCCTGGGATTCTGAAATTACCTACAGTTTTTTCCTCCAAAGCAAACTGTAACTACTTTCAAGACTGATTTGGATTTATGCATTTCTTACACATTTGTGCTATTCACATCTCACAATTAAAATATATGACTAAGTAACAGCAGAAATAAAATTTCAAATGGTCCAAATTAACTTAGGAAAAAGCACTACAAAGCAGGATGTGACATTCAACTAAACCAAACACTAACTATGACATGAGAGAGGAAAAGACTGGTTAGCAAAACAAACAAACAAACAAACTCAAACCAAACAAAACGCATCTTAGGAAAACACTTGGAATCACACATTCTTTTAAAGAGCTGTATGATGGGGGGATGAACTATATTGAAGGTTAACAGAAATCTTACATTTAGTACTTGTCAGAAACTTTAAAAATATGTTAAGTGTTTGTTTAAAAAAATACACAAAATTAATGTTACTTCTGAAAAGGGAAAGAAACGAGATTCTATGAAACACTAAAATATTTGGGAGAAATTTTACTGGGAAACAAAAGGCTAAGACAGGTCCTCAAATATATTCTACCAGATAATAATAAATATGTATTACTATTTTAAAAACAGATTTATACTCAAATTAATTTGGGAAATGCTAAATTGGACAAGTTTAAATAATTTTCTTTAACAGTTCTTTAACAATTTTTCTAATAGTTCTTCCCAGAACCTTTAATATGCCAATTTACACTCTGAGACTAGTATTCTATACACACTCTGGGAAATGCTGGGCTAAAGAATAATTTAAATTTGGTTTAATACATTTTTCTCTTTCCTTAGAAAACAAAAATGATGAAGAAAAAAAAAACTTGCAATGCTCTTCTAGTCAAATATACTTTAGAGATGTGGAAAGTAGGCCCAAGGCAGGTTAAATAATTTACACCAACTCATATAATTAGTTTAGCAAAGTTGGAAAGTAACACACAAACTAAAACTCTTCTAACTATACCAGTGCATAAGAAATGTACACCATATTTCACTAATTTTAAAATGTATTTTTTTTTTCATTTTAACATTTCTGTACTTGGGATGCATCTTAAAATTGATTTTTAGATGAGGTGAAATACAAAAATCAACAAAAAGAATAACTTATAAAAAAGATAATGGCTAAAGTCAGAAAGTGATTGCAGAACAAACATGTATAAATTCTACTCTCAGAAATCTATAAAAACTATGGTCAAACAATGGGTCTACTCTGGATTGCTGAGGAATTTTACCTTAGGTAAGATGGCAAGATGTTAGAAATATCTTTTTTTAAAGTTTCTCAAGTTCTACAGAATACTTTAAAAACCTGTTTTATGTATATGTATACATATACACACACACATATAATATATAACTGATGTATGAAACTATAATATATATGTAGTATATATATTATTACATATGTTAAATAATAGAAAATTCTGAATAATTTGCTAATATAAATTAGTAAAAGAAGGAAACGATAAGGGACTAAAAAGTAAAAATAACTAAGAAGTAAAAATTCTAAAATAAAAGAATATAATAAAAATTAAAAAAATAATTGTCAGAACTTATGAGATGACTAATAAGAACAAATATGAATTTTATACTGCTGTGAAAATACTTACTTCATCACTTTCTACTAGATTCTCAAACTGAAACAACAAGAAAGTGAGTGTTAGGATGAATATTTGTCTAAGGTACATATCTCACAAAAAATTATATGGTGGAGTTGCTCAAAATCAACTTGCTGTTTTGATTCTGCCACACCTCTACTAGGGCAGACCAATGATCTGTCTCTAGAATCGCTGGCTACTATAAGCCACTATAATTGATAGAAGTGTACCCTCTCGCTCAGTTGTATAGGGCAGAAAAAAGACAAAAACAAACAAAAAATCCCACCACTTCTTAAGTAGAAATAACAATTCTACTAGAAGAATGGGATCTTAATCTTTTGCAAACTTGTTCTCCCCTATTCATGCTTCCCCCACCACTCCAATTCTCTTCCTATTCACTAGCTATCTAATATTAAAATATAAAGAGTCCATACTAAATTTAGGTACAGAGCCTTCCCCTTACTTAAAAAAAAGTGTCTCTCCTGCCCTTTCGAAGGTAGTTTTATTCAATCAGATTTACGACTCTACTTACCTCTATAGTTAAGTGCTCACCTCTTGAGCATGTTCTAAAATACTTGGATCTGGGAAGAAAAACAGGAAAACAACTTTAAAAATTACAATCAATCCTAAAACTGAGTTAATATAGTGGCATAAAAACATTTCCTCAAAAGCAACTTTAAATTCTCCAATGTATAGTATCTTATATTTACAAAAAGGAACCACTAAACTTACATAAGAATATAAACACTCCAGATTTTTAAACTTAGTTGTAGGTTTAAAAGTGTTTAGTCAACCAATATTTTTCTATTGGTCCTAATATTTACTATACCTGTAATAATAAGTTAATTTACTATATTTACTACATAGAACAGAATACAATTAAATTTAAAATTTTATCTCATTATTTTTACTGTATCAAGAAAAATATCTTGTTAAAGTACTGCTGTGTTAAATAATGTATAAGAACATGTTCCCAATTTTGTTAAACATTTGCAAAACAACAAAAATCTAAAAAAGATATAGGCCAATATGCTAAGAATAGTTATCTCTAGATGGTGGGATATGTGTTTATATAAAGCTTAGGTGCTTTTTATTCTCATCCCATGCCTGCACAAATAAAAGAAAGAAAATGAAAAACAATATACATCACATATACATCTACCAAATAATCCATTACATTAATTTTTCCAACTAGGGTAAAATATTGACTTTAATTTTAATTTCTCCTCACAATGTATATACATATATCAAATCACCACAATGTATACTTTAAATGTCTTACAATTTTGTCAGTTATACCTCAATAAAGCTGAAATTTAAAAATTCTAGTTATTATCTTCTGCTCCTACTAGTGAAACTTACATGTAGTCAAATAAGCATCTCCTTTGTTATATCTGCTCCAAAGATATCACCACATTCTATTAACTATATGTCCTCTAACTACTATAGTATGAAAGCTGGTACAGGACAGAGCCCCTCAAGCTCCTTTACTACTGGAAGTACCAGGAAATTTTAAGACTTTCACTTATAATGTGGATCCTGTTATTGCTGCCTAAACTGATGACACAGAAGACCCCCCCATCCTCCCATGGGGATCCAAAATCACACTGTGGGTTCCTAATGTGTCAGGACTCTTGAACAAAAAGCACCCCTTTGAGAGATGGGAAGAATCCTGGGGTTAGGACAGGTCAGAATGCTTTGTATTATGTGTGTATGTGTGCAGAGGTGGCAGATGGGCTCAGTAAAAGAGAATGGTATATTATCATGACTAAGTTTTTATTACCATAAAGAATAAAAAAAGCAATTTTTCCAGTACAATCTTTATTTGCTAACAGATGCAAAGCAGTTTTATTGCCCATTAAGAGATCATTGGTAGAAACGGAACATTTGGTATTGTCATCCCATAGATCTAATAATTCATGGAACATATCCAATATAAATAAAATACCCCAATTCTCTAGGCATCTAGTGCTCCCATTCTTTTATTTTCCCTATTTCTCAAATAAAAACAGAAATGAGTTGAGCCTTCCAGTAGCACTGTGTTCTGGCATTAGGATTCATTCATAAAGTGCTATACGTTCTTCCTCAGCAACCATCACTCTCTTCCCTGAATGAAGAGTTTGTCTCTGATTAATCTATTTCCTCTTCCAGGCTTACTGAATGATATAACTGAATAGTAAAATAAAGTTTAATACCAAGCATCCCAGTATAAGCCATCAGTGTGACTTCACTGCTGAAGCAAAGCCTGAAGCTAAGACTGTCTCAATACAAACCAAGGGAAGTAACTGTTGCACTACACTTACATTAGACGGCAGAGTACTGTGTTCTGTCCCAATTTTACACAGATATATAGCTAACTTCAGTAGAAGCCCAAGGTGTTGGCTGTTGTAAATCTATCTTTTCTGTCCCCTCTCTCCATATCTAACTATGGTGAGGACAATCATGCTCTTGCATGACTCTGGCTCCCTGATTATCTGACCAACCTAGATCATAGCCATCCCCCAGACTTCATTTGATTGGTTCAGGGTTATACAGAAACTGAGCAGACATATACCCTCCTGAGAGCTCTAGGGAGCTGCTAGGGGTTATACTTCTGACAACCTGCAAAGAGGAATGAAATCAATTGAAAGAGTGTTCTGACAGTGTTGAAGTCATTCCTAAGGACCAGTTGCATCCCTGCCCTGCCCATAGTTTCCTTAGTACTTGACAAACTTAGTATCCTTATAAGAAATTCTACCTTTTGCCTACGATAGTTTGATTTGGGTTTCTGTCCCCATAACCAAAGTCCTGTCTAATAAGTAAACAAGTCTAAGAGATAGAATGGCAAAAGAGCAAATTAAAAAATAGCAAAAAAAATTTTAATGGAAAGAAAACAAAAAAGCAAAATAAGTTTGGAAGAAAATTTAAGCTTTCCTTTTAGGACAGATTAGATTGAGACCTTATTACTCACAAAGGGCACATACTGACTCCTACTACCATAAATGCTAAGATTATATTGATAGATTAAAGTAATACGCAATTTGGCAAACTCGGGTAACATTTTTATTAGAAGAGCTTTATCCTGGAATTTATCTGAAAAGAAGATGAGAAACTTTGTGATACATATTTTAAAAGTAATTAGAAAGCCAGTTTTTGAAAGTATCCTTTCAGATTTCAGAGTGCTTAAGAGTGCTCCATTACTTAAGCAGTAAATGAAAGAAACTGAAACTAAAATCTTTCTGTATTATTGGATTCTTAAAAGCCTAACACATTTCCAATGTGACTTTTTCAGTATTTCCCATTATAAACCGTCCGGACAGGAATAAAGATGCAGACGTAGAGAATGGACTTGAGGACATGAGGAAGCGGAATGGTAAGCTGGGAAGAAGTGAGAGAGTGGCATGGACTTACATGTACTACCAAATGTAAAATTGATAGCTAGTGGGAAGCAGCTGCATAGCACCGGGAGATCAGCTCAGTGCTTTGTGACCACCTAGAGGGTGGGATAGGGAGGGTGGGAGGGAGACACAAGAGGGAGGAGATATGGGGATATATGTATATGTATAGCTGATTCACTTTGTTATACAGCAGAAACTAACACACCACTGTAAAAAAAAAAAAAAAACTGTCCTGATATTTTGTGTTTTCTTTTAAAAATTTTTTTTAACATCTTTTATTGGAGTATAATTGCTTTACAATGGTGTGTTAGTTGCTCTCCAAAGCCATCCATGGACATTCCTTTATACACAATCCTTATGCCCCTGAGAGCTGTCTCTAAGTAATGTAAGTTTCTATATAACTATTCTACTATCGCTGACGATGTGAAAGTAGACTCAAATATGTAAACGATATTAAAAAGGTAGAAAAGATAGGCTATCATACTCTGAATGATCGTGGCATGTAAAGGTATTTGGAAAAGGTTGAAAGTAAAGACGTACAAAGGTGGCAATTCTTGCATATATATTTATTTGTCAATGTTGTGAAGGCAGATATCAAGACAATCTTTTATTAAGGATAAAATCAGTCTCATCAAGAATAGAATGAAAATGCAGTTTTTTATGCTTCTACATGTTATTACGGAAAGCAGGCAAATACTCATATCAAAGTGACTTAAGTAAAAGATAACTAAAAAATTCTCATAAATCCTACATTGTTATTGTTCCTTTTCTTCATATTCTCCTGTATAGTATCTGTTAAAATAATAGTCTTTCCTTATATCTTCTGTTTGACATTATAAAAAAATAATGAAGAACCATGGTAAACTGTTCCACAGTCTATTAAAAATTAAAAGCTTCCCAAGACTCTTCTTTTCTAGACAAAAATTGGAAAGGTTACAAATAGAAGCCTGGCAAAAACTATTACATTGAAGATGATGGACACATTGTTTTTCAATTAGTACCAAATACTTCAGTGAAGATTTAAGCATTCAGATCTCAAGGGATGATTCATCAACAGATTTTCCACGTAGAACAGCATCAACATAGGTGGTAATAATAAAGTAATAATATTTACTATTAAATAAGCCCCTCCCTAATGAAGGCAAATTGAGGAAGACTGGATGTTCAAAACATTTATTGTGTTCCTTGGAAGAGACAAATTCTCCTGTTAAACATGTTGAAGATGGAAAACATGTCAAAAAGAGTCACTGTCCTTTAAGAGGAGCCTGATTTAGAGGAGACCAACAACTAGAAGGGATCTTAGAGGTCTTTTAGTTCTTTCTCGTTCATCCTCTGCAGTCTGTGAGCAGCATCTGAAATTGTTGACCACCTTCTTCTTTCAGAAACTGTTGCCATTTATGTGTCTATGATTCTGAATGTTCTAATTTTTCTTACTTCCCTGGATAACTGAATGACAGTCATAGCTATGTATTTATATTTAAAGTACAGAAGTGAGTAAAAATTGACCCATGTACCCAGGAGGTTTACAGTCTAATGGGGTAGACACACAGGTAAATTAACAACTACCATGCTCTGAAAGGGATACGTTCAGATGAAGAGCATCAAAAATCAGCTGAAGGAGAAGGAATTAGCCAGGCCCCCAAGTAGTGGAAAGGAATGTTTCAGGGAGCAGCAGCTACCAAAGGCAAAGGGGAATGAAAAGATCAAGACTGCATACATTAATTCTGTCAACAAGTATTTACTAAACATCTACTACATACTATGCACATAACTTGGAGCTGTGTATTCAATGGTAAGCAAAATAGGCATGAACTTGTTCCTTTACACTGAGAGCGGAAGACAGACATTAACCAAATAATGACACTATTTCAGATATAATTATAACCTGAGGAAGTGCTGAGAGGATAAGGAAGATGGTTCCATCATGGTGTGAGAACTCATCCCCTGAGGGTAGGAAACAGATTGGGAAGACTTCTGTGGGAAATAATCCTTGAGCTGGCACCTAAAAGATGCGTAGGAGTTATCTAACTAAAAAGGGAAGAAACTGATTCAAGGAAGAGTGTGGCACAAATGAGGCAGGAAAAAAAAAAAAAGGCAAGGAATAGATAATGTGAGGTCTTGAAAGCTACATTAAATATTTCAGTCTTTATCCTAGAAGTATGGTAAACCACTGAAGAAAATGGTAGGGGACATTCAGAACTTGACAACGCGGATTTAGAGGATGAGTGAAAGGGAGGAGTTTATTATGATTCGCAGGTTCATGGCTTTGGTAACCGTATATTATTTCACTACTCACAAAGTAGGACACAAAGTAGTAAAAATGGTTGGGGCTTTAAAAAAATGAAGAAAAGGAGTAAAGAACTGTGAGCAGGAAAGAAAGATGAGCTCAACTTTACAAACCGAATTTGAGGTTATGTTTGATACCCAAGGGGAAATACTCAGTAGGCAATTAAGATATTCAGGGCTCAGACTGAGATGACTGAGCTCATTAGTATGCAGGTAGTAGGTAAGGTCATCTGTTTTCCTGCCATCACCCAGGGAAAGTACATTAAGGAAGGAAAATATATTAAGGAAGAACAGAGTGAGATTCAGAACACAGCCCTGGGGAGTCTTCAAGGTACAACACAGAATGTTCAGGAAATTCATATCCATTTAAGTCTGCTACTGTTTTCCTTCCTAACTTCTGAGATTTCAAGAGAAATATCTTATGCTTGTATATTTCTCAAAGCTGACAAACATGCAGAAAACCAAACTGAATCATTCAATAATAACTACTGATTAGTATACTTTAGCAATATACATTATGATAAAATATTTAAAATTCTCATTCTCTATACGGTCTCTTTAAAAAGTAAGTCAACATAAAACTGGTAAGATAGATATTTAACTATGTGAGTGATGCCAAAGTTAGGGAATTATCTTGAGGAAAAAAAAGGAGAAAATACTGTTCTCTAGATTTTACAAGTTCATTTAGGAAAACAGAAACAGGTATAGTCCAACTGGTATACAGGCCATTGGGGATGTACCAAGTGAAAGAATGGCAGAGAATCCTTTCACTAATTCCCCCCGCCTGTGCTGCCACGCTATGTGCACAAGGAGTAAAATCTACAATTTTAATGCTATGCTGTAAGGAAAATATAATTAGAAAATGCAATTAGCCTGGTAAAATAGATTAAGGTTAAGTTATCTTGTCAGGAGTCTGCACTTCATACTACTCTGAATTGGAAGGTTATCATTTATCAAAAAAGTTAAAATACTAAGGTTTATGAATGAGTTAAGTTTTTTGAAATTAGAATAGAGTCATTGTTTTCCTTTTAATGTTATTCTGATTTGTATTCTGACATGATTTTCTGAATGAGAGAACAAAGAGTGAGATCATACTCTTTACCCAAATGCAGAACTGCATATAATCCTGAGTATTCAGATGGACATTACGTTGCATGTTTGAATGCCATGCAACTCATCATCTGTCACAGAAGGAAAAAAAGGTTGAGCAACTTAGCTGTAGGAAATAGTTCGCAGATGGAAATTGTTAAGCAAGGGAATGGCATGATCCAGTGTGGTTTTTAGAAAGCTTAACTCTACTGACAGGAAGGGGAGATGGCATGAAGTGTAGAGATACAACAGGGAGAGCAATGTGAAAGACAAAGTTTAAGGAAGAAGCACAGAGGAAGGAAACAGGTTCAGTATGTATTAAGCAAAGACTGAATAGCTGATTAGTGAGGACTATAAAGTTGGTAGTATAGAGACTGTGAACAGAGCTGTTAAGGGAGTCCCTAATCCCTGATTAGGGAATACACGAAGCAGAGGAAGAAAAAATCTAGGGGAAAAGGAAATGCACTATTTCGGATATTTAATGGGACACAAATATTAAATATTAGATACTTCAGATAAGTTGATTTGAGGAGCTTTGGTACATCTAAGTATATCTCTTCAATAGGCAACTGAAAATACAGTGCTGAACCTCTGAAAAGAAGTCTGTTCAGAAGACATGAGATTTGGAAGTGGTGGTGGTTGAAACCATAGGAGTGGATGAAATTAAGGGAACTACATAAAGAAAAGACAGAGAAAAATTCCATATTTAATGGGTAGAGAGAGTAAATATAGCCAGGACAGGAACAGGAAAATAAAAAGATAAAAGCAATGTTGCAGAGGTCAAGTGCATAGTTTCAAGAAAAGGAAGACAGCTTATCACACAGAATAAAGAGCCAAGTTGTGGAGATATATGCATAAGAGCTCCCAGTGACAAAGTACAAGATAATGCACAGAGAGATAGAGCAACTAAATGTTTATAATATTTATGTTTAATAAAATGATTATAATGTTTAATACAAAACCATGAGATATTAGTGGTTAAGGGTAAAAGGCTCTCAGTTCAGAGGGACCTGGGCTGCAATCTCAGCTCTGCTATCTTAGGCAAGTTAAACTTTCTAAGCTTCAATTTTCAACCTACAGTGTATATAATAGTACTCACCTTCCTCACAGAATTGTGGTGAGGAATAAATGAGATAGTGTAAAATACTTAGGAACAGTGCCTGGAACACAGGAAGTAATCATATGTTGGCAGCTATTATTAAAATCATTTTTTACCAGTAAAGAAAACACCAAATCACTGTAAATTATTGTCTGAAGGCAACTTTGCTGCTGCAGCCAAAAAGGCCAACAAATGTTAAATATCAAGAGAGATATAAAACATGAGCATACTTTCATATAAACCTACAGTACATCTTAACTGGAACCACTACGTGCAATTATATGGTAAGATAGAAATAGGAATTAAAATACAACACAACAAAACTTAATTGGACCTTCAGTTTGAGAAAGAAAAAATTAAGAACACGATAAGTGTCTATACAAAAGATTTCTCGTACTACCCAAAAAAAAGGAGAGCTGACAAGCAGATGGAGCCCTCTAGAATGTGTGGTAGGCAAAACTCCCTGGAGTGAAAAAGGATGACTCATTAGGATGTCTAAATGTTATTCCTTGAAGATATTTAACTCCCTCTGCTTTAACCATCAAATAACTTTATTAGTAGCAAGGTTTCTGACATACCTTAACACTGATATTGATATTCTGACTAGTCTACATATTCTAGAATATAAAATACCAGAATTCTCTAATATGTTATAAATTTAAAAATAGGTAATTCTGGTTTTGAAATTGGATAGTGAAAAGTGAGTGATCTGACTCTGAGCTACCCCTGGGAAATCTACAAGGCTAAGAAATCAGGCCCTGGATTATAACGTACCCTTGTGAGGCCCAGCTTAAATCAGCCTAAGAAAGCCCAGGATTCTTCCACCTACGGTTGACAAAATATAAATCAAGTTTTTCAGATTGCTCCTCAACTTTTTTGCCCTTAGATGAACTACTAGTTAAGTACCTAGACCTATAACTGAAAGAAAATCAGAACTACCAGGTGATTAAAAAAAAGCAACTACTAACATGAGAGGTAAAGTTTAACCTTATTCTGTAAACAACAATGAACTATAACCACCTTCCTCTCTGCATGTTTATTAGAAGCTCCTAAAATGAATATAAAACAATAAGTTAATCAGAAGATTCAAGTAACTGACTGTTCAAACCTACATTTATGGATTAAAACAAAAGGATGGATATCATTATTATATTGTTTTAGATGACAGTGTCCACAACCCACAGACTCTCACTGCCGCAATAGAACTTGTTTGTTCAAGTTTTGCCCACAGCCAGAAGAGTACAGATCCAGCTATTATGCTTTTATGACACATCTACAGACAATTAACACTCACAATGATTCACTGATTTTCCCCTCACCCTTCCCTATGCTGTCAAGTTCATGTGCTCAGGGAGTAAAACCTGTAATTTTAATGCTATACTCTAAGGAAAACATTTTCAGTTTGTAAAATCACCATGAAAGAACAAAACCCCAAAATCCCAGACACCAAACAATGTACTCCAAAGTGAAATATAAATGATTTTTGCTTACCTAATTTGAGTATAAGATCCTATTTTTAGTTATTCTACAACACAACTACAAATGAACAAATAAAAATATTAACAAAGCCAAAGATTCTGTGGCACCTAGTCCTTAGGCAAGCCTATTTAAGCAGCTTGACTATTATGAGTATCTACGAATAAAAATTAGAAGTAACTTAGATGACTTTTGCTGACAAGATAAAAGAGTTGCCATGTTCCCCTGTAACAGTAATAACCCTTAAGTCAGGAAAACCAAAATACTAAAACTAGGCACAAAGTCTTCAAGTCCTTACTTTTCCATTCAAGGGACACTTAGTGTAAAACCCTAACTACTCTGCATCAGAGGTCACACAGTGCCTGATGAACGAATGAGTGACTCATATAATATCTACATCGCCAAAAGATCCAAATGATAAATCATTTGTTTTCAGTATGTGTATGTTGAACATCTTATTACCTAATGATGTTGGTTAAATGGGACAGATGGTGAAAACTTAGCAATCTGTTCCAGAAAGTGCAAAATTAATGTCTTATTCCTTACATAAAGTGGTGTGGTTCAGATTTTCAATTGTAAGTTTGAATTCCTGGGAAATATTTAACAACAACAACAAAGCCAATTTCCAAGGAATTTAAGTTTTTCACTACCTTATGAAATAAAAAACACAAAAATGGAATAATTACAAAATTCTATTATTCTATGGATGGTGTGGGTAGAAAAACCTAGGCCTATCCCAGATTTAATCAAGAGAACTTCAGAAGGACTGTGATTTCCCTAGTGTTACAGAACTTGTGGGTAGCAATCAGGGTATGGCATTCCCCTCGAAATTCCAAAAAATTAATATGAAAAAGCTACACACTGCTCCTCTTGTTATTAACATTAAGAATCCGAATGCCCAGTGGAAACCCAGCAATTCGCAAGTATCAAAGAAGTGCTCAATGTCTGAAACCTTATTTCACTCCAGCATCCAAATGACTTCTACTAAAAAATCTCTCAGAGACATCAACTTTTTGGAAGAGATTCTCCACCTGCTCTGTCAGAGCCAAAGAGAGAATCAAACACATAGCTACTACCAGCTTTAGCAATAAACCAAGCTCAACGTAGGGAGTGCTCGGGTCGCCGTGGATCCTGTTCTACTGACCATTCATGTGAGGGTGCCCCGTGCTTCCTAGAGATGATGCCTCCCGTCACTCTTTCCCCGCGTGATAGCGCGCCCAGCGAGAATCTCGCTCGGAGGAGGCAAGAGCGACACCCCGCCCCCTTCTCTACCTCTTTCCCAGGGCCTCCACTACGACAACCCACTCGACGCCTGTTCAGCTGTGAGGGTACCGGGGCTCCCAGCCTCCTCTAAGCCATTGGGGAAGTGAAAGGGGTTCCCCGCCAGGGGCCGAATAGGAGGAGCCAGCGAGCGCCGGGCCCCTCCCCCCGGGGGCTTACCCTCCGCCTCCGCCTACTCGCTGCAGCCGCCCAGCTTCCTTGTGGAGGAGTCCGAGGCACTGCGTCCAGCAGCAGTTCCCCATTGCATGCCGCCCAGGTGCCGCCGCTTCCCCTCCTCCTCCAGCTCAAAGCCCAAACCCAGGCCCGTCAGCCGCATCCGCGCGGCACGAGCCGAATGGGGGTTCGGGGACCGAGGGCGGGCCGGCCGGAGCGCGGCGGAGTGAGAGGCTAGGGCGACGGGAGGGACAGGCGCTCGGAACAAAGGCAGCGGTTACTCCAGCGGCCGCCGAGTCGCCGCTGTGCGAGGGAGGAGGGCCGGGCAGCGGGCTCTAGACTCCCTCGTTGTCCTCATGGCCCCTCGCTCGCCTCAGATCCCCAAGCTCAGATCCAGTGACCGCCTCCTGGCGCCGAAAGAGGCCAGTCCCCGCGAGTCGCGCGCCCAGGCCCCGCCCCCGGCGCGCCCAGGCCGGCGCCTGGCCACCGTCTCCGCCACACCCCCAGGCTTTCCCGGGCCCCAATAGGCCGTGCCCTCGGCTGCCCCGCCTCCTCCGGCGACTGGCCTTACGTCACTTCCGCCAGCTCTTGGGTACGCATCTCAATTCGTGGGTGTGGGTGTTTGTTTTGTTGGATATTGACCTGACTAGGAAATCTTTTTTCCTTGCAGTTTCCCGCTTTTGGGTCTCGAGCGTCTCCGGTGTCACACTATCAAGGCTCAGTTTTCGAACTTTGTACCAAAGCCTTGTGAGCGGCTTACCTAGAGCCCCGGGCCAGGAGTCATCAGGTGTGAAGGGGGCACTTCTCTGTGAGGTGTGTGCTTAGGTTTTGTTTATATTACACCATAAGTGGCAAATAGAGTCAGGGAACTGACTGTGGTTGTTTTGAAGCACTAAGAATTTTTTCTCTCTCGTCTCTAGTTTGCGTTTCAGTCTCCATACTTGTCAACATTGTAGGGAAGTTTATAAACAGTGCCCTACTGGCCTTATTTGTTCGGTTTCGAATCGAACCGTCAAATAATTTCGGAGGAGCGGTTGGGGTCCAGAGGAAATATGTTAGAGGGCTAAGGTTTTTCAGGGACACCAGCCTTGCCAGTCCAAGCGTGCTTCCCAGAACAGTAGTAGGTGGGAAGAGACAGCTACTCTGATGCAACTTGGTTTGCGGCACCCTCCTCAAGTGCTCCTTTAAAACTAGGTTTTTTTCTGTGGTTGGCCTTAAAATCGGGTGTAAGTCATGGCTTAGTAAACGCCTGGTCTAGTGGATAGGATGTTTTAATTACTAACTAACCAGACATGCCAATTTTTAGGAATATTTTTACATTTTAGAAAATTGTTATTAATGATAACATATTCTTTGACCTACTCATTTTCTTGCTTCCTGAATTCTATTCCGACGTGGGTTTCAACCTTAGCCCTGCTACTTCACTAATTTTGATTTTATTTTGGTCTTAGTCTTTTTTCGGAATCAAGTGTATAGGGATATATTTGGCCCAATAGTCTGCCATCAGTGAATGTTGGCAGAATGACTGAATGACTTCCTGAATAGTGACTGTATTTTCTTTTCCCGTTTCAGCCCCTGAAATCAAGCAAATATATTTGTGAAATAGTCTTTAAAATTTAACTCTACATGTTTAAAGCAACTGGAATTTCTATTCCAGTTGGAATTTCTATTCCAATGGAATTTCCATTCTATGGAATGCTAGTCAGCAACAAAAAGGAACATATTATTGATACACACACCTTAAATGAATCTGCAGGAAATTATACTGAATGGATACAGTATCACTTTCTCAACCCTACATTTGGGCATGGGTATGAAATCAGTAAAGACAAAATTGACAAGTGTATCACAGCTAAAGAATTCATTTATATGGCAGTTGCCAAGGCAGAATATTAAGGTAACCAGTAAGAGACACAAATAGATTATTTACAATGATGGGCACTTAATGTCAGCCTTCTAGAGAGACCCCATGTGCCCACCTTCCAGGTAATAGGACCTTTCTCTGTCTTCCCCATCCCTTTCAAAGTTCCTTTCTCTCTCGTAGTTTATCCTGAAGTCAAAGCAAGAGTTTTTCTTATAGATGCTCTGGAGTCCATCAGGATGCAGTCTATACCTTGAACTGTCTTTTGGATTATCTGGTTCCAAATTGGAATCTCTCTTCGCTCAGAACTCCCTGTGTATTGACTATTAATCACTTTTTGTTCTTTTGAGATTGGTTGCTACCATCGTGCTTTTTGGGGGGTTAGGGGGAGAATTCTGTGCTCCTCATTGCCACACTCGTCCACTGAGTTTATCAATGTAGATGCATCCTTTTAATTCATTGGAGCATTGTTTGAATTACCAAATTTACACAGGATACTAGATATGACCACTACAACATGGAGATAATAATGAAATTTACCTTATGGGATTGTTGTCAGTATAAATGATTAAGCATTTAATCAAATGCTTAGTAATATAAAAGTAAGTGCTTAGAATAATATAATTACACATATAATTCCAATCGTGTACTCTGTATATTATGCTGTAATTATCTGTAATACCATAAATGTAATATAAGTATTAGCTGTTATTATTATCCACAGACCAAAGGAGATTTTCATCAACAAGTTATTCTTTCGTTTGTAGCTACATCCTTGGCATCCCATGAAAAAAGTTAGCTTTTTCAAAATTGCACTTCTTAGGCATGCATTCAGGCATACCCCACATTACTACTTGAGATCAGGCTCTAAGCAAGTGTGGCCTACGTGGGAATGAGTTCTCAAACTCTCAGGCCTTATCTGTCCCATGATCTGCCTCTTTCCAGGATGATTGAAAGTTAGAATATCCACCGACTTACAGGGAGACCTCATCCCCTACCAGCTAGGAGTGTTTGTATTCGGAGCCCTCAATCTCACCATAACACAATAATCCAGTATCATGATTTCTAAAGTCTTGTTATTAATTCTTAACTGTGTAAAAGACCAACAGTCCAATCCAGGTTTAACTTAACCCAGCATTGCCTAGTTCTTTTGTACGTATTTACCTTCACTATGAAGTGAAAATTTAGGTGCACTAAACCTAGTTTCAGCTTCTGAATGCTCAACAGTGGCTTGAAAAGAGCATATTTCCATAAAAATAAGTCCTAACATTTTGCAGGCATGTCACAGCTTAAGTTCATACTTAAAAAACAAACATTTCTCCAAAAAAAGTCCAAGTGAAACAACTCTGCCTACAATGCAGACAGCCTTTGCATTATCTTACAGAGGGGTTTAGCTCCTTAAAATCACTCTTCTCAAATGACTTTATTTCTGCAGTGGTCTTTTACTTTACATTTGCATAACTAAATAGGTAAATGGACCGTTTAAGTGATTTTCCAAGAACAAAGGGATGCAAAGATGGGCTTAAAGATAAAAGGGAAAGTAGAAGGGGAAATTACTTAAATCTTGGCTGAATCTCCAGTGACCCGTTTATTCTGACTTTTGGGTATGTGATGTGCTTCATTAGTTGGTCAGTACCACTGAGTAAAATGAACACTGAGTGATTTCCTTCCTTCTTTGCTCATTCAACATTTACATTTCACAAAGAGAGGGATTAATAAGAACAGTTATGTGATTAATATGAAGTGCTTCCACTGGGTAGAGTTTGTCCCAGATCTTTCTTGCCTGTTCAGAAACTGTGTACTAGTGATTTGAGCAGGGAAAATTTAACACAAGGAATCATTAGGTAGGTAAGTAGTGATTAATGCTAGAAGGAAACTTGAAGGTCTAACAGATGTAGCTACTGCTGGGAGCTGCCACCAGCCCGGGACTGAGGAAAAGTAAAGAGGGAAGAAATTTAGACATTTAGAGGAAGGCCCTACATACTAGACATTCAGACCTCTGAGAAGACAGTGTGGATGCCATAGAAACATGCTGCCTATCATGGTGGTAACTGAGAAGCTAGATGGAAAGCTGTCTGCCGGTGAACCCACTTCTGTAGGCTAGGGGGCATTCACCACTGAAGTAGAGGGCTGTGGCCACTGTGGTAATCACTGCCAGGATTCCTTCCTGCTCATCTGCTTGCCACCATATGGAGAACAGAACAGCAGAAAAAGAGTGAATTGCTTCTTCCAGCCTTGCAGTGTCCCTCTAGCACCCTTATTGGAAGATCCCAGCATAGAGCCTGCCAGCAAAGGAGAAAGGTAGTCTGCACAATTGAGTTGTAGCATCAAAAAACAGGGCAAAGAAAGGTGGGAGATATAAAGGAAGCTTTTTAATATTGATGTGATCTGGGTTAGGAAAAAAAAACCACAAGGTCTGTCTTCTTTCTACTTAAGGAGTTGGAATTTACAGTAACCTCAGAGTTTTGAAATGCCAGGCCAAGAAATTAACATAAAAGTGGTTTTGATGCAGTGATGCCCTTGAGATTTCTTGCAAAGCAAGAACATATTTGGTCTGAGGGAGGGATATAACTTCCATCTAGGTTGCATAGGACTCCCGTGGATATAAAACCACACTGAAAATGAACCTGCGATCACATGTTACAAACTACCATGACATAGGCATGACACAGGGATAGCAGAGGGGGAAAAAATCCCATGCATTTTATAGAATAAATGTAATAAAGCAAGCAGATAGATACTCTAAAATAAGTATGTTTAAAATAGTTAATGTTATAAAAAAGAAAGCAAGGAAATACAAGAGAATAGTTAATTAAAACAACTAATAGAAATAAAAAATGAAGATATTAAAATCAAACAGTAAGGAGAGATTTCTGCTTTCAGTTAAGATGTAGAAGTACATGAAAGACAAATGGTAACAACAAGAAAAACCTCAACAAAGTTAAAATCATATTTTTTAATGAGGTCAGCGAGGAATGAAGAATGAAAGAAAACCCTGAGGAACTGCTTTTCAAAGAAAAATGAGGCATTCATAAATGAACAGAAAGCCTCAGCAATTTCCCACTTGGGAGTAGGCACCTGGTCTAAATACAGGCAGATGGAGAATTAGCTTGTCAAAGATGGAGATGAGAAGAAACCAACCAAGATTTTGACAGTAATGTGGGCTTGTGGGATGCACAGGAATTTGGAAGAAGACTATAGTAGATTGAGTTTTCCAAAAATGTCCTGAACAGTATCTTCCATCCTACAGAATCTTTCCTACAATGTGACAATGACATTCCTTCCACGGAGTGGTAGTGTTCATGGTCCCTGCCTTGAATCTGGTCAAGTTTGTGACAATGGTGAAAATAATGATATGTGAATTCTGAGGCTAAGTCATAAAAGGTGTTATAGCTTCTAGCTGGACCTCTCGCGATGCATGACTTTGCAACCCCAACTGCAATGTAAGGAGTCTAAAGCTGCTGTGGTATGAGGAAAGATCATGTGGAGATGTTCTGGATCATCCCAAGCTGAGTTCGCAGCCAACAGTCGGGATCAACCCACAAGCGTGTGTGTGATTGGAGCCACCTCTAGAAGATTCCTGCTCCCTGGAGGCAGGTTACTTACAGCCTGATTCACATAATCCCTGAACATAATAAAATGATCTTATTTCAAATTTTATTGTTTTATTTCCATTCAAATGTCTTTGTTTCAAATGTTTAAACTGCGAAATTTGGGGTAATGTGTGATGGAGCAATAGATAACTGGAATAAGCTCCAAATTTGAAAATAAATTACGCACCTTGACAATTCTCCCCTCTCCACATACCACTTACACCCAAACATTGCCAAGAAAGCAGCAATAAGGAGTAAAGCCTGGAAAATAGATATAAAAAGTATACTCCTCTACATCCTCACAATGTTTGGTGTTCTGGGCCTTATCAGAGTTGAATCTAAAAATGAGCCAAAATTATCTGAAAGTACCCAGCCTCCTCCCAACTCAAATACTTAAAAAAAAAAAAAAGACATAGAGTTAATGTGTTGGGAGTTGGGCTAATTATGGGTGAATTAAAGCTAAAAAAAAGTGTGGCTTGACTCTCTTCAACATAACTTTTGGAATAATCTGAATAATCACCCTCACCCTAACTGAGGAAAGGGCTTACACTCTCTGGGAATAATCAAAATGAAACAAATTACATTTTTGTTTTCATTGCTGTTTTACATAAATATCTGTAAATTTTTTTAATGGGCATGAAAATAAGCAGAAAAGTGGGACTATAATCAAGAAAAATAGTCAATAAAAGTAGACTTAGAGACCCTCCCTCCCATCCATATAGAATCTAACAACTAAAAAGTTAATTCCTGGCACAGAGAGAGGCTTCCAGGACCTTGTTCCAGCCCTGTGATTGGTGTCTATTTTGATTAGTTGGGTCCTGCCCATCTGCCAAATCCTGCTTCCCAGGCACTGCCATTGGATGTCCCAGAGAACCCCCAAAGGACTGGCCTATTCTTTGCCTGAGCCTATCACCTGGTCCTTGTTGTGGTGGAGGTCAACGTGGGTACCACTGGAAGTATGTGCAGGTACCTGCCAGCCTACAGGTTTATAAGCCAGGTTGCTGTGGCTCCCATGTGGTAGCACCCAATATACAATGTTCTCCAGGCCAAAATGGGCTTCTGTCCCACTGGAGCAGCCCTTGGGGACAAATGCTCAGCACCAGTCTGACTCCCTCCCCAGTGCTGTGGCCACCTGCTGCAGGCTGACTCGCCTTTGGATTCACCTTTGAATGGTCACTTGTGGGAATTGTAATCTCCTTAGGACTTTGAGAAAGCTATGAAGAAACAGAAATCAGTTAATAGCAGTAATGGAGGCCACCTTTGTCCCTGCTCAGGTGCTGCAAGTTCTTCCAGCATAGGAGACATTCCATGACAGACACAAGGTCACAGAGGATAAGCACACCTACATGGGTGGTTTGGAGCCAGAGGATGCCCTTTTTATTATCCTGTTTATTTTCAGTTCTATTTAATAGGATGACTTTGTTAAAACCATTTTTACACCCTCCATCACAGGCACACAACATTTGTTTTTAGAGTAAAAATGAGAACTAAATTATATACTGCTTGCTCTGTGTCAGGCATCACTATAAACATATATTAACATATTTGGGTCATAGAATCACATTTGGGTCATAGAATTATCACTATCACTCTCATTTTACAAATAGCTATACTAAAACATAAACAAGATATTCAAAACTTAAGTTGAAGAGTTGGTATTTGAACCCAGGAAGCCTAGACACAGAGTTAGTCATAATCATTGCAGTGTTGTGCTTCTTCTGGATTGTAGGATTATGTTTAACCGAATTAAGTATGATAATCCTGTAAGAGATAATAGAGTTAATAACTATGTAAAAATCTTAGACAGTAATATGAGAATTGGAAAAAAATTATAGGTCAATATTTTAACAATTAAAATTATTAATATTATAACCACAGGACCAGCTCAAACTGGTCCTTCTCTGTTGATAAAAAGGATGTTTAGTTGTCCTGCAGATACAGCAGAGCCAAAACTGCAAGTCATGTAACCTGGACATGTGCAGAGAAGGAAAGCCCCCCTCAAATAACACTCAGAACCTACATCTCCTCCCCTTGGAACCTGAACACTGGAACCCTTTCAGAAAAAAGGGGTCCATTGTCCAGGAAGATCCGATGCTGAAACCCACCGTTACATACCTTACCATCTATGGCCAAGTGTAAAGCTCTCCAATGGAAACCTGCCCCGCCAGCAGTTGTGCATACCAGCCTGTCCTCCATAATTCCAAAAAGTTGAGCCCTGCCTCCTGTCTTGCTGGTCGACCTTGCAGTAAAGCTCTTTCTTTTCTCGAAGGCCGGTGCAATAGTATTGACTTCTATGCATGTCTGGCAGCGAGCCCGTGCTTCGTGGCAATATTAAGAGAACTTCTTTATGTACTGAGACTGAAAGTTGCCTGATTACTCTCAGTTTAGTGCAGAGTTTATTGAAACAGTTTGATATAGTTTCCTATGTCAAGTCATGGCTAAGAGAGGGGTATCATTCAGCAAGGGACACCTATGTAAAATAAAAGATCGTAATGGCAATTTGTAAAATTCAGTAAATGATTTGGAAATAACTAGAATGATTTGATGAATGATACACATTATAATTTATGTTACTAACAAGCAGTTTTACATAATTCTATAGTATAGAGGACAAAGGTGAAATACATTTTTAATATTTGAATCTATATATTGATTTCTATAGTAATTTAGATTAGCATATCAGTTGTAAAAATTTTTAATAGCACCTTGGAAGTTCTTGAGAAAAAGGGAGTGGGGAGCCAGTAGTGCCGGGGGCCACCTTCAGAGATTTGATTTAACCAATCTAGTCTCAGTACCTAGCATGGGTTTTTTTAAAAGGCTCTCCAGGTAACACTAATGTTCTGTCAAGGTTGAGAACTACTGCTCAGCAGCTGTGGTTGGCAAACTACCATCCACAGCTGCCTATTTTGGTAGATAAAGTTTTATTGGAACATGGCCATCCTCATTTGTTATGTGTCGTGTATGTCTACTTTTGTGTCAAAGCACAGAGTAGTTGCTGCAAAGCCAATATGGCCCCAAAAGCCTAAAATATTTTCCATCTGGCCCTTTATGGAAAAAGTTTGCCAGTCCTTTCTCTATAGCACTGAAAATGAATGAACTAGTACTATGATAATATTTTTTAAAATCTCCAATAAAATTTTTAATGAAAAAAAGCAAACTGGTGAACGATGTGTACAGTGTAATACAATTTAAATGGAATTCCAAAATACACAATGCTACCGTAAGGTACTAATTTATGTAGTAACTATTTTTTAAAAACTACATAGAAATGTTAAACACAACATTCAGGATAGTAGCTACATGTAGGAAAGAAGGAAGGGAAATAAGATTGGGAAAAAGAGGGAGAGGAGAGCTAAAGCAAGCAAAGAAACAAAATGAGGCAAAAATGGCAAGATTGACTAGAGCTGGAGGATAGATACATACAGGTTTATGTTATTCTCTATACTTTTCTAAATGCTTCAAAACCTAAATAAATTAAAGAGTGGTGAGCACTGAGGCATTTAGATTTTACCTGTAGTACATTACAACAAAATATTTTAAGTATATTAACTTGTTTCATTCTCACAATAATCCAGTGAAGCAGGTTTTTGTTTTTGTTTTAATTGAGGCATAGTTGATTTACAAAGTGAAACAAGTTTTAGTAACTCCATGAGGGTAGGAACTATATCTGTATTTGCTCACTATTGAATCACTAGCAACTAAAGCAG
Source organism: Delphinus delphis (assembly GCF_949987515.2). Taxonomy (NCBI): domain Eukaryota; kingdom Metazoa; phylum Chordata; class Mammalia; order Artiodactyla; family Delphinidae; genus Delphinus; species Delphinus delphis. The sequence goes on along the minus strand of NC_082687.1, from coordinate 111,369,689 downwards.
TGCTTGGTACTTAGTATGTGATCAAGAAATATTTGTTGAATAAATAAGCCAAAGAATGCATTTGTAATTGCAGAAGCCCAGCCAAGCAAAGTGGCTTATATGAAGTAAAACAGTTCATTCATGGAACAGCTAGCATTTGAATTCTGGTTACTGACAGTGTCATTTATAATATTCTAAGTTAGCCTCTTTTCTCCTTTTCTATAATCTGTTATGCCTTTGAACCAATGGCTTGACAAGAGCTGAACTTGTGCTAGCATTTTTCTGCAGTTATTAGAAACATAATCTTGAGACCATCAATTTAGTGATTTTGTGTTTTTTGTTGTTGTTTGACATATACAAGAATGGGCACATGGGTTGGTTAACTGTTTCCTATGGGATTGATACGTTTTATGAATTTCACATCTGGGAAGAAGGGCTAGGTTCACTGGTTAACTAGGATGGCTGCCTAGAAGGTGGATTGATTTAGTATACAAATCCCATATTAATATTATTTCCAATGTAATTGCCTTTGTTAGTCATTTATTGAATGGAAAAAAAGCCTGCCCCACCAGCCTCCTCTTTCATGCTGCTGTTGTGGCATTTTCTTTTTCTTCTAATGTCTTGATTCTATTGATTATGAATAAGGTGGTAACACTGTCAACCCCTCACCATCAAAACCAACTTCATCAAGAACAGAAACACAGTTGCATAGCCTTTTAGAATCCTAAAGTAGTTTAAATTAATTATTTCATTTTTCTTTCTCAATGAGGAAGTTAGATTTACAAATGAGAAAGCTGAAGCTAAAATAATTAGGTATCATCCAAATTCAAAAAACCAAAATGTGGCAAAGTTATGATTTAGGCCCAAATATTATTTCAAAACCATTTTTTCTTTATGGTTCTAGGAGGCTAATATCAAACTGGACATGGGAAACTAAAGAGCAAGTCTAAAGCAGTACTTTTCCTAATCTTAAGAGGTAGGTTGGTTGGTTTGTCTCTTAATTGGTTCTTATGCTTTGGATGTGTTATTTTCAGTTCAGAGTACCTAGTGAGTTCTAAAGTTGTTTTGGGGCTTTAGGCCAAGGCTAGATTTCCAGATGAAATGTCTGTCACATGTCCTGCACTACACACACTTGCTGATAAATGAGTGTTTACTCCACAATGGACTTTTCTCCAATCTGTGAGCCCGTGGTGGTTTAGATCTATGCTACTAGGGCTTGCTCCAAACCAAATGGCTCAGTGATTGCAGGGAACATCTGTCTATGCTTACCAGTTCATATAATGTATCTTCCCTAGCCATATAAATCCTCACTTGTGTGGATAGATTATAGTTATATACAATATAGAATATTTTATATACTATTCCTAATGACATAATAGGCATGAAAGGTATTATTCTAAAACAGGTCATGGCATGAATATACACATTCATTATTAATATTCCAAGTGAAGTAGTAGATAAAGAGATATACTGAGTTAATCTTCTTTAGTTATGTTGTATTTGAAATTTACACAGTGTAAAATATGAAAGTCAGGACCTATTCAGACTTTTGTCAGTAGAGAGGAAAATATTTTCAAATGTAGATTTTGAATTATCACTGACCCTCTGTGAGAGGTTGGACTTTCCATACTTTTTCTTTTAGAGTACAGGAACCATGTTGAGCACCTAATAGCTAGCAGAACAAAAGATTCAGCATTTTTTTCAAAGGCAAATTGTTTGCTTTATGTCTGTTCTCATTTTTCAGATCTTTTAATTGGTGTAAATACTATTTTTGTGATTGGATTAAAATAGTTTTAGAACTATTTAGACTAGAGATCAGCAGCCAATTATCTCATTTCATAGTAAGAAAACCTCAGCTCACAGAAGTTAAGAAGCAGAGTTGGGACTAAATCCAAAAGTCCAAATTAAAAGTGTTAACCATTCAGTTGCTAATTCATATTGAAAGTTATTTTGAAATGTTGGATTTATCTAATTCTTTTGAAATCTACTGCTAATTCCTCAATCAAAGCATTTACTAGGTATCTAGATATCTATAGGATTTTATTTTATTTTTCAAATTTATTTTTATTTTATTTTATTTTTTATTGGAGTAAAATTGCTTTACAATGTTGTGTTAGTTTCTGTTGTACAATGAAGTGAATTAGCTATACATATACCTATATCCCCTCCCTCTTGGATTTCCCTCCCCGCCCTTTACCCCCATCTAGGTCATCACAGAGCACCGAGCTGAGCTCCCTGTGCTATACAGCAGGTTCCCACTAGCTATCTGTTTTACACACGGTAGTGTATTTATGTCAAACCTAATCTCCCAATTTGTCCCACCCAACCCCTTCCCCCACAGTGTCGACATGTCCGTTCTCTCCGTCTACATCTCTATTCCTGCCCTACAAATAGGTTCATCTGTACCATTTTTCTAGATTCCACATATATGTGTTAATATGCGATATTTGTTTTTCTCTTTCTGCCTTACTTTACTCTGTATGACAGACTCTAGGTCCATCCACATCTCTACAAATGACCCAGTTTTGTTCCTTTTTATGGCTGAGTAATATTCCATTGTATATATATACCACATTTTCTTTATCCATTCATCTATCGTTGGACATTTAGGTTGTTTCCATGTCCTACCTGTTGTAAATAGTGCTGCAATGAACATTGGGGTACCTGTGTCCTTTTCCATAGGATTTTAAATTGGACTTAGTGCTTCCAGTTTCTTTTTACTCCAATTCATCTTGTTTTTGTTTCTGAATTTATTTACTCCCTACTAGTGCCCTAAGTAGTCCTTAAATTCTTTTAAATGATCATGAAATATTTTATCTTTACAAAATGATATTATTGTAGATCAGGAAACACACTCTGAGAGGGAGATTTATGCTCAGGGAATCTACTGTGACATGTTCTTGAGATCAGTGCCTGTAAGGGGAGGAAAAGAAGTAAGATTGGGCAGAGGGAGTTGTTGGGCAGCTCTGGAGGGCAGGCCTTTATACTCCTATATCTGCCTGTATCTGCTGCTTCTGGAGAAGGGGAAAACATTGGGTGAAGTGCCTCTCTTTGGTTAAGGGCAGTTCCTAGAGAGGGCACTGTCAGCTGCCAGTTTCCCCAGAAGGCATGAGTGCCTTAGGCCTGAACCGAATTTTGAGAGGTACACTACGGCATCCACTATGAATATATATAAAATATGAATAAGACATAAGAAATAAAACAAACACTCATTGTGTTGGAAAGAATAATCCCTGCCCTCCTCCCCACCGTACACACAAGATGTCCATGTACTATCCCTGGAGCATATGAATATTATACCTTACATGGAAAAAGGGACTTTGCAGATGTGATTACGTTAAAGATCTTGAGATGGGGAGATTATCCTGGATTATCTGTGTGGGCCCAATGTAATCACGAGGATTCTTATTATAGGGAGGTAGGAAGGTCAGAATCAGAGAAGGACATGTGATGACAGAAGCAGAGGTTGGAGCAGTATGGCCAGAAATCAAGAAATGCAGCAGCCTCTAAACACTGGAAGAGCCCCAAAATATATTCTCTTCTAGATCCTCCAGAAAGCTCTCAGCTCTGCCAACACTTTGATTTATGCCCCATAAGACCCATTTCAGACTTCTAAACTTCAAAACTGAAAGATAATAAATTTTAATGTTTTAAGCTACTCAGTTTGCAATAATTTGTTACAGCAGCAATAGGGACCAGTACACCTATGTGCTCTCACCCCAGATTAAGCAATAGAACATTAACCATGCCTTTGAGAGCCTCTATCTGCCCCTCTCCAGTCACATCCCTCTCCTTTCTTACCAAGAGTAACTACTATTCTGAATATTAATTTGATCATTTCCTCAATTTTCATTATAGTTTTACTCTGTTTATATATTTCTAGTGGTACATTAAGTGTTTATGATTTTGTAGTATTCTGAAGTTGCTTTGTCACTCTGCATTGTGTTTGAGATTCATCAATGTGACGTGTGGAGCTGTGGTGCATTTATTTTACTGGTGTTGTATTCTAGTTTTATGAGTATATGGCAATTGAGTTATCCTCTTGTTGGTTATTATTCTACCTTCTCATACTTGCTTTAATCTAGTAAAATTACTACAGATTGTCCTCTGAATGGGTAAGGGCAATGTCTAAGGAAAAGCACATCAGAGAGATCAGTGTAGTATCACAGTCTTTCTATTTACCTCACCTTCTTTCCTGACAAGTGAATATCCTTCTCATTTTCATGGCCTTATTTATTTAAATCATTTTTACATCTTTATTGGAGTATAATTGCTTTACAATGTTGTGTTAGTTTCTGCTTTATAACAAAGTGAATCAGCTATACGTATATATATACCCCCATATCCCCTCCTTCTTGCATCTCCCTCGCACCCTCCCTATCCCACCCCTCTAGGTGGTCACAAAGCACTGAGCTGATCTCCCTGTGCTATGCGGCTGCTTCCCACTAGCTATCTATTTTACATTTGGTAGTGTATATATGTCAATGTTACTCTCTGAGTCTGTCCCAGCTTCCCCTCCCCCCTCCCCGTGTCCTCAAGTCCATTCTCTACGTCTGCATCTTTTTTTTAAACTTAAAAATATTTATTAATTCACTTATAATAACAATAATCAACCTATTATGTGTCAGCATAAATCATGTTTTTAACAGAAAATATCTATATTTTCCAAAACAAGAAAAAATATGTGAGAAGAGTGGCATTGTTTTACATTAAGTTCTTTTTACATAAATTTACATCACATCTTTTTTTATTCAAACAGAAAGTCACAAAAATTATAATCATCCTCATCAGTTAACTCAGTCCCATGTAATTAATTTTTTTTTCATCTTGATCTTTTTTAGCACTTTTATGAATTCATCAGTTTTCCATTAGAGTTCTGAAAATGCTTATTCATTCAGTACAGCAGTATAGTCACTTACCAGAAACCTGTACTTGTCAGTCTTTTCCATGAATTCCTTGAAGATGAAACCCTTTTATAGGAACATTTTTGCAAAAGCATCAGAGTACACCCAGAACTGTCTGTAAATGACAAAAGACTTAAAAATGACTACGGTTAAAGATTTGATGAAAGTTCATAATAATGCAATTGACAAGGAAATTTAGTTATTTCTGAGATATACATTTTAAAGTAATAACTGGAATTATGACTTATAACATTATACCAGAATATATAAGATTTTTAGGAATTTCATGTAATGTCTGAAACATTTATATTAACATATTTCCATACAAATAACCCAAAGAAAGTTTAGTATTAGTTTCTTTTTTTAATTTTTTAATTTTATTTATTTTTTTATACAGCAGGTTCTTCCTAGTCATCAATTTTATACACATCAGTGTATACATGTCAATCCCAATCATCACACCACCATCCCCACCACCCCCGCGGCTTCCCCCGCGGCTTCCTCCAGCTTGGTGTCCATATGTTTGTTCTCTACATCTGTGTCTCAACTTCTGCCCTGCAAACTGGTTCATCTGTACCATTTTTCTAGGTTCCACATACATGCGTTAATATAAGATATTTGTTTTTCTCTTTTTGACTTACTTCACTCTGTATGACAGACTCTAGGTCCATCCACCTCACTACAAATGACTCAGTTTCGTTTCTTTTTTTTTTTTTTTTTTGTGGTACGCGGGCCTCTCACTGTTGTGGCCTCTCCCATTGAGGAGCACAGGCTCCGGACGCGCAGGCTCAGCGGCCATGGCTCATGGGCCTAGCCGCTCCGCGGCATGTGGGATCTTCCCAGACTGGGGCACGAACCCGTGTCCCCTGCATCGGCAGGTGGACTCTCAACCACTGCACTACCAGGGAAGCCCAGTTTCGTTTCTTTTTATGGCTGTGTAATATTCCATTGTATATATGTGTCATGACCGAATTTAAATGAGTTCCTAGATGATAGGAATTGTGATGCTAAACCTGTTATATTGTACAGTACTTTGTTTGAGGTATTGCTGGTGCTGAATAATTGTGAAATAATAATAGCAATAAATGTTATGTACTACCAGCATGTAGGCATCGGGACCATTTGGTTGCAAACAACAGAAACTCAACTCATACAAGCTTAAGTGGAAAACATATTCTTTTGGTTCCCATATGTGGAAATTTCAGTGGGAGGAGCTAGAGCTTTAAGGCACAGCTAGATACAAGGGTTGAAATGATATCCTTAGGACTCTTTACTTCTTTCCATCACTCAGATTATCCATCTTTGCCTGACCTCATTCTCAGAAAGAGAATATCAAAATGGAAAGGTGCCTAGTGTTGCTCCAAATCTACTTCATTTTAAAAGTCATTTGTCCAGAAAAATAGAACATTACACTCCCTCCTAGTTACCAGATATGAAATCTCTGATGATCTGGAGATATTTTAATAGGTTTTGTTTGAGTCATGACAGTCTTACCTGATTTGCATGGACTGAAACTATTAATATGGAATGGATGAGATTTCATATTAATCCAAAGGAAAGGATGCTGAGCAGAAAAGAAATGTCCTCTACTACATGTATCAGAAAACCTTCTCAAGTTTAATATATTTAACACTCTGCTGTGTGTGAGGTTGGTGGGATCTTAATCTAAACAAAAATAATCCTTATAAGCATGGATTCTCCCAGTCAAACATAAAAATCCAAATAAAGTTTAGGTTGATAGCCTATTATCTGGTTATTTTCTCTTTGGGATACAAATTGTTCTTAAAATAAAAGGAAAAACCTGTGAGGTATATGCCATTTTGTTGAATTTTGAACCACAAAAGCTTTAAGCTTCGAATACTGATTTTCACAGTGTCCACGCTGTGAAAATCCCTCTGCTAAAACCAATTTCACTTTCAATTCGGTGTTTCTCTAATTTGGAATATGAGTGTATTATTTTTAACCTGCCTCTGAGTTTGTATGTATACATGTGTGTGTGTATTGGGTTATATGAATAGACAAAATGGTTGAGTGGGAAGAACATGGGGTCTGTGAGTAATAAGGCTTGAATTCCCACAAAACTTTAAAAATAATGCTTTAATACTTGCTATGTTGCAGTTATCCCCCCACGTTGTAATCTAGCCTTTTACGTATTTTATTTAATCATCAGTAGGATGTGAACATATCAAGTTCAAAATAAGGATAGTGTTTTAGTTATTTTTATATTCCAGGCCTTGACCAACATCTGACACATAGAACTCACTGAATAAACATCTATTGAATTTTTATTGTTAACATAATATTTATCAAAAATAGTGATGTTAAGCATAATACTAATAAATATTACTTATTCAGTGGCTAAATGTGTCATGTTCTGCCAGGTACTTTTCAAGTTAATTTACTGTTTATTAAATTATTAACATCACAGCTTAGATGAGGCTCCTCGTTTGTAAGAAGAATGTGGCTACATAATATCTAGTATCTCTTCCAAGTTAAATGTTGTAGGAATTTATTTTTCCCTTTGACTTCCATGATAAGATTGGAGATGAGTTCTTATGGAAAGTATTTAAACAAAGTACATAATAAAATTTCACTTGGCACACATTGAACAATAGTTATTCACTAGGGGCCATATTCTGTGTTCTTCTAATACTTTCTCTGTGGGAGAAGGCTGTCTGCTCTTCTCCAAAGATAGCCTATTTTTAAAAATTCTGCTTAGAGTGGGCAGGACACTAGCAGTCTCCTCCAGGCTTCACTGTACCAGAACTTGAGTTTTATGTCTACCATCACCTTGAGAGTTTCGGAGCAGATCCATTCCCTCCCAATATCAATCTGCCTCTAATTATTACAAAGGAAAAGACTTCTGAGTTATGCAGTAAGATGTTTATTTCCAGCTTGCCTTTCTTTCTTCAAGCTGACTTCTTAATTTTTTTTTTTCGGTACGCGGGCCTCTCACTGCTGTGGCCTCTCCCGTTGCGGAGCACAGGCTCCGGATGCGCAGGCTCAGTGGCCATGGCTCACGGGCCCAGCCGCTCCGCGGCATGTGGGATGTTCCCAGACCAGGGCACGAACCCGTGTCCCCTTCATCGGCAGGCGGACTCTCAACCACTGCACCACCAGGGAAGCCCCAAGCTGACTTTTATCATAGTTCAACTATCAACATATCTCAAGTGTACAACTGCAATAATGAGTTTATTCACATCCACTCTAGCCCTCTCTAATCTCTTTTCCACATTGAAACCAAAATAATCTCTTCAAAATTCCTATTAGTTCTTACTTACAAGACTTAAATGGTATCCATTGTTCTAAGAATAAAGACAACATTCTGCAACCTGGTTTAGAAGGTTTTGCATAATAGGCCTCTACTTCCTCTCAGAGAGGTCTTCACGTTTCTTTCCCCTCTCTGCCCTAGCCACACTGGCCTACGTTGAATCCCCATACTCCCCAAGCACATGGGGTATTTTCATGTATTGTTTCATCTGCTTGAAATTCTTTCTCTTCCCTCATCATCTATTAATTTCATAGTTAAGAGTGTGGACCCTTGAACCAGATTACTTTGGTTTGTAATCCCAGTTCTACTACTCACTGGCGGTATGACCTCAGGCAAGACACTTAGCTTTTCTGTGCCTCAGGCTCCTAATTTGTAAATTGGGGGGGGGGGTTAGTTCTGAGCACCCAATTCTAAGTTATGGGGGTGGAGAGTTTGTCCCCACACCTCTAACAAGCAATGCTCTGACACCAGCTGGGTATTCTACAATTCTACCTTATCTACCCAGAGACAGCATCAGATTCCACAAGTCGAGGGCTCAGTTCCACAGTACTCCCTAATCCCTCCCTACTCCAGATGCCAACCGCAAGCCCAGGTTGTTACCTGTGCTTGTGACCAACCGGCTGTATATTGAAGGTTCCCATGAACTCTTCCTTTGGTTTGATTAATTTGCAAAGCGCCCCACAGAACTCAGAGAAACATTTTGTTTACTAGATCACTGGTTAATTATGAACGGCTATAACTTAGGAACAGCCATTCCTAAGATGGAAGAGATGAATAGGGCAAGATATGGGAAAAGGGGTGGAGCATCTATGCTATCTCTATAGTCACAGTCATATTTTTACATTTATTTATGGATTTAAAAAATAACCTAGGTGTATCTTTTATTCTCTTTTTCCTTTTATTTTTACTTTAAACTGTACATTAACATTAAAATATTTTTCCTACCAAATATTTGCCAGTTTTATTGAGGTATAATTGACATACATACACTGCACATATTTAAAGTACAATTTTATAAGCTTTGACATATGTATACAGCTGTAAAATATCACCACAATCAGGCCTATCAAAGTTTAAAGTAGACCTGCCTCCCATAGATCTCAAAGCCTCCAGAGGTTTTTGTTTTTGTTTTTTTATTGCCGGAGCACTTCTAGAAGTGTTTTCAAAGGTGGTCTTTATGTGATGAATGTTCTGATGCTTATGTGCATGAAAGAATCATTATTTCAGCCGCACACTTAGATAATAGTTTAGTTTTATGTAAAGCCCTAGATTTGAAGTTCTTTTCTTTCAGTACTTTGAAAGTATTGCTTCATGTTCTTCTTATACCTTTTAAGTGATTATTTGACTCATGTCTTTTTCCACAACTATACTGTAAACTCTATGAAGGCAGAGGTCATGGGGTTTTTGCTCATCATTGTATCCCCTTGTGTATCCAGCACAGTGCCTTGGTACTTAATAGGTGCTCCTTCACTTTTGTTGAATGAATGAACAAAGGTTTAGGGTGAAGCAAGACTAGAAAGATATTTGGGATGTTTTGGATGGTCTTGAAAGCTAGTTGAAAAGTTTGTATTTAATTTGACAAGCAATAGAGTTACACAGAGTTTTAAGATAGTGTTCCGTAGTGACATAATTAGAGCAGCCCTTTAGGAAGCGTATTCTGACAACAATATATTAGATACATTGGAGTGCTAGAAGCATGGAAACCAATTATAGTACTGCAATAACAATGCAGGCTAAACAATGAAAGCCTGAACTCGGATGCTGGGTGTGGGAATTGCAAACTGGAGACATATTTGAGACAGGACAGGACTTGACAAGGGTAGTGAATGATTTTTAAACTTCAGGTCTGGATGACTGGGAGACAGTGTTCCATGAACAGAAATAGGAGATTTGAGACAAGCAAACAGTTTAGATGAGACATATGTTCTGAGTTAGGTTTGAAATGGTTTTGGTTTGAGATGCTGATGGGATGTTCAGGAAAAAGCCGAAATTGTGGCTGTGGAGCTCAGGACATGGTTCACAACTAGAGATAAGGTCTTAAACAGGGCTAGCCATCTATGAGCCAGGGATAGCCAACCTGCTACTGACTTTTGTATGGCCCACAAGTCAAGACTGTATTTTACATTTTTAAATGCTGAGAGAAAATTAAGAAAGAGTAATATTTTGTGACACATGAAAATTATGTGAAATTCAGATTTTAATGTTCATAGTTTTATTAGAACAGAGCCACACTTGTTTCTGTATTGTTTATGGTTGCTTTTGTACCACAAAAGCAGAGTCACATAGTTCCATCAGACTGTATGGCCTGCAAAGCCTGAAATATTTACTGTCTGGCCTTTTACTGAAAAAAATTGCCACTGTATACATACATTCCTGAGTTGTCAACTGTTGTCACTCTTTTGCAAAGCAGTTTGACTAGAACACAAAAAAATGATAACAGCTGTATTAAAATAACAAAGTTATGGACTTTTCTCTCCTTTTACAAATTCAAGTATTTTAACAAGACATTGATAATTTTTCTTAAAATAAATTTTATAAAAAATCCATTCAAGTATTTCAGGCAAATGCAAATGTATTTACTGTTTGAATGAAGAGCAGAATTCTAGGCCTGTAATAAAAATTGGAACACTTCATTAGGTCATACCAAGCAGAATTTTACACAAATGAAGGTGACTGTAAGATGTGGCAGGGAAAGGGGAAACTAGATTCTGCTTGTTCAGCCCTAGGGAGGGGCTGTGTTATAAATGGATCAGTCACCTGTGGTTGAAGGCCCAGGTCTTAGCTTTAAGGCACAGGAATTCAATTTTTCAGTTATCTTGGAGTTGGTTTTTGATTGCATTTCTTCCCAATAAGAAGGACCATCTGGGCTTCCCTGGTGGTGCATTGGTTGAGAATCTGTCTGCCAATGAAGGGGACACGGGTTCGAGCCCTGGTCTGGGAAGATCCCACATGCCGCGGAGCAACTGGGCCCGTGAGCCACAATTACTGAGCCTGCGCATCTGGAGCCTGTGCTCTGCAACAAGAGAGGCTGCGATAGTGAGAGGCCCGTGCACCACAATGAAGAGTGGCCCCCACTTGCCACAACTAGAGAAAGCCCTAGCACAGAAATGAAGACCCAACACAGCCATTAATTAATTAATTAAAAAAAAAAAAAAAAAGAAGGACCATCTGGTACAGCAAAAAGGAAAGGTAGCTGGGTGGACCTGTGGAGAGTTGTCATCAAACCAGAAGAGCTTCTTACTATTATATAAAGACAAAGTGAGGGCTTCCCTGGTGGCGCAGTGGTTGAGAATCTGCCTGCCAATGCAGGGGACATGGGTTCGAGCCCTGGTCTGGGAAGATTCCACATGCCGTGGAGCAACTGGGCCCATGAGCCACAACTACTGAGCCTGCGCGTCTGGAGCCTGTGTTCTGCAACAAGAGAGGCCACGTTAGTGAGAGGCCCATGCACCGCGATGAAGAGTGGCCCCCGCTTGCTGCAACTAGAGAAAGCCCTCGCATAGAAATGAAGACCCAACACAGCCAAAAATAAATACAAATAAATAAAAAATTAAAAAAAAAGACAAAGTGAATCTGATTCAAATGCTTGAATTGGTCAATCAAGTTACCTTCTGATATGAATAAAGTTGATAAATATTGACAAACATTGCTCTTTGGCTTTCTTATTTTAGACCCTATAATGATCATTACTCTTTAGTTACATAGCATGACACCATTATAGACAACAATAAAAAATACCCAAAGTTATCTTTATATTTATTCCCTTTGATAAAATTAAGGAGCAGTTTAATTTGGGAGAACACTCTAACATTGTGAAAGTTAACTTAGAGAATGATTTTTATTAAGCTCTTCCCCCAAATTCTTGAGAGTTCATCCTTTTTAGGAATTACATTTTCATATTTTCAGCTTATAGTGAGTATTTAATATATTTTGTGATAATTCTTCAGCTATTTTGCCAAAAGGTAAGAGTTATTTCCCTTTTAGCATGGTCAATAACATAGATAAGGAATGTCACATCATTAAAAAATACAACTTTGTAGGATTTGAGGTATATAGAATTTTTTCAATATTTAGTGTGACTTGAAATATGTTTTAATATTTTCTGTGGTAATTTTTTAGCACATATTTTCTGGCATGATATAAAATGGCAGCTGGAATGGCATAAGTATTTCTATGTCAGACATATCAAGTTTGAGGGACAAGAGAGGACAATATGAAGAAGTCCATCTGTTGGGAATGTGGCCCTAGACCTGTGGACAAAGGGCAGACCTAGAGATGCTAGAATTGAGATTTGAGGCAGAGCAACAGATGAGGTCAACAAGAGAACCTGTAGAAATGGAGGAGAGGCTGTATGATGTGAAGGTAATATGTATAAAAGTATCTGCCACAGCGCCTGGCACATACTACGCACCTTATATATGGTCAGTGCTATAGAGTGGACTGGCAGTCAAGGAGCATTGGGGTTATGCAAAGAAAAAGAAGCCAGAGAGAGTGGTTTAAGAAATAGGAGAATCTTCAGCAAAGAAGCAGGATACAAGATTAACATTCAGAAATCAGTTGTATTTCTTTACACTAATAATGAAATATCAGAAAGGGAATGTAAAAAGCAAACCTTTTAAAATTGCACCAAAAAAAAAAAAAAAAAAAAACCTAGGAATAAACCTGGCCAAGGAGGTGGAAGACTTATACACTGAGAACTATAAAACATTAATAAAGGAAATTAAAGGGGATTCAGAGAAATGGAAAGATATCCCATGCTCTTGGAATGGGAGAAGTAATACTGTTAAAATGGCAATACTACCCAAAGCAATCTACAGATTTAATGTGATCCCTATCAAATTACCCATGACATTTTTCACAGAACTAGAACAAATAATCCAAAAACTTATATGGAACCATAAAAGACCCAGAATTGCCAAAGCAATCATGAGGAAAAAAAAAGCAGGAGGCATAACTCGCCCAGATTTCAGACAATACTACAAAGCTACAGTAATTAAAACAGTGTGGTATTGGTACAAAAACAGACATACAGATCAATGGAACAGAATAAAGAGTCCAGAACTAAACCCACATACCTACAGTCAATTAATCTTCAACAAAGGAGGCAAGACCATACAATGGGAAAAAAGCAGTCTCTTCAGCAAATGATACTGGGAAAGGTGGACAGCTGCATATAAATCAATGAAGTTAGAACACACCCTGACACCATGCACAAAAATAAACTCAAAATGGCCTAAAGACAAACATAAGACATGATACCATAAAACTCCTAGAAGGAAGCATAGCATAGGCAAAACATTCTCTGACATAGGTTGTATCAGTGTTTTATTAGGTCAGTCTCCCAAGGCAATAGAAATAAAAACAAAAATAAACAAATGGGACCTAATCAAACTTACAAGCTTTTGCACAGCAAAGGAAACCATAAAAAAACTAAAACTAAAACTAAAACAAAAAGGCAACTTATGGAACAGGAGAAAATATTTGCAAATGATGCAACTGACAAGGGCTTAATCTTCAAAATATACAAACAGCTTATACAAGTCAACAACAAAAAAACCAACAACCCAATTGAAAAATGGTCAGAAGACCTTAATAGACATTTCTCCAAAGAAGACATACAGATGGCCAGTAGGAACATGAAAAGATGCTCAACATCACTAATTATTAGAAAAATGCAAATCAAAACTACAGTGAGGTACCACCTCACACTGGTCAGAATGGCCATCACTAAAAAGTCTGCAAATAACAAATGCTGGAGAGGGTGTGGAGAAAAGGGAACCCTCCTACACTGTTGGTAGGAATGTAAGTTGGTACAGACAACAATGGAAAACAGTATGGAGGTTCCTCCGAAAACTAAAAATAGATTTACCATATGATCCAGCAATCCCACTCCTGGGCATATACCTCCCAAAACTATAATTCAAAAAGATACATGCACCCCTATGTTCATAGCAGCACTATTCACAATAGCAAAAACATGGAAACAACCTAAATGTCCATCAACAGATGAATGAGGAAAGAAGATGCGGTACAAATATACAATGGAATACTACTTAGTCATAAAAAAGAATGAAATAATGCCATTTGCAGCAACATAGATGCAACTAGAGATTATCATACTAAGTGAAGTAAGTCAGAAAGAGAAAGACAAATAACATGATATCACTTATATGTGGAACCTAAAATATGGAAACAATGAACCTATCTACAAAACAGAAACAGATTCACAGGCATAGAGAACAGCCTTGTGGTTGCCAAGGTGGGGGGAGGGAGAAGGATGGACTGGAAGTTTGGGGTTAGTAGATTCAACCTATTACATTTAGACTGGATAAACAACAAGGTCCTACTGTATAGCACAGGGAACTATATCCAATCTCCTGGGATAAACCATAATGGAAAAGAATACAAAAAAAAGAATGTATATATGTGTATAACTGAGTCACTTTGCTGTACAGCAGAAATTAACACAACATCGTAAATCAACTATACTTCAATAAAAAATAAAATTAGAAATAGAATCTTTTTATTAAGGGCTGGAATATTTAATAAAATTTCTTCATCCTTGGGGTCTTTTCTCCCAGGATTGAAATCTAAACAAGTATCTGTAATAGCTGGTAATAAAAAGACTCAAAGTTCAGTTGACAAGAAAATTAACTTCTTTACACGGAGTGAAGTTAGCAACATTGGCAAACAAGAAGATTGCAGAGGTCATGGGATGGAAATGCAATAATCAGAGCTTCTGAGTTAATTATTAGGGCAAATTCCTCACCACTCTTTCTAACATCCTTCTGCTTTCAGAGGTGAAATCCTTTACTTTATAAATACAGTTTATCAAAGAGTCTTCTATTTTAGAATAAATATTAATTATAAAGCAGTTTCTAGAATATGAAACCTAATCTCTAAAGTGTTTCAATCTTCAGGCAATTATTCAAAAACTTTTTCTTCTGGAAAATTTCAAACATATACAGAATTAGAAAAGAAAATAATATTAATCTCCATCTGCCATCACTCATTTTGCCAGTCTTGTTTCATCTATCTCCTTGCACATCTCCCACGGCCAAAAAAAAAAAAAAAAAGTGTCACTTGCATCCTAACAATGAGAAAAAAGCCAGGTAATAACTTATCAAACCCATCAGAGAACTGAGGTTGCAAGGCAAACAGGTAAATTCTAAAGGGTGACAAGTCTCGCCATGGAGAAATGGCACAGACAACCTGTTTCACCTTTTGCAGAGCATAGACAGAAGAGGTTGTTGTCATAAAAGCAGAAAAAAGAAAACAGTTAAAGTTTTAACAAAACCTTAAAGCTGAGTGGGGGCTACCCTGACAGTTTAGGGTATATAGGAACTTTTGAGTCATTAATTTGTCAATTCTTGTCCATTGGTCTCTACCTGGTGTTCACAAAAAAGACTGTGGGTACAATCTTGGGTACAGGCCAGGAGATCTAAGAGCATGCTCCTTGGTGAAAATCTGTCCACTTTCTAGACTTTTCTCACATGCAAAGTAAAAGCTGTAAACCTCTGGGGAATGGGCAGGAAACCATTCTACTCCCAGGGCCCAGGCATAGGTATAGTGCTGCTGAGGAAGGGACAGAAGCAAAAGCCATATGCCACAGTGAGAAGGACAGGAAACTCCTCTGCCCAACCACGAGTCTTGTACTGGGAAGAAGAGCTGTATGCTGCTGGAGAAGAGGCAGAAAACCTTCTCCAGCCTAAGACTCCCAAGAGTTTGATTCCTAGAGCTGGGAGGGACAGAAGAATTGGGAAAGCCTACACCTAAACACCTGGGTACACATGGCCTGCCTAAGGCTGAGGATGGGCAGGAGAAATAAGAACCCTCTACATCCCACCATAAACTACCCATAAAGTAACAAACAATGACAGTCCACTGCTGGAGAAAAAGGAAAAAATAACAAGGTGGTAGGTTTAAATTCAGTCATATAAATAAGTACATTAACTATAAATGCTTCAAACATCCCAACTTGATGGCAGACATTGTTAGACTGAATTGAATTTGTAATTAAAACCCTCCCTACAAAGAAAACTCCATGCTCAGATAGCTTCACTGGTAAATTCTACCAAACATTTAAGGAAGAAATATACCAATTTTACTCAAATGTTTTTGGAAAATAGAAGAGAAAGGAATACTTCCCAACTCATTTTATGGGACTAGCATTCACTCTGATTCCAGATCAAAGACATTTCAAGAAAAGACAATTTAAGACTAATATATCACATAAACATGGATGCAAATATCTTCAGCAAAATATTAGCTAATAAAATCCAGAAATATATAAAAAGGATAAAACATCATAACTAAGTTGGATTATCCCAGGACTGTGGGGTTGGTTCATGTTCACTAATCAGTGTAATTCACCATATCAATAGACTAAAAAGAAAAACCATATGATCCTCTCAATAGATGCAGGAAAAAAAAGTATTTCATGCCACATTCACAGAAAGATAGACAAGATGAAAAGGCAGAGGGCTATATACCAGATGAAGGAACAAGATAAAACCACAGAAAAACAACTAAATGAAGTGGAGATAGGCAACCTTCCAGAAAAAGAATTCAGAATAATGGTAGTGAAGATGATCCAGGACCTCGGAAAAAGAATGGAGGCAAAGATCGAGAAGATGCAAGAAATGTTTAACAAAGACCTAGAAGAATTAAAGAACAAACAAACAGAGATGAACAATACAATAACTGAAATGAAACCTACATTAGAAGGAATCAATAGCAGAATAACTGAGGCAGAAGAACGGATAAGTGACCTGGAAGACAGAATGGTGGAATTCACTGCTGTGGAACAGAATAAAGAAAAAAGAATGAAAAGAAAGGAAGACAGCCTAAGAGACCTCTGGGACAACATTAAACACAACAACATTCACATTATAGGGGTCCCAGAAGGAGAAGAGAGAGAGAAAGGACCCGAGAAAATATTTAAAGAGATTATAGTCGAAAACTTCCCTAACTTGGGAAAGGCAGTAGCCACCCAAGTGCAGGAAGCGCAGCAAGTCCCATACAGGATAAACCCAAGGAGAAACACGCTGAGACACATAGTAATAAAACTGGCAAAAATTAAAGACAAAGAAAAATTCTTGAAAGCAGCAAGGGAAAAACAACAAATAACATACAAGGGAACTTCCATAAGGTTAACAGCTGATTTCTCAGCAGAAACTCTACAAGCCAGAAGGGAGTGGCATGATATACTTAAAGTGATGAAAGGGAAGAACATACAACCAAGATTACTCTACCCGGCAAGGATTTCATTCAGATTCGGTGGAGAAATCAAAAGCTTTACACACAAGCAAAAGCTAACGGAATTCAGCACCACCAAACCAGCTCTACAACAAATGCTTAAGGAACTTCTCTAAGTGGGAAACACAAGAGAAGAAAAGGACCTACAAAAACAAACCCAAAACAATTAAGAAAATGGTCATAGGAACATACATATCGATAATTACCTTAAACGTGAATGGATTAAATACTCCAACCAAAAGACACAGGCTTGCTGAATGGATACAAAAACAAGACCCATCTATATGCTGTCTACAAGAGACCCAATTCAGACCTAGGGGCACATACAGACTGAAGGTGAGGGGATGGAAAAAGATATTCCATGCAAATGGAAATCAAAAGAAAGCTGGAGTAGCAATACTCATATCAGGTAAAATAGACTTTAAAATAAGAACACTCTTTGACATAAATCACAGCAAGATCTTTTTTGATCCACCTCCTAGAGTAATGGAAATAAAAACAAAAATAAACAAATGGCACCTAATGAAAGTTCAAAGCTTTTGCACAGCAAAGGAAACCATAAACAAGACGAAAAGACAACCCTCAGAATGGGAGAAAATATTTGAAAACGAATCGATGGACAAAGGATTCATCTCCAAAATGTATAAACAGCTCATGCAGCTCAATATTAAAAGAGCAAAGAACCAATCCAACAATGGGCAGAAGACCCACATAGACATTTCTCCAAAGAAGACATACAGATGGCCAAGAAGCACATGAAAAGTTGCTCAACATCACTAATTATTAGAGAAATGCAAATCAAAACTACAATGAGGTATCACCTCACACCAATTAGAATAGGCATCATGAGAAAATCTACAAACAACAAATGCTGGAGAGGGTGTGGAGAAAAGGGGACCATCTTGCACTGTTGGTGGAAATGTAAATTGATACAGCCACTATGGAGAACAGTATGGAGGTTCCTTAAAAAACTAAAAATAGAATTACCATATGATCCAGCAACCCCACTACCAGGCATATACCCAGAGAAAAACATAATTCAAAAAGACACATGCACCCCAATGTTCGTTGCAGCACTCTTTACAATAGCCAGGACATGGAAGCAACCTAAATGCCCATCAACAGACGAATGGATAAAGAAGATGTGGTACATATATACAATGGAATATTACTCAGCCATAAAAAGGAACGAAATTGAGTCATTTGTTGAGACATGGATGGATCTAGAGACTGTCATACAGCGTGAAGTAAGTCAGAAAGAGGAAAAGAAATATCGTATATTAATGCATGTATGTGGAACCTAGAAAAATGGTACAGATGAACCAGTTTGCAGGGCAGAAGTTGAGACACAGATGTAGAGAACAAACGTATGGACGCCAAGGGGGGAGAACTGCGGTGGGGTGGGGATGGTGGTGTGCTGAATTGGGTGATTGGGATTGACATGTATACACTGATGTGTATAACATTGATGGCTAGTAAGAATGTGCAGTATAAAAAAACAAAAAAACAACTAATACTAAACTTTCTTTGGGTTATTTGTATAGAAATATGTTAATGTAAATGTTTCAGACATTACATGAAATTTCTAAAAATATTATAAGTTCTGGTATAATGTTATAAGTCATAATTCTAGTTATTACTTTAAAATGTATATCTCAGAAATAACTAAATTTCCTTGTCAATTGCATTATTATGAACTTTCATCAAATCTTTAACCGTGGTCATTTTTAAGTCTTTTGTCATTTACAGACAGTCGTGGGTGTACTCTGATGCTTTTGCAAAAATGTTGCCATAAAAGGGTTTCATCTTCAAGGAATTCATGGAAAAGACTCTGACAAGTACAGTTTTTTGGTAACTGACTATACTGCTGAACTGAATGAATAAGCATTTTCAGAACTCTAATGGAAAACTGATGAATTCATAAAAGTGCTAACAAAAGATCAAGATAAAAAAATTAATTACATGGGACTGAGTGAACTGATGAGGTTGATTATAATTTTTGTGACTTTCTGTTTGAATAATAATAAAAAAAATCCCACAAGGACTCAGCGGCAAAAAATATACAAATCAATTTTCACTGCAAAGTAAAGGAGCTGCTACAGTAGAGGATTACTGGACTGAATGTCAATATTATGACATAGTATGAGTTTGTTTCGTGTTTGGTAATTGCAATCATTGTTGCTTCTGTTGTGGTCATCCATTTGCAATGCTTGGTGTCAGTTTATCTCTTGTAAAAATAAAATACAGTGTGTGTGTGCGAAAAAAAAATTAAAAATAAAGTTAAAAGCAGAAAATAAATACTTAAGCCATTACTCCAACAACAACGACAACAACAAAAGTATTTCACCAATTTAACATCCATGCATTATAAAAATTTTCAGCAAACTAGGAAAAGAAGGAAACTTTCTCAACTTGATAAAGGAACTATAAAATACCTACAGCTATAATCACACTTAATGGTGAAAGAGTGAATGAATACTTTTTTGCTAAGATGAAGAACCAGGCAAGGATGTTGGATTTCACCATTTCTATTAAACTGGAAGTCCTAGACAGTGAAATAGACAAAGAGGGGGAGAGAGAGAGAGAGAAATAATATATATGCATATTGGCCATAGGCATCCTTGTCTTTATTCGAAGATGACATGAACCTGTACATAAAAAAT
Organism: Delphinus delphis; assembly: GCF_949987515.2. Taxonomy (NCBI): domain Eukaryota; kingdom Metazoa; phylum Chordata; class Mammalia; order Artiodactyla; family Delphinidae; genus Delphinus; species Delphinus delphis. The sequence continues at coordinate 111,349,614 of NC_082687.1, read as the reverse complement.
CCCAATGAATCTACAAAAAAATACTAATGTCAATAAGTGAATTTAGCAGAATTTCAGGATATAAGGTCAAAATACAAAAATCAACCATATTTCTGTATGTGCTACAGCAAGCAATTGAAATTGTAATAAAAATATGCTATTTAGCAAAGTGACAAAAACCATGAAAGATTTTGAAAAATTCCTATTTTAGTACTGTATTAAGAAGTGACAGTAATACAATTTTGGCTTCTTTTTTTTTTCTTTTTAAAGTGAGAGCCTAGGTTTAATTCTCAGGATTACCTACGTGAGGATAGTACAGAAATACTTTGGAATATCTGTTAACATTTAGCTAGAGCTGCCACCTGCAGGCAAAAAATAAAATAGCAATTCACTGGGCCTTTTTTCTTTTTGAATGGGATTGAATTCATCATCAGTACTCATTTTTTCTTTATTTAAAATAATAGGGTGGGACTTTGGGATTGACATGTACACACTGCAATATTTAAAATATATAATCAACAAGGACCTACTGTAAATAAAATAAAATAATCTAGTTCCCTCTTCCAATGATTTACCAGTCTTTCCTGATTTTCCTTTTTTGTTAGTTTTTTTAATTCCCATTTTTTCACTTGTTCTTTTGTCAACATCATCCTCTTCACCTCCCTTGTTCAACTATCCTCCACACCAAAAGACACATGTGATAAGATTTCTAAACAATAATGATTGGATTTAGGAATTTAATTTTCGATTAGTTAGTATGTACATAACCCTAAGTCTTGCCATGTGTAAAACATTATTTATCTCAGATTTTAGCCTCCAAAGACTAGGAATGTGCAAATTTAGCTGTTTCTTTTTCTTGTTTCTTCCATGAATTATGTTTTAAGCCTTGGATTTAGCTTTAAGAAATATCAGTTTAGAGTGAATTTCACATAAAGTCATGAACGTCTTTTACTATTTCCCTTAATCTCTGGGTTTTTCTGAGATTAAATTGCCGCCATTAATTTTTCCTCATAGCTTCTTTGTTCTCAAGGCTATTTTTCTTTGATTCTACCCATTAGGTAATAATTAACTGGCATACAGTATGATGCTCCATTGACTGGATTTAAATATTCTAGTGTCAGTTGCTTTTATTTGTTCTTGAAAGGAAATATCTTAATTTCTAATAAGGATAAAAACATTTGTTTAGGACATAAAAAATTGTACTTTTAAATATTTAAAGTATTAGCAGTATGAATTAGTCACTTTATGCTCTGTTATGCTATGCTAGCTAACAAATTAATCCTCACACTTTAGTGGCCTAACAAAATAAATGTTTACTTTTCATTCACAATATAGTTCAATAATGATTGAGGTGTCTTCTTATAGAACTGGAACATGCACTATTCAAAGTTGCTTTGGGAGAGAAAAGAGGGCTTGAAAAGGCGACTCAGCTTTTAACTGTCTCGGCTTGAATATGACATCACTTCTGTTTACAATTTATTGGCTAGGACTTGATGTATGGCCCCAATCTAACTGTAGGGAAGGCTATGACGTATACAGAAGCACATGTATATTTTAGGAGAATTAATAGTCTCTGTCACATTGCTTTTATTGTTAAATCTTGACTTTTTTTCTTTTTTTTTTTTTTACAGAAAAGTGATATATGAAATAGAGAAAAAAAAATTCAAACAAAATAATTAGAATCCTAATATAGAACTTCCTTTACTTTAAAATGTATATCTCAGAAATAACTAAATTTCCTTGTGAATTGCATTATTATGAACTTTCATCAAATCTTTGACCGTTGGGCTTCCCTGGTGGCGCAGTGGTTGAGAGTCCGCCTGCCGATGCAGGGGACACGGGTTCTTGCCCCGGTCCGGGAGGATCCCACGTGCCGCGGAGCGGCTGGACCCGTGAGCCATGGCCGCTGAGCCTGCGCGTCCGGAGCCTGTGCTCCTCAACGGGAGAGGCCACAGCAGTGAGAGGCCCGCGTAATGCAAAAAAAAAAAAAAAAAAAAAAGAAATCTTTAACCGTGGTCATTTTTAAGTCTTTTGTCATTTACAGACGGTCCTGGGTGTACTCTGATGCTTTTGCAAAAATGTTCCCATAAAAGGGTTTAATCTTCAAGGAATTCATGGAAAAGACTCTGACAAGTACAGGTTTCTGGTAACTGACCATACTGCTGAACTGAATGAATAAGCATTTTCAGAACTCTAATGGAAAACTGATATATTCATAAAAGTGCTAACAAAAGATCAAGATGAAAAAAAAATTAATTACATGGGACTGAGTGAACTGATGAGGATGATTATAATTTTTGTGACTTTCTGTTTGAATAAAAAAAAAAATCCCACAAGGACTCAGAGGCAAAAAAATATACAAATCAATTTCCACTGCAAAGTAAAGGACCTGTTACAGTGGAGGATTACTGGAATGAATGTCAGTATTGCGACATAGTGTGAGTGTGTTTCTAATTGCAATCATTGTTGCTTTTGTTGTGGTCATCCATTTACAATACTTGGTGTCAGTTTATTTATCTCTTGTAAAAATAAAATACAGTGTGTGTGTGTGAAAAAACCAAAAAACAGATTCTAAGCCTACTCTGACATATATTCTATGACATAGTTAAATATATTTAGTCTTTATTTCTATTAGCGAAACATTTCCCTAAAGTGATTATGGTCAGCAACATTAGTCTATAAAATTTGCATGTGATAAGGTGCACAGAATGCCTGTTGACAAGTGATTCTCTTATTAGATCTCTTGATTTGAAATAAAGAAACCTTTCAAATCTACTGAAAAAATAAATTAATTAATTTTTAAAAAAAGAACTAAAATTAGTCAAGTGAAATTTGGAGCCAAATTAATACAACATGAAATTTATTTGTACTGCATTAACTATACACTCATGCTGATTGATTGATTTCAAAGATTTAAAAATATGTCTACAAATTCTTTGACATTCTTCTCTTCTAAAAGTCGAATCTAATTTCTAAGAGTGGGCTGGACTTAGAGATGCACTTCTAATGATAAAATGCAGTGGATATTATGATGGTTGTGACTTCTAAAACTATATCATAAGAAGTATCATGGCTGCCTCCATGCTTTCTCTCTTGGGTCACTGGCTTTGGGGGAATATACCAAACAGCTCTATGTACAGTGAGGAACTGAGGCCTCCTGCCAACAGCCATGTAGCAGAACTGGTGTAGAAATGGATCCTGTAGTCCCAGTCAAGCCTTCAGCTGAAGCTCCAGCAAACTCATGGGAACTCCTGAGCCAGACCACCCAGCTCTGAAACTCCAGACCCACGAAAACAGTGAGATAATAAATTTCTTTTTTTCTTTTTATTTATTTTCTTTTTATTTTTTTGCTGTATGCGGGCCTCTCACTGTTGTGGCCTCTCCCGTTGCAGAGAACAGGCTCCGGACGCACAGGCTCAGCGGCCATGGCTCACGGGCCCAGCTGCTCCGCGGCATGTGGGATCTTCTCGGACCGGGTCACGAACCCGCGTCCCCTGCATCGGCAGGCGGACTCTCAACCACTGCGCCACCAGGGAAGCCCTAAATTTCTTTTTTTAATTAAAAAATTTATTTATTTATTTTGGCTGCGTTGGGTCTGCACGCGGGCTTTCTCTAGTTGTGGCGAGCGGTGCGCGGGCTTCTCATTGCGGTGGCTTCTCTTGTTGCAGAGCAGGGGTTCTAGGTGCGCCGGCTCAGTAGTTGTGGCACACGGGCTTAGTTGCTCCATGGCATGTGGGATCTTCCTGGACCAGGGCTCGAACCCGTGTCCCCTGCATTGGGAGGCGGATTCTTAACCACTGCGCCACAAGGGAAGCCCAATGTTTTTGTTTTTAATCACTATGATTTGGGGTAATTTGTTATGTAGCAGTAGATAACTAATTCAGTATTATAAGGTAAAATCAACTTTATTGGCATAAAAAATTTCCTAATGAAATGCTAAGTAAAAACATTTTAATTGGCACTAACACTTTTAAATAAAACTGTGAGTACTTCATGTGTGTAGGGGAGGAAGAGGGAAATGAGGGGTGGAGAACTGTTATTCATTAATTTTATTGTCCTCTTACAATATTATATTAACAAAATATTAACCAAATAATTCAGGAGAAAAACCAAGAGAATTTAGATGTTTTCATTTAAATATGTCAATAATACATAGAAATTTAATAACTGCAGTATACTCTCAACATGAAAAAGGATTCTAATTTAAAAATTAGTCATAATAATGTTTAGTTTACAGTAATTAAAATACGGATTCTGCATAATCTGTGTGTAAAATATACAAGATGTATTGATGAATATTAGAAGTCAGGCTATGGCCATATTCGTGTATACTGCCAGACACTTGCTTTATGAGTCAAATTAATATTTGAGGCCACATTGCTATCAATTTTCACTGTCATTGGTGATAAGAACTCTAAAAATAACCAGCACCCCTATGCTATTATAATGAAAGTCTGTGAAAAAGCATATTTGCTCTTGTTTGTGTGTCATATTACTTTTCTTTTGGTAATAAGTTCCAAAATAAAGTTTAAGAACTAGCATATCCCTGAGGAGATTTTAAATATGGTCTGTATTGCATTAGTTTTAATATTCTATTTAATAAGTAACAATAACACCCTTGTCTCCCAAAGAATCAGCCCACATGATCCTTATGCCCGTGGGTCAATAAACTTGACCAGATTGATACCCTGACCTTGGGCATGCAGCTCATAATGAAATTTGAAAAAATCATTGAGATATAATTAGCATACCATAAAATTCACCCCTTTAAAATGTACAATTCAGTAGTTTCTATCATATTCACAAGGCAATGCAATCATCACCACTAATTCCAGAACACTTTCATCACCCCCAAAAGGAGCTCTGTATCCATTAGCAGTCCTCATTTTCACTTCCTCTCAGCCCCTGGCAACCACTAATCTATTTTCTATCTTTGAACATCTCATATCTATGTTATCATACAACATATGGTCTTCTGTTTTTGGCTTCTTTAATTTAAGCACAATGTTTTCAAGGTTCATCCATGTTGTGACATGTGTTAGTACTTCATTCTTTTTTATGGCTGAATGACATTCCATTGTATGGGTGGATATACAACATTTTGTTTAGTTATTCATCAGCTGATGGGCATTTATGTTGTTTCCACTTTTTGGTTATTATGAATAATACTGCTTTGAACATTTGTGTACAGGTTTCTGTGTGGATGTGTGTTTTTATTTCTCTTGGGCATATATGTAGAAGTAGAACTCCCGGGTCATATGGAAATTCTATGTTTAAATTTTTGAGGAACTACCAAACTGTTTTCCAAAGCAGCTACACAATTTAAAATTCCCATCAGCAATCTATGAGTGTTCGTTTCTCCACATCCTTGCACAGGTGTTATTATCTGTTACTGATTATAGCCATCCTTGTGGGTGTGTACTAGTATCTTGTGATTTTCATTTTTATTTCCTAATGACTAATGATGTTGAGTATCATTTCAGGTACTTATTGGCCATTTGTATATTTTCTTTGGTGAAATATAATGAAAAATTTAAAAAACTTTCTCATGTCACCTATTTATCCAAGACATTAATAGATATAGGTATAAAAGTTTTAAAGATATTTTATGTATGAAATTGTAATTTTTACATTACTCTTATATCAGCTACATCTGCTTCTCTAGGGCCAGCCTTGAGCACGTGATATATGGAAGTTAGCCATGGTAGAGCATGTTAGGAGTGCTGCTTATCCAGTTTTGTACTTCCTAGGTACCCAAATGTCCAGGGTAGGCACCACTTAATTCAGGTATCTGTACCTGATGAGTTCCTTAAGATGTGAAATTAATGAAGAAAAAAGAAGTTCATTGAAAGTGAATACTGTTTAATGACAACTGTATTTAGTTTTCTATACTGTTGACTTAAGTGAAATTATATGCAACAACTACTAATACTATACAGTAAGAATGTTGATATTATTAATTTTATTTATTTTGATTCATTGGTTACTCACTATTCTATGTTTTTAAAGACATTTAATGGTACATATTTTTGTGATTATAAGATTATTACACACTCATTGTAGAAAATTTGACAACTATAAAATACAAAAGAGAAAAGAAAAACAATCAGTCTGTATTTTTCAGAGATAACCACTATTAACATGCTGGTATGAATCCTTTTGGATATTATATATATGCATTTAAGATTATTTACTTTTTAAAAAACTAGTTAATACATTCACATGGAACACAGTGAAATGTTAAGTCTCTCTCTCCCCTGTGCCCCAGTTTCCCTACTCAGAAGCAACGTCTATTACCAGTGTCTGGTATAATCTTCCAGAGATGTTACACATACAGACACACACACACACACACACACACACACACACACGTGTTTTAAAGTTCTCTTTATAGTATTTATTGGTGAAAATTATACATCATGGATGGTTTAAGACAATGGGTCCCTTTTCTGGTCTAATGTGGTTTCTTTTTCTTTTTGTTTGCTCCACTTCTGTTGATCCTATTCTTTGCCTATTATTTTGCAGAATTACCAGTCTCTTTGTGTATGTTCCATATTCTCTTGAAGTATTGAGTTTTTATAAATGGTATTCCTAAGAAAGTATACTTCTACAATATGCTCTGTAAAATATCTGTAGTAGTTACACAAAGAAAAGTTTTACCTTTCATAGTTCCCTTAAACTTGCTCTGAGTGCTCTAATTTATACCTCTATAGGGACTGGAGAAGGCATTTTAAATTCTGTTCCTTTTGGCAGAAAAAGTAATTTCTTGATTGAGCCTTAGCCAGTAATGGATTTCTCCATTGAGCAGAAGCGTGGGCATCTTTATCCTGACTGTGAAATACTATTAATACTTCCTAGGGGCATAAGGTTTAACTATTTCACTCTCAGTATCATGTATCTTACAAATATACAGAGAAGCTGGGAATGTTTCTGCTTTTGAATTGATAATAAATTTGGCTTTCTGGAATTTGTTGCTGATACTTTGCTGTGAAATCTTCCTGAAGCAGAGTTAAACCTTTTCTGAAATAAGCATTTTCTACTACTTTTTCTTTTTTTCTTCCTTCCTTCCACCATTGACTATTTCATCCTTCCTTTCATAAGAGGATGGGAATTTAGGGATTTTAGACATAAAATTAACTTTCTCATGGTACCATTTCCCTTACCTGTAGTTTAGTTCTGTAATATCTGATCATCTGTGATGGTGTCAGAGAAAATGTAATTTTTTGAGTAAATTACTATATATTGACTTTCTGGACTTAAGAAACTCCCACATTATTTACATACCCACTGCAATTTGAAAACTTTCATATTGGTTGTCTGTCTTATTAACAAAATATCCTCTTAATTAAAATGCATAAAGACACTCATACTTAATGTATCCTTGATCTTTATTATGTATATTAAGAAATAAAAAAAATTAAATGAACTCCCAAAGCATACCGTTGAATTGTAGACTTTTTTCTTTGGTGATTTTACTTCAGTTGTAATATGAAGACAGCAGGGAGGCTGGAATGAGCATGTGACCAGACGCCTTGAGACCTGTGTGGTTATCCCAGGTCTGGAACAAAGAAGCTGGCTTCACTTGGGCAAATTACTAATCTGAGCCATAGTTTTCTCACTTCTAAAATGACACAGATGGACTTAGTATTCAGTGTCCCTCTCAACTTGTAAGGCCATGATTTTAGTTCAAAAAAATTGATAGAATGAAAAAGAAAGATCCCAGGGGAGAGACAGGATGACTAATGGCAAAGCGAAACAAAAGATAAAATTAAAGAAAGGGGCTGGCAGACAAACACTGAAGACAAATTCCAGTTCATCATAATTTCTTTGCCTACCTTTGTTACCTCAGTAGCATGTAGCTCAATAATACTGCCCAGTGGGTTTCTGTCTGCCTGTGACTCTGAAGTGGAAGGATTTGCCCTTAATCTCTCTCCCTGACAGACTCAGTTCAGGACTGGTAGATAGGGAATCAAGACTGGGTCCTACTGAGCTGTAAGGAGCTAGCAAACATCACATCTAGTCAAATTCTGTTAATAGAGACCTAAGCAAGTAAGTCAAGGACTGAGAAAATAGTAACTGCGCTGTTGGGTATTTATAAGAAGCCAGACTCATTATCCCTAGCTGTCAGAACATCTCAACAAGGTACAGATGAGAAAATTGAGAGATCAGAAATTAGGAGGTAGGGAAGCTGAGATTTAGACCCAGGTCTGTTTTGTTCTAGAGTCCATGCTCTATCCTGATTTATGCAGCTCTCTGTATATGAGTGAGTCCAGGCTCACCTAAACCCAGATGTAGGAGTTCTGCATCTCCAGTCCAATCAAGGAAAGCAGTGGTTCTTCTTTCCAGAAGTGCATGGGAGAGCAGCTAAAACTATAATTTCTAACATTAGGGGAAGGAACTAAGGTTAGTGTCTCCAAGGAGGGAAAGGAGCAATTCCTAGTGGAGGGAGCTAATCTGGAGTCTAGGTCTGCAGAGTCTAGCTTGGTGCTGGAGAGGGCTGGGGGCCTGGGGCCGCGAGAGCCAGCCTGGTGCTGGGGTAGGTTGAAAGCCTGCGTCTGTGGTAATTGGCCTGGCCCTGGGCCCCGTTGGGAACCTGGGTTTGTAGGGGAGGAGTGGGGGCTGACTTGGAGCCTGGGGCTTGGGAGCTGTCCTGCACGGGGGTGAGCTGGGAGCCTGGTGCTGCAAGAGCTGCCTGGGGCCTCAGGAGTTACCTGCGGCTGCTGGAGCCAGTAGACACTGGGGTGAGCCCGGGGCCTGGTTTCACAGAAGCCCACATGGAGCCAGCTAGGGCTGTGGGAGTCATCCTGGTGCTGGGGTCTGAGGTGAAGGCGGCTGGTCCCTTCACTCTCCTTCCACGGGGAGGGTCCTCTCTCCATGTTCGGGGGCCTGGGCTTGGGGGAGGAGTGATGGGGATAATGTGAATCTATCTTTCCTGTCTTCCTCACTGCATCTTTTCTTATTTCTATGCTTTACCCAGGTGCTGTAATCCCTCGCCTGGAATCCTTGGCTCTGTGAAGGTAAATATTTTCATGCATGGATAATTGTTCAATTTGATGGTTTGTTTTTTTGGCGGGGGGCAAGCACTAGAAATTCCTATGCCACGATTTTGCTGATGTCACTCCCCCATATAATATGGTATTCTAACTTTATCATATTCAACCACAGAATTGGAACTATAACCTATTTTTATCTCTTGTTGCTATTAAAATTTTCACATTTATTTCTGATTTCTTCCAGCTAGATTATAAACTCTGTAACAGCTAATACCAGGCTTTATAATTTGAATTTCTTATAGCATGTCATGCCTGCATTGTTTTGCAGATTGTAGGTGTTTCATAAGTGTTTGCAGGTTGAGTGATTCAACAGAAAAAGCAGACCTACAAAATTTTTCCAAAATAAAACAAAACCCCAAAATCTCAGTACAGAAAGCAAATGCCAAGTGAAGGCGCAGACTGCTTTTCCAAAGGGTTCTCCTCCCTGCAAATGTCTGGATAACATATAGGTGAGAAATTTTTACTTTGCCCATTGTTTTGAGAAAATATTGAAGAAAGTAAGAAAATCTTCTAAAAATCTGTAACTGGGGCTTCCCTGGTGGCGCAGTGGTCGAGAGTCCGCCTGCCGATGCAGGGGACACGGGTTCATGCCCCGGTCCGGGAAGATCCCACATGCCGCGGAGAGGCAGGGCCCGTGAGCCATGGCCACTGAGCCTGCGCGTCCGGAGCCTGTGCTCCACAACGGGAGAGGCCACAGCAGTAAGAGGCCTGCGTACCGCAAAAAAAAAAAAAAAAAAAAATCTGTAACTGAACTTTTTTTTTTTTTTACTTTTGCAATATTTAAATAAGTTCTGTACAATTTTACATGAAAGGAAATGAGGAAAGCAGTCATAATGTTTGGGAGATAGACACTTAGACTTGAGCAAATCACTTGAGAGCTGGGCCGTATTATTTAGTTTCAGCTACTACCTAACTCCCAGACTATCCAGAATGTGGCAAAGCCTGGTTAAGCAGGTCTGCAAGGCACTTTGATTATGTATAAGGGAAGAATTAAGATTTAAGAAATAAGAATTTTGGACTTGCTGTTTATTTGATTAGTTAGATTAAAATAGGCATTTTTGCCAACTTGAGGGAGAGAACAGGACTGCTCCAGCAGATGGTCCAAGTGGGCTTCAAAAGGAACTTGTCTTGGCCTTGTTTGGAATTATTCCCCTCTTTCCTAGCATTCTGTTATGATGGGAGTGGAAGAGCAGCAGAGGTAAGGAACTCCCTGAAAAATGTTTTCAGGGATTCCAGAATTTAAACTTTCATTATTTGTCCTGGGTATGCAAACAGTTGAACAAAATAACTGTATAAAAATTACGTTCAGGGCTTCCCTGGTGGTGCAGTGGTTGAGAGTCTGCCTGCCGATGCAGGGGACACGGGTTTGTGCCCCGGTCCAGGAGGATTCCACATGCCGCGGAGCGGCTCGGCCCGTGAGCCATGGCCGCTGAGCCTGCGCGTCCGGAGCCTGTGCTCCGCAGCGGGAGAGGCCACAACAGTGAGAGGGCCGCGAACCGCCAAAAAAAAAAAAAAAAAAAAAAAAAATTACGTTCAAAGTACAGTGATAAAAAGTTATTTCAAATGGTTTTCAGTGTTACGATTGACCTTTCTGTGACATTAAGCTCATTTTCCCAACAACCAATTACGACATCAGCTTTGGAGAACTTTGGGCTCCCATAGACCAGGTGCAGTGCAAAGAAAACAGCTCAGCATATGGGCCTTATTATCCTTTTTGTCATCTAGGCATCACCAAGTTTCCCCATCTGTGTTCAGGCCTGACCACTCATGCAATTTTTATAGTAGCAAGTGAAAACAGTTTGGAAATTTCCATCTTGAAGGCCAATACCTCATGGAAAACTTCGAGAAGCATTTTATTTATGAATAAAAACTCAGTTTATTAACATTGTTAGTATGTATTTTTGCAGCTTTTCTATTTCATTAAATAGAGTATCCTTTAAAAAAATCACTTTTCTGCCAGGCAGGGAGCAGATAGAAGGTAGAGAAATTTAATGTACTGAAGGCATAAATTAGCATAGATTAAAAACAATAGCCTTTTGCTACTAGTGTACATGGACTGCATTGTAGAAAATAAATTAAGCAAAAATGATTAAATAAAAACATGTCCACCACTGTTAACTCCTTACTATGTCTTCTGGAAAATGTATATAAAAATTAAATAAGTATAATAAATATTCATAATAAATATATATATAACTGTAACCCAATAATTTAAATTTAATATTTAACCAAAGTCAAGATGTTTTTTAAACCTTATCTGATTATGTTTTACCCCTTTGAGAGTTAGATTAAATTGACATTTACAAACAGGAGAACCAAAGCACAGCCTGCTTCCTCGAGGGCAGGAGTGAAGAATAGATTGCAAGTGAAATTCCTTCTTCTCTGTTATGTCACCTGTTCATTGTATAGATAGTCTCCATAATCACCATTGGATAGTTAGAATCGCTGACCTTCAAAAAATGATAGGGAATATACTGAAGATACTCAGGCAGAAATAGTTTCAAACGCTCAGAAAGCACAAGATCGCTTAATGAGAAGAAAACAGGTGTTGCTGTCAGAAGCAGTTATCAAACCTTGTAAAGCCTTACCCTATAGAGAGTACCCAGCACCTGTTATTCTCCCCTGAGAAGGCCTCTTAGCGACATGCAGATATGAGTGCAAAAGGAAGTTGCCAGGCTGCAGGACCCATCCTTGCATGCTTCCTCTCCAGGGTCCTTAAGGCTGCAGGGGCATATTGATATGAACCTTGGAGGCTGCCCTGGAAAGACTTTTAAAGATATTTACAGCCTAGGAACTCTCTTCTGGGTAGGCTCTAAGATTAAGACTTTTCTTTGGGTGTTGGTGGGGGAAGGAGACGGCGTTCCAGTTTGGTGTGTCCTGAGCAGGTCAGAACACTCAACAGTGGTAAGGCTCGTCAGGACCTCTGAGCCAGCAGACTCTCTGTTGCATTCACAGTGTGTCCACTTCCAGGGCATTCTGGAAGCACACTCCACACCCAGAAGGAACATCTACAAGTACAGGAGTATATGTCAAACCCAAAGGCTCTCTTGGGTATGAGCTAATTGCTTTGTATCAGGACATTTAGATTCCTATTCTTTTCCCTTCCCCTGGAAATTTATTAAGCATTAATCAGATGCTCACATGGAAAGTTACAGGTCAATGATTTTTCAAAGAAGAGTGAATTAGCATGAATTTCATATTGCTGTTATAAAATAATATATAAAGAGGATGAAAGGAAATCATCAGAAACTCATGTTGTCTGATAACACAAATTAAATTTACAGTAAAGGGGATAATACACAGTTACTGACATGACTAAGGGTTTAGGTGGAATTCATTAAATTACTTTTTTAAAAATAAACTTTTAATTCTAGAATAGTTTTAGATTTGTGGAAAAGTTGCAAAGATTGTACATAGGGTTCCTATCTATCCAAGCATCCAGTTTCTCCTATTAACATCTTACATTTACATTTGTACTTATAGTATTGTACATTTGTCACAACTGATGAACCAATATTGATACATTATTATTAACTGAAGTCCATATATTATTCAGAATTCCTTAGTTTTACCTAATGTCCTTTTTCTGTTCCAGAATCCTTTCCAGGATACCACATTACATTCAACAGTCATGTCTCCTTAGCCTCCACTTGTCTGGAACATTAACTCAGAATTTCCTTGTTCTTAATGACCCTGACAGTTTTCAGGAGTACCAGTCAGATATTTTGTAGAAAGATACTCAATCTGGATTTGTCAGATGTTTTCCCCATGGTTAGCATGGCGATATGGTTTCTTGAGAGGAAGATCACAGATGTAAAGTAACATTCTTATCATATCCCATCAAGGGTACGTGCTGTTAACATGACTTACCACAGATGAAACTGAGCTTGATAACATGGCTGAGGTAATCAGGCTTCTCGACTATAAAGTTACTTCCCCATCTCCCTTTCATACAGTAATCTTTGGAAAGTAAAAGCCCATACTTAAGGGGTGAGGAGTTACGCTCCATCTTCTTGAGGGGGCAGTATCTATATTAATTATTCTGAATTCTTCTGTACAGGAGATTTGTCTGTTCTCCCACAGTTATTTATTTATATCAGGATGAACTCATGGGTATTTATATTATACTTTGTGTTACAATACAATACTACTTCATATATTTTCTTGTTCAAATTGTTCCAGCTTTGGTCACTGGGAACTCTTTCAGTTGTCTCTTATACCCCTTCTCTGTGTGTGTGTGTGTGTGTGTGTGTGTGTGTGTGTGTGTGTGTGTATGTGTGTGTTTGAGAGACAGAGACAGAGACAGAAAGAGACAGAGAGAAACATAGAGAGAGACACACACACAGAGAATAGAGAGAGAGACACACACAGAGACACAGAGAGAGAAAGAGAGAGACTGACTGATTTTAGCCCTTACTTTCTGGCACTGTTAGATATCCCAGGCTCATCTTGTATATTCCCTGCCCAGGCTAGAATCGGCCATTTCTTCAGGAAGCCTGGGTTCCTTTTATTAGAGAATGGTATTAGAAACAAAGGTCTGGGTGCTGGTGTACTGATTACAAGTGGGGTGTTTTTACTTCTAGGTGCTCTCAGTTTGGAAATATATGAGTGTGTGCTGCAGGGAAGCAAAGACTTCCCCTCTATCCTCCTGGATTGGATAGCTGTGTCTTTGAAATAAACTGACGACAGGCAGATTAATAGCAGACAAGGTATACAAATTCATTAAATTTTAATATTTCATGCATGGGAGCATCACAGGAAAAAAAACGAATTAACCCTCACCCCGCCAATCGGTGAGATTTGAGAACTTATATACCATCTTAATAGGGGAAGGGGAGTGGGGATGTAGGCAATTTAGAAAATTATTTTTAGGAAGGTTGAATGGGCTCTTAGAAGAATGGGAGATGGGAGGTATGATGGTTTGTGACAAAGTGTATCTGGCTGTGGTGTCCACTAGTCATCTCCCCTGTGATAGGTGTCAATGTTCCCTGGTTGATGAAACTCATGTCAAGAGGATTTATGACTGAGTTCCTTTTAGAGGATCTGTCTTTAGGCAGATAAGGGGAGTTCAGAGAAAGCCTCCTCTGCATTTGCAGCTTTTCAGGTGCTTTCAGCTCAAAATAATCAATGTACCAAAGTGGTATATTTTGGGGTGGCATGTCCTGAACTCTTTCAATACTAAGCCATTGCATATACTCATATCTATACTTATTTGTGTCTTTATTTATCTGTATCTATATTAGGCTAAATATGAGTTCATACTGATGTTCCTTGTTCCGTAAAGAAAAAAGTTGGCAACAGATGGTGTCTCACAGCAAGTTTCCTTTCAGTCTTGCTATGATTATATGTGCCAAATCTATGAAAAAAAATTATTGTCCATTCTCTAGGCCTCCTCTGAAGATTAGATTGTATTGAAAAACATGGTTCTATGAGGCACAAAGCCCTGCATAGAACTGGAAGCTCGGTCAACATTAGAGGAAATAGAAGAGTCGGGAAGGTGGGGCAACAACCTTGCTCTTTGACTAGATGGCAATGAAGAGGTGAAGTACGGAGTTTAGAAATACTTTGAGGATTCACTAGGATCATTTTTTCCTGATGTGACCACTTCCACTAGGCACTGATGGAGAGAAGTGACTCACCTAGTAAAGAGGTAGTTTTCACAGCAGTTTGTCTTACTTGCTTTGGCAGAGATGAAGCAGCAGCACCTAGCACTAGTAAATGATATCAGTAAAGCACCTGCAATTTAAAACAGGCATGGAAGTTCAGGCCTTTTTGTGTCTAAACCTTTCTGCATTACAAAAATAATGTCTTCTTTGTTACCCTAGGTCTTTTGCAAGTCAGGGTGGTGGAAAAAACCCTGTCATTGACTTGAGTGTCAGTGATATGGCAGGGGAAGGAAAAGCACAGTATCTTTCCATTACAGAGGAAGGAGATTGTGATGATTAGGTAGCTAGGCATGGAGCTCTCAAGAAATGTTTCTTACAAGTTGAAAAAGGAAGAAATGCCTGAGGAGAGCTCTATTTTGCCAACATTAGCTCTATCTGAGCATCTTATAAAAATATCTGAAAGCATAAACTGACAGTTAAGGAAAATGTGGGAGAACCAGTTTTGAAGTGCGCTAGGAGATGGCACTAAAGATATGCCATAGTTTATTATAAAACATTCATATCCATAAACATCTGATTTGAGGAACTTTCACTTTTCAGGTAGGGAGAATACTTAAAAGAAAAGGAAGTATGAAAGAGAAACCCAGGGTGGAGCGATGTAATTGAAGATTTACTACAATAGAAATTAAGATCATAATATGCTTTTAGCATGTTTTTACAGACTAAAAAGATAAGACTTCATGAACAAATTAATAAAACTCTTTTAAACACTATATATTAATAATCTTTACTGGCTTATACTATCTACCTGTGTACAGAATGTATCCATGTATGTAACGGATTTTTTATGTGAGAGTACTAGTGTTCAATTATATATATCTTGGTGATAACATTTCTAGTGCACATTGAAAATGTAATATAACATATAAACCAACAGATTAGTCTGAAATTTCACTTTGGAATCAAAGCAAGATACCGTTTGCAATTCTATAAACATAACATAGTATTCTTGGCCTATGCAATGGAGTAAAACTTAGAAAAGTATCTTCAGAATTGATTTCATTTTATAAACTGTGCAAATCCACAGCAGAATTGTGTATGCATTGGTGAGTGTGATTCTGCACCTAAGTTTACTAAGGCAAAGGAGCAGTAGAAAGTGCATGGTATTGTGGTAAGCAGGTGTTTCGAGAAAACAACATCTCGTTAAGGAGGGTGTGGTTGTACAGAGGATAGTTCATTTCTATTCAAGTCTTTAGGCTCTTGAGTCCTTATTTCTTTTTTTTGATTCCTTATTTTTATGACCATTTTGATTCATGAAGCACTAATAGTTGAAATTAATAAGACAATTCACAGAAGTTTCAATCATGAAGAATTGTGAACCATAGCATTGTAATAGAATTCACTTGTATTTATCTATCTTTTGGCAACAATAAAATACTCATCTTTTATGGCTCTGAATGTATCCATGGATAATGAAGAATGTCCTCTCTTATGTGTGAATGTTTATATTTAATGACTGTCATTTATTGAAAGCTGGCTATGTGTAAGGCACTATGATAAGATATGCGATAATTTATTCAGCCTTACATAAAATTACCCCATTTTACAGGTGAGAATCTTGGAGTTTAAAGAGATGTGGGTGTGACTTATACAAATTATACAGTTAGTAAGTGCAGAACCAAGTCTTAAATTCATGTCTAAAATTCATGTCTAACATAAAGAGATCTTTTTATCTGATCTTTTTATCTGTACGTTTTTCTAAAATTTTTCTATAACCAAAGAGAGAAATCATGCCTAAACAGTGCTATAGCTTTAGTATATAACTGGCTTGGGGCCACTGTCTTGCTTGATCTTGCTCACTCCTAAAATTCCAGGGATAAAAATAGTAAGTAAAATTACTCTTAGGGGCCCCCAAAATATTCTGGGCCAAGACTGGAGAAAGTTCAAGTGCCTACTGAATTACCAAATTCAGCTGCTGAGACTTTTGTGCTAAAAATAAATAGAAAAGCCATGATTCGGGCCAAATCTCCACAAGTCATAAATCAGTTGCGGTAGTGTGTTGGGGGCAAGGGGAATATGGTTTCTTTACAAGTGAGTTCTGCTCTGCCATTGAAAATTTTATTTTAAACATGCTCCAAAAGTTTGAGGATTAAAACTGCTTTGGAACTTGGGAAAGGGGCCAGAAAGCACAAAACACTTACCTACGTCTAGGCTTGAACCTACCTAGCTCCCAAGACACGCCCTGATGGTTTGTCCTGATGTCTTGTAGGCACTATCTGAGGGACTTATTAGCATAAATTTTGGCGTAAGCAGTTTACATATACAAAATTTCATAGATTTCCTACTCCTGATTTTAAGTAATGGGCCTTTCTGTCAATCATTTGCCCACCTGTTTGTAATAACTTCAAGCCGTTTTTGAACTCTGGGCATAGTGTTTAGTCAACTGAAACTTTATCATAACTGGAGACCTGAATCTCATAATAGAAGCAGGCAACACAACAGAATAAAGGTTGTACCCATTTAAAAATTTTTTAACCTACCTTGACCAATGAGTTTATTACTTAAGTTAGTCATCTTCATACTGTACTCTGAAGAGTGAGGTTTTTGGAAGCGGCTCAGGGATCATGCAAGATGAGGTGAGAAAAGAATAGAGCCTACGTGGATGCTGTGTTGTGCTGCTCAGACCCTTCCTTCAGAACCAAAGGTTCTCTGATGGCTGCTGGAATGCTGCTAGATGACAACCCCCAGCTGTCAGTCCTCTCTGGCGGTTACTTTTGGCTGAAGAGGGCTCCCTTGTCCCAACTATAGGTCAATCCCTAAGGGTCATCCCTGTTTGGGAGCACCCGGTAGAGTCACTGAGGCCTTGCTGTGACTGTATTGAACTGCCCAATCCTGCTTCTTTTACTTCCTTCACAGGTGTTGATCCCAGAGCACTCCCTAATAAATTTCTCGCATGCTGATGTCTTCCCAGAGTCTGCCGCCCAGGGAACTGGGACCTACAGCAAAATCAATTATAGCAGCTCTGCTTTTATCATTTATAAATATTGGATATTTATGTAAGATTTCACTTAAAGCAAAACAAACTAAAACCTTTGAAGGCCACTGATCCAACAATTAAACAATGTTTCACCTTATATGAAAAATCATCATTATGGTTTTGTGCAAGATTGATTTATGTAGGTTAATCTTTCCAAACCAACATCTAAGGAGTGTAGTTGTTTCTTCTTGATCTTTATTTGTATGTTACGTTTACACATATACTCTTGTGCCTTTTAAAAAGCTGAAAATACATTAAATAATAGACATGAATATTTTTTATATTACATATGTAAAACCAGGAAAATATATAACAAGCTATCATGACAGACCAGAGGAGGGCATTCAGTAGATGGCACATATTCTCAAATATTGAGTCTTTACATATCCCACTCCCCTAGCCCCACAAAAATAATTCTTAAGATTTTGTCTTAAAGCAGCTATGGTATAAATAACTACATTGTATATAGAGTTTTCATTCTTCCCTTTAAAAAAAATCTCACATTAAAAAATATACCATCAGCTAGCCTCTTGTAATACAGGGGTAAACCCGTAGCAAAAAAGGTCCATAGTCTTGTAGTAAAAGTCACTATATTCTATGGTGCTTTGGAAAACTAGCAAAGAAATTTCCAACTGATTAACTTGATGAAAGGTTAAGTGATAAAACTTTAGCTGCTGATGTGTATAAAATGGATGACTAATAAGACCTGCTGTATAAAAAAATATAGAAAATTCAAAAATTCCAAAAAAAAAAAAAAAAGTCCGAGATGGTACCTGTTAAAACTATGCTATGGTTCCACCTTTGAACTCAGCTCCCCTCAAAAAAACAAAAAAAACAAAAAACTTTAGCTGCTGAAAAGATAACAATTCAAATTTAATAAGCATACGAATGACCAAGTTCTGAATCTTAGCAGGCTCCTGCTAAGCTCCTTCAATAATTCTAATTTACACAGTAGTCAACAGAAAGAAGAAATACAATTTGGTTGTTATTGATCTAGATTTTCCCACTACTCTATTGCCTGGGAAGCTATACACATATCAGGCCTTGGCTTTCTGCTCCAGCAATATGGATGAGGAAAATAAGCTGTTTTCACTCTCAGGTGACAATTTCCAAACTTGATGTGGCAGCAGTTAACTGACAAGTAGAACACAATATAAGGAGTCAGAAGGGAGACTCAGAATGCAGGGTTGTGAAAGAGTATTATTTATTAGAAAGAATAACAAAGTATTTATTCTGGAGCCCAAAATACCAAGCTTACATACTTGAGAATTCCTGCTCACAATTCTGAGATTTTTAGAAAATTAAAGTTTAGTAAATAAAGGTCTATTGAAAAATACTGGAAAAATATGAAATATTTTTTCTATGTTACTCAGGTAACATGAGTGACCCTATGCATTTTGGAGAAACAGTGATTCCACCAAGCACAGCACTGAAAATACATTTTCTCCTAAAAAAGGCAAGCATATAGTAGCAATACTGTATATGTATGCAAATAACAGCAATATTCTTCCATCAAAAGCGAATAAACTTTATAAATGATAACATATACATCAATCACTCTATGCACAATAAATACATTTTTGGAGTCAAAAACCTCTAAAGTACAACCAACTCTAGATCTTCTGTTAATGCACTCTGGGGAGAGCATGAATAAATGAAGCTGATTTATTCATTTGACAAAGATTTTGAGCACATACTATATGTCAGGCATTGTTAGGCAGTGCAGTTATGAACACGAGAGACATGTTTTCTGCGGTGTGAAGCCTACTGGTTAATGGAAGAAGCTGACCATAAGCTTTTACAATATGTCAATAGCATGATAAATGCTGATAGGGGAAATACAGGGTTCTCTGAAAGCACGTGAAGTACCAAAACTGGATTTAAAAGAGTCAGAGAAGTTTTCCCCGGGGACGCGATGTCTAAATTGCGGCCTTACAGTCGTGGATATGTTGGTCAGTTTGGTAGGGAGGAGTTAAAGAAAGAAGGTAAAGTATGCACAGAGTCATGGGAGGGAGAAACACATCACTCAACTGAAAACAAAATCAGTATAGTGAATCTTGGAAAGAGAAGGTGGAAGTATAGAGAGGTGAGGTCTGTAAGAACCAGTTCATGAAGGACCTTGTAAAACATATTAAGGAGTAAGGATTTTATCATAATGGTAACAGGAAGCCATTGAAGAGATTTAGGCCAAGGAGATTAGAGTCACATTTTAGAAAGATTATTCTGATTATAAAGTGGAAAAACGAAGGCAGGAGACCAATGAGGATTCTGAGATAGCAATCTATGGATGGTGGCATGGACTAAGTGATACTGGGAATGGAGAGAAGTGGAAAGGTTAAAGATATTTTTAGGAAGTAAAAGAGCAGGGCTTGGTGACTGGTTACAATGCGGGCAGTGTAGGAGGGGATTTTGTCATTTGCTGAGACTGGAAACATAGGAAGAAGAAAAAGTTTGGGAGAAGGATGTTGAGTTCCTTTTTGGACATATTAAATTTGGGGTACTAAGGGATAAGCAAGTACAAATGTTGGGCAAGCAACTGAATGTATGAATCTTATATTCTGTATGGAACTCTCTGAACTGGAGATGTAGACTGGAGAGCTGTTAGTATGAAATGGTAACTGAAGCCATGGGAGTGGTGATACTGCCCAGGGCAAGGTGTAGAGAGATGAGAGAACCATCAAAACACCAAAAATTAAGGGTTGGGCAGAGAAATATGACTTACAAAATACACTTAAGTCCAGCAATAATACTGAAGCCGTAATTTGTACATTAGTTTATATTCTCCTTGGTCAAGTCCAGTACTAGAAGTCCTAATAGGTATGAAAGTCTTATTTGATTTTTTTCTCTTCTTTGACCTTGTAAAGCCATTAGTTTGCAATGAAAACATTTAAAATAAAGTGAAATCAATAAACTTTTGTAAAATAACTCAAAATAATCACAAACCAAACAAACAGTCCTTTATTGCTCAATACCTAGCTTTGATTATTTTGAGGTTAATACTTTACAACAGACCTTTACTTAGGCTGTAATTTGCCCTCTATCAGTTCTGTAACTGTTTCTTATTTCCTGATCATCTGGATAGTCTTTAATGGATTTGCAGATTAGTGATAGCCCGGAGAGATTTTCTCTGATCAAAATGTGATTAAACAGAGATATATGTGGTCAGAAGACACCCATGGTCCATAGTTCCCACATGGAAAAGATTCAAATACAGTTTCTGGATGGGTCCATGGGGATTTCCCTTAATATGCTTCCTTTATATTTGTAGGAGTAGAAATGGAAATGGGGCCTCTAGAGTGGCTAATCAGTGATGTGCTGGCATATGTTTAACAACTGGCTTGCTGGGAAAAAAGAGCCCTGATTTGTTGTGTTTGCCAGTTTTTATAGTGTAAATACTGCCCCCATACTCAATGACAAGCCACCAACTTGACGTCACTAAAGGCAGAGTAGGGATAAAATGTATGCAGTTGGCTCTTGCAAGCCAGTGAATGCTGGCTCCAGCACACTACTGGACCAAGAATGATCTGACTGGTGCCTAGGAACGGAAGAATGCCTTGTATATGACAGCTTAACATATGAGACAACTGAATTCTACAAAACTGAGTTTTTCCCTTAATGAAAATTGATTTATTCAACTATAGTCAGTTTACTTGTAGGTCTTGACCGTTTCCCTTTGAATCGAGGGCTGGTGGTATGAGTGATATATACACTAATCTAGTAATGCAGCCTTGTAACTTTTATCTCTTTATTCATAGCAGTACTGGTTTCTAAAACTGGCTCGTATCTGAGATTGAAATGATGGAGAGTCATTTTTTCTCCTCCCCCTCACTTTTTTTTGGCCTCACTGCGCGTCATGTGGGATTGAACCTGGGCCCCCTGCAGTGGAAGCACGGAGTCTTAACCACTGGACCACCAGGGAAGTCCCTGAGAACCATTTTTGAACAAATTCCTTATACCAGTGGTCCCCAACCTTTTTGGCGCCAGAGACCGGTTTTGTGAAAGCCTTTTCTTCCATGGACAGGGTGAGGCGGGTGGCAATGGTTCAGGCGGTAATGTGAGCGATGGTTCGGGCGGTAGTGCGTCGCGGCAGACGAAGCTTCGCTCGCTCGCCCGCTGCTCGCCTCCTGCTGTTCCTAACAGGCCCCCGACTGTACCGGTCTGTGGCCCATGGGTTGGGGACCCCTGCCTTATATCATGAAGCAAAGAAATGACCAGTTTCTTCTCATTTCAAGATATCAGTATAATTTGCATTCTATTATATTTCATAAGAGAAAATATTTTATTTCCATCAAATGAGCAAAGTTTGTTTTTTCCCTATAAAAGCAAATAATTTGATGGTATACTGCTCTAATAATATATGCCAAAAGAATAGCAGCAAAATATCTCATTTCTTTATAGAATTTAATATATATTCTATTAACAGCAGTGTGTAGATGCATAGTATTTGACCGTATACTAAATAATTACAATTAAAACTTACTTTTAAAATATTTTCAATATTAGGCACTGGTGGAACCAGAGCTTTTATTATGCATACTATATCTTTTTACATTCCAAAAGGAAATTAAAATTCTTAGTAGTATTAGAAAAGAATACACTTTTTAATATTGAATGCAGATATACAAAATCTCATGACTTCTATTAAAAACCTCTCAATTCTACTGGACACAAATAAAGACATCTTTTCAAATAACTCGCACTTATGCCAGGTTCTATAAAATATTCTATAAAAATATTACAAATCCAATAAAAACACAATAATATGGTACAAAGTCTTTTTTTTAAGTCAAACTTTAAAAGTTCTGTATTTATACAAATGCACAATACTTTTTAGTGCCCTCTGACTGGTATTGTTGGTTCAGGATGATCTAATTTTAGAAATCTAAATTGAACATTTTCATCATTTTTCTGCTTCGGAATGGAAGACACTGAGAACTTATAGAATAAATTTTAAAACTAGGATTGGATAAAAACTTTATAAAGTAGAATAGTAAACACATTACACACTTTAGTTATTGCCCTGCCAAAGATAAAAATGCTCCATTGTTCCATTTTTCCTCTATTTAACTTAAATGTCTAGATAATTATCTTAACTACCTATCGTTTGTCTACATAGAAAGTCTTTCAGATGAAAGTGTAAAGATTTTAGATTCTCTAACAAAATCCAAAATATCAGTAAGCCATTTTCATTTTCTAAGTATATTGAAAGAAATGCTTATTTCAATATAAAACCCCAAAGTGCTGAATTAAGACACACTAATAACATGCCTGGCCAATTACTATCTTGGCTTTAGCCTTAGAGGAATATTATACAATTGGCTGCTGAGTTCCAAATTTAAGCATTTGGTTTTATACTGTAATACTGTACTTTCTAATACAGATATCAAAGAAAATGAGATGATTTTTTTTTTTAAAGAAATAGTAAATAATTTCAGCCATAATACAAATCAGTTTTGGGGGGAAAAATATCCATGTCAAGATAGGAAATAGATTTTTAAAATCTTAGAATAATTGCTATAAAAGAACTAAAAAATATAAATTTCTGAAAAAAATACACTGAAAATGCCTCTCTAGGAAAAAAATACACAACTGGTTAGATACAAGAAAATATTCATTACCATGGGGTACAGCCAACTATGAACCTGGCTTATGAGACTTTAAAAATTCACAAAAAGTAATTAGCACCAAAACTGTCTAAAACTCCAAATGACATACTGAAGTGATTCTAAGCCCAAATATTACATTCTAAAAAAGTTACATTTAACTTGGGAAGTTTCCTCAGCAATAATAAATATATTTCTTTTCAATCTTTAGAAAATGTGCTAGCTTTACTGATTTTCATCAAAATATTAAGTTAGTATATAGAAGTTATCATTTATATTGGTTTGGGCTAAGCAGGGACAATGGAAGTTCAAATTATTTCCCAGATAATATGGGTTTATTTGGTGGGGGTAGGTGGGGAGCAGTTCTCCAATTACAACTTATTTTTAGCTGCTTGTTTCATCCTTTTTCTTCTAAAATGTTTTAGAACATTTAGAAGAGTGAACAGGGGAACATTCCCTGCTCACTTTTTGGTGTTATTCAAGATTTGGCATGGGAATAGGAGTGTTTAAAAGTGGGCACAGATCACAGTAGTTAAACAAGAGTTATGAATAAGCTACAAAATATATATTCAACCCTGTTATAATCGAGTTGAGTTTAATTTTATAACAACATCAACTTATAAATTTAATTACAAAACAGCACACAATTTGAAACAAGGCAAAATTTTCAGCCTTTATGTGGTGAAATACATAACTTCACTAATTATATATATGGCTGCCAAATGTCAGTAGTTCATTCGGCCATATTTTACTGTTGCACATAAATAATGACAAGGCAAAGAATAGCAACTAGTCCAAGGGCTGGTAGGCCAAGGAACCACAGCATAAGCCAAAAGAAAATGACTATTACTGGTTCTACAATTTGGTCTCCAAAATACATCCTTGTAAAGCCCATGTTGATGAGGTTTTTGTTCAGTTCACCAAAAAGTGTTCCCATCTTTTTGTAGTCATCTCCAACAGGCTCGCCAGTGGGGTTTTGTGATTCTTCAATATCCTTAAAAAAACAGAACAAGACAAAACAAAACATAAACATAAAATGAGAAATAGGTGAAGGTCTTTAAGAATAATGACTATCTCACAGTTCTTCTTTATCTTCCAAAGTATGTACTGGGCACACTTCTGATAATTATTCAATAACACTTGGGGATGTTCCTTTTGATTGTCATCAAAAACAGAGGCAGGCTCTGATTGCTCTGTCCTGGTAAATAAGCCTCTTTTTTAGTCCATTCCTTTGACACTAAGACTTTAAGGAACCCAGCCTCAGCTGACTGGAGCAGGGCTTGCTGCTACTATTGAGCCATCCTCAGCTATTACAGCTGTGATCTTTCAGTTTTAGCTGGGGAGCTAAGAACACTTCAGTGTAGGTCCTTGCGTAGTTTCCTGTCCAGATTCTATAGATGTCCTAAATGTTTCTTATTAATCTCATCAGGAGAAACATATAGTCTCCAAATAGGAATCATTTTGTAATATAAGCCCAAAAATCTACCTAGATATCAGTCGCCTAGAAAATATCCATCTGTACCCAATTATAGATACCAAAAATTAAGTACTATTTCTATTACCTCTCAGTCTTACTACAATTATGGTCTTTATGTCAGTTAATTAAGTTACTATCTCTCAGCTTCAATCCCACCCTTTGGAATTCTGGAAACAATCTGTCTCCCTGTTAGGCTCTGCCAATAGAGGAACTAGAGAGACACTGCACAGCTGGAGGAGGAAGGGATTTGCTCTTTCCTTGTTTGCCTCTCATGGGTTTCTTGATCCTGTCAGTCTCTAGTCATAGTTCACTCTGGCAGTAGTAGGTCCTTCCGGTAGCAGCCACTGATCTCAATTTAGTGGCTTCCCAACACTTGCAGAACCAATCTCAATGTGCCTTCTTGAGACACCAGATCAAACTTGTGGGTTCCTTTTCCTCAGATATCTGGTTCCCAAGGCCTATGGTGTCTCTCCTTTGAGCTCAGAAACACCAGCACCAGGTGAGCAGTGATCAGTTCTTGGAGGTCTGAGTTTCAGCTGCATGGGATGAAGGAGTGGTTGCTGCTTCCTGCTGTTACTGTCTGTGGCCCTCTAGCCTACTTTAGTGCAGTGGTTTTTAAAATTTAGTATAAGTTACGATCCCTTGGAGGGCTTTTAAAGCATGGACTGCTGGCCCACTGCCAGGGTTTCTGATTTAGTAAGCCATGAGTGGGGTTTGGAGTCTGAGAATTTGTACTTCTAGCAAGTTCCAGGGGATGCTTATGATGCTGTCTTTTTACCATCTTTTGAATATCACTGCCTTAATGTTTTTGCCTTTTCTATTCTTCAATGCCTACTTAACAATTCTTTTTTACATTTTTATTGGAGTATAATTGGTTTACAATGGTGTGTTAGTTTCTGCTTTATAACAAAGTGAATCAGTTATACATATGTTCCCATATCTCTTCCCTCTTGCGTCTCCCTCCCTCCCACCCTCCCTATCCCACCCCTCTAGGCGGTCACAAAGCACTGAGCTGATCTCCCTGTGCTATGCGGCTGCTTCCCACTAGCTATCTATTTTACGTTTGGTACTGTATGTATGTCCATTCCACTCTCTCGCTTTGTCACAGCTTACCCTTCCCCCTCCCCATATCCTCAAGTCCATTCTCTAGTAGGTCTGTGTCTTTATTCCTGTCTTACCCCTAGGTTCTTCATGACATTTTTTTCTCTTAAATTCCGTATATATGTGTTAGCATACGGCATTTGTCTTTCTCTTTCTGACTTACTTCACTCTGTATGACAGACTCTACGTCCATCCACCTCATTACAAATAGCTCAATTTCGTTTCTTTTTATGGCTGAGTAATATTCCGTTGTACATATGTGCCACATCTTCTTTATCCATTCATCCGATGATGGACACTTAGGTTGTTTCCAACAATTCTTTATATTAGATTATCTTTGTTAAAATAATTGGTATAGTTTCCCTCTCTTCACTAGCCCCTAATGCAGTCACAAAAGAAAAACTGTCATGTAGATGACATAGTTGTAATTATAATTTATTAAACCTAATTTCTTTTAGGAGTGATGATTCAAATCAGTAATTATTTATTGAACATATACTTGCTCATAGTAGGTGCAAGGTAGAAAATTACTCATGTGTAAAAAGAAGACTTCAGGTATAGGGTTTCACATAATAACAGGTAAGTATTAAATGCCATTAATTTTGCTGTCTATGCCAAACATAGTTAATTATCTTAACTTGAGGCACTCTTCAAACACATGAATCAAACTTAGATTCCTTTAGTAGAAACCAAAGCTTAACCATTTCAGTAATCAGTACGTAAATAACTAAAAATATTTTTTCGTTTAAAAAAATGCCTTATTTTCTGTTCTACATATACAGTTTAAGGAAAGAGAGTGAAAAAATCTAACTTTATTCGCCATAGTCAGAAAAAATGATTTTCAATATGATTTTAAGGTGGTGTTTTCCCATATAACAGTAATTTGTGTAGCACACAGTGTCATTGGTGTTGTGGAAAAATGAGACTCAAAGGGGCATCACTGTTAAGTCTATATTATAAGTTTAAGCCAGAATTATTTTTGAGTTAACAAGTACATATAATTTAATAAATCACTTTCGGATTTCCATTTCCACCAAAAAAAGAGAAAAACCAAATGTTGTAGAGATATCTGGAGAGTTCAGATTTAGTCTCCCAACACTTCAAGTGAATGACCTTGACCAAGTTACTTCATTTTCCTGAGCTTCAGTTTTCTAATCCATAAAATGGGATTTATATGAACCCCTTTTGATACTGATAATACCCTCTTGAATTATAATTTGTTAACCTTTCCTTATTTTTTGTATTTTAACTTCTAAGTTATCTTTTCCTTCACTGATGTGCTATAATCAATTTTATGTTTCTCAGCTTCTCATACTTTTCTATGTGTTCCATGATAATATACTATATTAAAAAAGAAAAACAAAAATCTTGTTCTTTCCTGAGATTAAGGCTTTCTTTTCTTTAGGACAGAACTTGAACAGTTCTTGATTTAGTTTGTAATTCTTCTGGTCCCTCAACTCTCTCTTCTACTCCAGTGTCTAGCATTGCTGGTATCATTTTTGGCCTCTTTTTTTTAATTAAAGTTTTTTTTTCTTTTTTACCACCTCTAATTTCTTTTAATCTATGCACTTATTGTACTTTGGGGTTTTCTGTTGTTACTGAAGCTTTTTAAGACTTTTTCAGTATTTTTGTGGTTTTAGTACAAAGCAAGTACCCTAATCTGAAATGGTTCTTTCTGAAGATTTCTTTGAATTCTTTTACAAACTGCTTGTGGGTTTTTCAGGGGAAGAGGCAGGTGTTGCAATGCTTAGTTAACTCCTAGAGGCCAGGTGGGGAGGCAGCAGTTAATCATATCATCTCAGATCCTGGGAGCAGCTGGGGGGACTGAGAAGGGAAGTAGAAGGCCTAATAAGGACTGGCCTAGGCGTGCTGTGGCAGCCTGCTGCTTCTTTTTTTAATATGAAAAATTTCAAACACACAGAATTAGAGAAAATAGTACAATGAACCCCTAAATACCTATCAACCAGATTAAATAATTACTAAAAATTTGCCACTTTACTGAAGCACTTCTTAATCTGGGCAATCTAAAGGAGAGGAAAAAAGTAAAGTCACTAGAAGAATGCCTAAAAGCGGCATATGTTCACAAATGAAGTTCTGTGGAAACATCAAAGATATCCAGCAATGAACTGGATGGGGGTTTGAATAATCCTAGAGGAAAGACACTTAAAAACATGGAAAAGAAAATAGGCAGCATTCTTAAATCACTGGCATTACAGTTAATCTCATTACAGTATTTTCTGTATCAGTAAATATTTGTTGAATAGATGGAGAGAATTTATCATGTGTCTGGCAAGCATTAAAGCAATATCTTGATAGGTTTTCTACCTGCTCCACTTTTTGCCAAACAAAAGATGGTCTCATTTTTCCAAAGTATTATTTATTATAGTAATCTCAAAACAATGTATCAATTTTTATGGAATTAGCAGTCCTTTTTGGTTGTGGATATTAATAAGCATCCATTCACTCTTTCCTCTTTCCTATTTGAACCTTAATCCAGTCTGCATTCTTTATGTGAGGAAAATCCCATCTACAGCTTCAGAGGTGATGGGTCTAAGAGTAATCCCCTTCCCTTCACTAGAAGCTGGCTTTTGGAAAGGCCATGTGATCTACTTTGGAATGATGACTTTTGTGGGTTTTCTGGGAAAATTCTTCCTAGCTCTTCTGATACAACTTTGGAAAGTGATCCTTATTCTATTTCTCCACATACAGAGCTTAGGTAGAGAGAATTTACTGTATTTGTATTAATTTTCTATTGGTGCCATACAAAATTACTACAAATTTAGTGGCTTAAAACAACACAAATGTATCACTTTATAGTTCTGCAGGTTAGAAGTTATGTCATCAGGATTGTGTTTCTTTCTGAAGGCTCTAGGAGAGGATCTATTTCTCTACCTTTTCTAGCTGCTAGAGGAGGTCCATATTGCTTGGCTCCTCGTCCCCTTCCTCTGTCTTCAAAGCCAGCAATGTTGCAGCTCTCAGACCATCCTTCTGTAGTTAACTTTTCCCTCTGACCACAGCAGGGGAAGGTTCTCTGTTTTTAAGAACTCATGTGATTAGGTCTAGTCCAGTTAGATAATCCAGGATCATTTCCCCATCTCAAAGTCCTTAAATTTGATCACATCTACAAAAATCTCTTTTGCCATGTAAGGTATCATATTCATAGGTACTAAGGATTAAGATGTGGACATCTTTGGGGGGGGTGGGGAGAAACCGTTATTCTGTGCACCACAATATTTAATTTTAAAATTATTTCTTTTTATATCTATTCTTACTATCTTTGTTAGGAAAGGTCACGTCATTCAAGGCAAAAACCATATCATATAGTACTAACATGAGTACTTAGTATAGTGCATTGTGCCTGGCCCATTGTAGGCTCATAATAAATATTAGTTGAATAAACAATAGAAATATTCTATAATAACATATCAGGTAAAAAACAACTCAAAAAATAAAAACAAACTTTACATGTAACATAAATTATTTTATTTTCCCCATGAGTACAGTTGTGAATTTGTTCAAATATTTGTAAATAAGTTCTAGATTTAGATTATAAGGTATGGGAGCTGTTAGCTAAAATTCACATGCTCAGTTCAATTCCTAAACCACTGCATTTTAAGAGCAGAGGCTAATATGAACGGATGAGTTCTTGAGTCCTTGGCTCACTCTCAGATGTGTGTAATTTTCAGAGTAATAGTAGTGGTGGTACTATTGTTAACGGTATAGTAGAAAAGCTAACACTCAGTGCTTACTATATGGCAGGGACTGTGTTGTGCATGTATTCTCTTGTTTAGTCTTTCCAACAGGCTGTGAGGGAGGCACTGTTATTTTCACCATCTGCAGATAAGGCAACTAACTTGCAGCAGAGTTAAATGTCTGGCCATTGACTTATACTTAGTAACTGAAGGAGCTATGATATGAACTCAGACATTCTTACTCCAGAGACAACACCATTAATCCCTATGTTATACTCCCTCCAGTTATTATTATATTATTAATAGCTAGCAGCTGTCTAATGCTGCAGAGAGAAATATTGATCTCTGAAAAAAGACAAGCTATGTAAGCACATTTTCATTTTTCATAGAAAGAGTACACTTAACATAGTGAAATCAACATCAGTATCTTTTTTGCATTACATCTTTTTTCAGTTTACACTTGAAGGTGAGTTTATCAAGCACAAAACTTGCTCAAACTTTAATTTTCATCTTATATAAAAATTTAAACAAGGTAAAGCTATTTGCAGCAGTTTAGCAAATTTTTCATAGCCTTTTCAGTATTGATTAGAATTCAGATTCAAATGTGAGAAAAAAAAAAAAAAGACTCCAAGCAAGAATGAGGAGATAGGCTTGGCCGAGTTGCAATTAGGCAAAAATCCAACCAACCAACCAAACACACACACACAAACACTTCACACATAAAATAAACCAATGCAAAGTGCAGATGGCATTTCCCCCCTGTTCTAACATTAGTCACTTTGTGTCTTTGCCAAATTTTATTCTTTGTATGTGAGGTCCCAATGGAAGAATATTTGTCAAATGTACAGTTTCCTTCATGATCATATGATAGTACTGACTATGACATACACATTAAAAAGTGTTCTCAGCAAAATAGTGATATTATTTTTGTCCATAATTAATGACATAGGGGTGTTATAATTGATTGAAAATCCTTCTTTAAAAATATGCAAAATTAGTGATGAGAAATTAAAGGTGGGGACTTCCCTGGTGGTGCAGTTGTTAAGAATCCGCCTGCCAAGGCAGGGGACACGGGTTCCATCCCTAGTCCGGGAAGATCCCACAGGCCACACAGCAACTAAGCCCATGTGCCACAACTACTGAGCCTGCGCTCTAGGGCCTGCGAGCCACAACTACTGAGCCCTCGTGCCACAACCACTGAAGCCTGCGTGCCTAGAGCCTGTGCTCTGCAACAAGAGAAGCCACCGCAATGAGAAGCTGGTACACCGAAATGAAGAGTAGCCCCTGCTCGCTGCAACTAGAGAAAGCCCGTGTGCAGCAACGAAGACTCAACGCAGCCAAAAATAAATAAATAAATTTATTTTTAAAAAAAGAAATTAAAGGTGAACCCTTAAATAATCATAGGATTATTAAGAGCAAAGGGTCCTTAAAGATAATTTAAACAAAGCCTCTTACTTCAGAAACAAGAAATAAGAGGTTAAGTCACACAGCTTATTAACAAAAAACAAAGGCTTTGGAAGCAAGGTGGACAGATTCAAATCTTTCTCTGTCACTTATACAAGGCAAATTACTTAACCGCTGACCCTCAGTTTCCCCAGGTATGAAAGGAGCATATTAATATCTACCTCATAGGGTTGTGATAATAAAATGAGGAAGCAGATAAAAAGCTTTTAGAATAGATACAACAGTCATTCAGTATATGGTAACTAATATTATTACTACAGTTTTGGTAGAATTTATGTCTTGTGATTTTAACTTCTATTCTCTTTCTATTGTAACATGCTGCCTGAGACAATTAATACCTTATGATCACCTTTCTTGTGATAATTAAATTCAGTTGTATTTTTCTTCAAGTGTTATGACACTTTCATTATATAGAAGTTGAGGTGGGATGTTTTCTACGGCACATCCTTACCTGTGGGACAATCTGTGCACATTAGTATGGCAGAGCCTCTTATTTACTTTAAGAAGAGTACAAGCTACATTCTATAAACAGGCTTTCACTGAGTGGGTGACAATTTAAGATTCACTTTCAGCTGTTTTCCCGAGTGCAGTATTGGAAGTCTGCTGTTTTTGCCTGTCTGATTTTTATGCTACTTTCTTCTGCAGGTATCACCTTGATTTAACTTTGGGAAAACCCTCCCCAACCCACTCTTGGTTCATGTGTTTTGGTTGAATGTGTGCCCATTCCCCAGTTCCAGGCCTGAACAATCAGAACATTTCATTTCCTTGGGCATATGATTAGTTAAGGAATGAGCATGTGACCCAAGACAGGCCAATGAAAGCTCTACCTGAGACTTTTGCTGCAACTATTGAAAAAGTGACATTTTTCCCCCCACTGATATTGGTTAGCTGGCAAAATGGAGGGCATCTTATTGGGTTGGCCAAAAAGTTCATTTGGTTTTAAGTAAAAATAAAAGACACATTTTTCATTTTTACCAAGAACTTTATTGAACAACATACTCATTAACCAAACTTTTTGGCCAACCCACTATTACAATGAGGAGAAAGCTGGCTATGAATGAAGCTAATATAAAGTAAAGCCAAGAAATTACATAGTTGATGTTGTTTGAATACTTGAATCCAGTTAGGGCATCTACCTGTTTTTTTTTTTTTGTTGTTGTTGTTGTTTTTTTTTAATAACATGAGCCAGTAAATTCCTATTTTTTAATAACATGAGCCAGTAAATTCCTATTCAACCTAGTAAAAGTTGAATTTTTGTTGCTTGGAACTAAGAGTTCGGACTATAGATGATGATGATTATGATGATAAAAAGTAGTAATAGCTACCATTAGGGACTTCCCTGGCGGGCCAGTGGTTAAGACTCTACACTTCCAATGCAGGGCATGCGGGTTCAATCCCTGGTCAGGGAACTAAGGTCCCACATGCTGCACAGTGCAGGCAAAAAAAAGGGCCTGAAACTTGGAGGCAGAAGTAGGGTTTGGGACTTCCCTGGTGGTCCAGTGGTTATGACTCCATGCTCCCAGTGCAGAGGGCATGGGTTCGATCCCTGGTTGGGGAACTAAGTTCCCACATGCCATGCAGCCAAAAAAAAAAAAAAAAAGTAGTAATAACTACCATTAACTGAATGTTTTCTACTGCTAGATATTGTGTTAAGCACTTTACATTCATTATGCCATCTAATTATTATTTATTATAATAAGTATTACTAGTTAATTTCGAAGCCTGTGTTTTTAACTATAGTGCTCAAGAACTTCCTCATTAATTTGGTCTTATTGCTACTAGCAATAATTAACATGAAGAATGTATTAATAATATTAAAAATAATAATGGGGGTTATGCAAGTAGAAATTTTTAGATATAACTTTCTAAAAGTGTTTAAAAACTACGTAAGAATACATGGATAAATGGTTATTGTATTCAGATAACACGAATACAGAGTAAAGACTAAGATGCTGATTTCTCCTTGCCACTTTAGGTTAACCTTCCCTAGCTATCAAGCAGAGCCAGCCTCAGTAACCCAAGCCCATGGAAATCATAACTGGGAAGGTAAATTTATTTTGGTATACATTTCAAGATGTGCATACTGAGCAAAAGTATTTTTGGATAGCACATAGTAGTCTGTGAACTGAGGTTTATTAAATGAATGAAGAAACAAATGAATGAATGAACAACTCCTAAATCTTCTTGCTGCAACCTCTTCTCCTTTCAACTTGTTCACTCAACTGTAGGTTTCCCCTGCTATCCAAAAGTAAAGTGTTCCTATAAAAGCTTTCGTAAACCGAAATGGTGTAAAGCAAAGAAGCAATTATCTTAGGGCACGTCTTGCTAATGGATACACAAAACAAAATGAGAAAAAGCACAGATGCTCACAGACACAGTTCAAAACTATGGTGGCCTGATGCTGAGATGCTGAGTGTAGTTACTGGGGAAGGAGCTTGATGTTGTCACTCTAGCTACTTGGGATGTGTGCTGCCTCTCTAACTTGCTACAAAACAAATGCTGAATGCTATTTTTGCTTTACACCTTTTTTTCTTAAAAGCAAAAATCCTCTTTGGATTTCTTTTGCTTATCGAAAACAGGTACAAACTAATGTAGGTCTTTCATAAAAGTGAAGTGGCAGAAAGCAAATTTTCGAAAGCAGGGAATACCTGTACTCCCACTGTTTTTCAACTTCCCTGGGATTGTAGTCCCATCTCTAACTTCTCTCAATCCACTAGCCCTCTTCTTCACTTTTCACATTCAGCTTGATTTCTATGATGCAAAGTTTAAAAAACTTTAATAAAACTCCTTTGTCTAATAGGGGAAACCCTAATCTTAGAGTAACAACTATTTTCTATGTCTGCACCTGAGTACCTGTGGTGCTAGAGAAAGTCACACCATAGGGTGCCAAGAGTTTATGACAACCCCAAACAGATCTTCAAGTACATTCCTACTTCATTTCTCTGCTCTACTCTTTTTGTTTTGGGGTTTTTTTTTTTGCTCTCTACACAGGGCTGTTTCAAATCTCTTCTTTTAAAAATCTTGAACTGCCTCCTACTCCTCTCTTTATCCCTCTCCTCCAGCAAATTACCTGACCTCCTATTTCTCAGGAAAAAGAGAAGCAGTCAGAAGAGTTTCCTTAACTTTGTGATACTAAGTGTATCAACTACCGAAGTTTACATCCAACTTCTCTTCATTCTCTTTTGTTACAAATAAAGAAATAAGGACGTATTCCTCTTTCTATGTCCAATTTCTCTTACCTATGCTTAGGCTCGCATCCTTTCCTACCTTATATTATACCTTTTCCATTATCCCTCTGTCTCATATATATTCAACCTTCCCCTTTCAGTTGGCTGCTTCTCATCAGTGTTTACACATGCTTAGATTTTTCCTCCTTAATGCCACTAGCTCTGCCTTGCCTTTTCTTCTCCTTCATAACCAAACTGTTTGAAACAATTCACTCTGCTTGTTTCCATATTTTCATCTTTGTCAGGAACTGTGAAGGGGCTGATGTTTTATCCTACTTGCAAGTTAACAAGTCAGCCTGTCTTGGTTTCATGGATACTGGCAGGAGACACAAGCCTCCTCGGTCAGAGACAAAGGACTTTATTCCTCATGCCACAGGAAGCAGCCTGAGTTTCATGTTGATGTTGGTCCCCTTTACCTCCTAAGTCCCACAGGGTGACAGAGTGGCACAGGTAGATGCTGCATGCAGTGGGCTTATGTCTCAGCTGAAGAACTCTGAGCTTAGGGAACTCTCATCTTTTACAATGGGCTATAAGCAAATCTGCCTGATGTTTGTCCCAGAGGGAGACATCATTTTTATTACACTGGGTAGCAGACAATCTGCCCTCTGCTCCAAAAGGAGACAATATTCTGATCTTCCAAGTCTGTTCATTTAACAAACATCCTTGAAAAACAGTCCTAAACAAAAGTTCTCAATGCAAGAGATCCATGGAGAATTGCTCCCCACAATCTTCCAGTCAGACCTCAACTTACTCCAATGTGGCCTCTGTTCCTATTACACCACCAAAACAGTTCTTGAAAAGGTTACCAGTAAACTGCCGTATCAGTAAATTAGAGGGTTTCTTTTGGTGGCAGGGGGGAGGGGCACTCCCTGGCGGTGCAGTGGTTAGGACTCCACGCTCTCACTGCTAAGGGCCCACGTTCAATCCCTGGTCGGGGAACTAGGATCCCACAAGCCACGCAGCGGGGCCAAAAAAAAAAAGAAAAAAAAAATTAGAGTTTTTCAGTTCTAATTTTATTCAAACCCTAAGCAGAATTAATAACCATTTTTTTCTTTTCTTTTGAATTATATGGTATTACATTCTCCTGGTTCTACTTGTTCTATTTTCATCCCTCTGGCTATGCCTTTCTCAGTCTGCTTTGTGGGTTCACCATCCTCAACCTAGCTATTAAATATTGATCCTCAACCTCTGGTCTTAAGGCCTTATCTCTCTCTCTCTTTTTTTTTAATAAATTTATTTGTTTATTTACTTATTGCTTTTTGGCTGCATTGGGTCTTCGTTGCTGTGAGCGGGCTTTCTCTAGTTGCATCGAGCGGGGGCTACTCTTCCTGGCGGTGCACGGGCTTCTCATTGCGGTGGCTTCTCTTGCTGCGGAGCACGGGCTCTAGGAGCACGGGCTTTAGGAGCACGGGCTTCAGTAGTTGTGGCTCGCGGGCTCTAGAGCGCAGGAGCAGTTGTTGTGGTGCACAGGCTTATTTGCTCTGCGGCATGTGGGATCTTCCCAGACCAAGGCTCGAACCCGTGTCCCCTGCATTGGCAGGTGGATTCCTAACCACTGTGCCACCAGGGAAGTCCCCAGCCCTTATCTCTTTTCTTTCCTTATTCTCTTCCCAAATAAGCTCATCTAAACTTTACAGTTTCAATTACCACCAGTAAATCAGTTATTTAAGTATTATAGCCAGCTCAGACCTTTCTTCTGCACTCTAGACCCATATATTCAACTTCCTTCTCGACATTTACACTTGGATATCTTGAATATACTTCAATATTCGACACATCCAAGGCCAAACCCATGATTTTCCTCCTCAAAACTGGTCTTCATTCAGTGAACAGATTCTCAGGAATAAAATCCATCCTTAATTTCTGCAAGTAAGAAACTCAGGAATGATCTGCAAAACCTTCTTTTCCCTAATTTCCTATTATCCAAATTATCAGTGGGTTCTGTTGAGTTTAAATCCTAAATATCTCAGGCATTTATAGTTTTCTAATCTTTCTTGTTTGTTGTCTGGTATACAATCTGTCTTCTCAACACCTTCCTTTCTGGTTCTTTTTATTCCTTCCTGTGGATGTGAGTCACTATTTGGTGTCATTTCCTTACTCCAATACAACTTTGTTTCCACCTTTGTATTTTGTGCTGATATTGTCAAATATAT
This sequence comes from Delphinus delphis, assembly GCF_949987515.2. Lineage (NCBI taxonomy): Eukaryota > Metazoa > Chordata > Mammalia > Artiodactyla > Delphinidae > Delphinus > Delphinus delphis. The sequence continues at coordinate 111,313,222 of NC_082687.1, read as the reverse complement.
TATATTTCAGTATGTTATAGGCCCAACAATATAATTATATATACATATTGTTTTATGCAACTGCTTTTAAATCAGTCAAGAGAAGATGGTGCGATTATACTATCCTTTGTAATTATCTACATTATTGCCTTTACCAGTGCTTTTTGTTTTTTTGTGTGGATTCAAAGTAGTGTCTGATATCAGATGCTTTCATCCTTATAATTTCCTTTGATCATTCTTGTAAGACAGGTGTGCTGGCAAAAAATTCTGTTTTTATCTGGGAATGTGTTTTACGTTTATTATTATTATTATTATTTTTGCGGTACGTGGGCCTCTCACTGTTGTGGCCTCTCCCGTCGTGGAGCACAGGCTCCGGACGCGCAGGCTCAGCAGCCATGGCCCACGGGCCTAGCCGCTCCGCGGCATGTGGGATCCTCCCGGACTAGGGCACGAACCCGTGTCCCCTGCATCGGCAGGCGGACTCTCAACCACTGCGCCACCAGGGAAGCCGCTACCTTTATTTTTGAAAAGTAATTTTGCTGGATATAAGACTGTGGACAGGTTTTTACTTTCAGCGCTTTGAATGTGTTGTCCAATTGCCTCTGTCCTCCAAGTCTCTGATGAGAAATCAACTATTGATCTTACTGGGGTTTCCTTTTATGTGATTTGTTTTTCCTTTGCTGCTTTCAAGATTTTCTCTTTCTTATTCAACATTTTGACCATAATGTGTCTAGATGTGGATCACTCTGTTTATCCTCCTTGAATTTCATCAAATTTCTTGTATGTGTAGCTTAATGCTTTTCATTAAGTTTGAAACATTTTCAGCCATATATATCTTAGAATATTTCTTCTGTCCCTTTCTCTCCTCTCCTCATAGTCCCATTATTTGTGTGCTGATGTGTTTAATCATGTCCTACAGTTCTCTGAGGCTCTGTTCATTTTTTTCCATTCTTTTTTCTCTCTGTTCTTCAGATTGCATAGTTTATATTGCTCTACCTACAAGTTCACTGATTTTTATCTTCTGCCCACTCAATTTTCATTTGGGTTACTGTACTTTCAACTCCAGAATTTCCACTTAATTCAAAAGAAAAACAATTTCTCTTAATTAATATTCTCTATTTGATGAGACACTGTCATCATACTTTAACTCTTTAAGCATGTTTCCTTTAGTTTTTTGAATATATTTATAAGAGCTCTTTTGAAGTCTTTGTCTGCTAAGTATATCACTGGGCCCCATCAAAGACATTTTCTATTGTCTGATTTTTTTCCTACTTATGGATCATACTTTCCTGTTTCTTTCCACGTTTCATCATTTTTTTCGTCAGTAACTGGACATTTTAGATATATTTTTGCAACACTATATACTGATCCCCTACCACTACTCTGGGGGTGGCGGTGGTTGTTATTCTCATGATTATTTGTTTAGTGACTTGGCTGAACTAATTCTGCAAAGTCTATTGCTTTGCAATGTGCAGCCTCTGATGTTCCTACTCACATTTTTTCCCCTTATTTTCATCTTTTAGTCTCATTACCTAGGGGTTGTCCCTGGGCTAGTATAGCCATTTCTTGGTTAGCAGTTGTGCTTACGGTCCCTTAGCCAGTTATTTTCATGCTTTACCATTGGCTGTATCTGTAGCTTGGAAACTGCTATCATAGTTCAGAGATTTTACTTCTTTGCCCCACATTCAGCGAGGGACTAGTAGCTTGGAGGGTCCTACTCTTACTACCCCTGAGAGGGTATAGCCTTGGGCATGTATACAATTTTCCGACTGTCACAGGTGATTGTGATATTTTGGAGCCCTGCTTCCTAGGAGTTATCCCTGGGTCAGAGTAGCATATTGTTCAATCAGTGTTTGGTCACAGGTTGTATTTAAGCCCCTTGTTCTTTGTAAGGCTTCTTCCCTGTGTTGATGGGTCTGTGTGCAGCTTAGGGAATGCTTTCAAGTCTGCCCCACATCCTGCTACAATTGTTCCTGAGTGGGTGCAGCCTAACACATGCACACTTGCCTTCCTGATCCTCACAGGTGACTATGATCCCAAGAAGGTTCTTCATGGCCGACTCTTTCCCTGGTTCTTTCTTTAAAACCTCTGGCTGCTCTGGTGTTTTGATGTATTATGGAGCTACCAGCCTCCTCTTAATTGCTCTTCATCAAGATCTGTACTGTTTTCAACAACACCTTTAGGCATGGAGTTCTCCATTCCTTCTTCCAGTTGAAGTCAGTCTTCTCAGGCAGATCCAAAGAGCTCTTTACTTCTGTGGTCTGCCTTTTCTCCTGGGCAGAACACCTGCACCACTGCACTGGAGTTGGGGTCAGGGACCCTATTTTCCTAGAGTGACAATCTGGCTCTATAAGGAGGTCCTGGGGGTGGGGAGCAGCTCTTGGTCGTGGCTTGCCTCTCTTGGTGTGGAATCTCTACATTATAGTGAGTTGGGATGGATAATTCGGCCTCAGTGTTCTCAGCTTGCTGTGCCTAGGGTGGGGGTTGCTTGGGGGGAGGGAGACTTGGTCCTTTTAGCCATGCTTGCCTGGAATAGACTTCCTGTAACATGGAGCTGAGGGGGAAGGGAGGAAAGGGATGAGAAGGCCTACCCTTGCAGGTGAAACTGTAGCCCTAGACTGGGAGTTAGCGGGAGAGGGGAATTTCAGCTTCTTGGCTACACATGCTGGGGTTGCAGCTTCTATAACACAGCACTGTGATGGGGAGGTAATGGGTTAGGTTGTGGCTCAAATGCCACAAATACTCACTGTTCTTACCTAGATTTTGTAGATTTTCTTTAATGAATGTTCCTTCATTTGCTGTATGCTCTTAGGGTGATTCCCAAAGATTTTAAATGATATTTTATTTTTAAATAATTTTCACCAGTTAAATTGTTGTTTTTCTGGGATAAAATCTACTGAGTTCCTTACTTCATTGTTCTGGAAGTCCTGCCATGTTGTTTCTGGACACTAATTACTTCTGATGGTGAACTGAAGGATAATTCCTGTAAGGATGAACCAGGGGATCCTGGGTAGTACTCAGGTAGTTTTCTGGAATCATCCATAGAACCTTAAGCACTTTGAAGAGTATTTATTTTATTTTATTTTAAACAAAGTGAAATTTGAGGGTTTTTTTTGGCTGCATTGGGTCTTCGTTGCTGTGCGTGGGCTTTTCTCTAGTTGCGGCGAGCAGGGGCTACTCTTGTTGTGGAGCACAGGCTCTAGGCGTGCAGGCTTTAGTAGTTGTGGCCAGCTAACATATTTGCTAGACTCTGCTAAGCAAAGAAGGAAAACTGCCTCTTTAATGGTTGGTATGAAAGGAAATGAGAAAGAAGGAAAAGAAACCCATTGTTTTTTATTCATTTAAGCTTTAAATATAAGTAAATATTTAAAGACTTTTTTCAAAAAAGGGTTAGTAGAAGAACCATATGATTAAATGGAACTTCAAAAGTTGAACTTCAGCTGGTAATTAACTCATTTTTAAAAAATTAAGTCTAAGGAAAGTTAACTGGAAATTCTAGTCTCAGAATAGTCCTGATTTTCCCTTTAGTTGCATCTAATACATTAAATTTTACACCCAAGTCTGTATTTTAAAATAATTTTTAGCATAGTAAAATACTTTTTATCGGTATTTATAACTCTCTGGAAAAGTTTCTAAGAGTTGCAGAAATGTCAGAAGTAAATCAAGAATGCTTTGTGAGCATTAAAATCATCTCCACCTTCCTAACTCCCCATATTAAATATCTGGCAGCCCAGAAAGAAAATAATAAACGAAGAAATAAATATACTAATACATATAAGAACAAATAAAACTATCTTAAGCTATCATATATATTCAGTAAAATATTTAAGATTATTTTACTGTAAAAACACTTCTGCTTTATAGAGCCAATTAAATTCAACAAAATTTTCATGATACCTAAAATGTGTTAGATAAATAAGACTATATCCTTAACTTCAAGAAGCTAAGAATTTAATAAAAAGGTTAACATTTATAAAAAAGTAAGTATATTTTAAGGCAAAAATATGATGTGTTGCAAAATGCTTGGCATTTAGTTCAAAAAGCGTCAGTATAGTCAAAAAATTAAATCAGGAGAGCTGGCAAAAAAAAGTTAATGCAATGCTTTCAAATATTTAGATGATGTTTTAAAAAATGATATGGCATGTTTAACTGCTTTTGTCTTATCATATAACAGAATAGTGGTTTATAGCACTAATGTACTGCAAATTGATTCTGTGGTTAAAACATCTTTACTTCAAAAACAAAAACGATCTTTACTTCAGCATTTAGTTACCTAAAAAGACTCATTTTTTGCTTTTTATTCCTCTTCATTGCAAAGGCTGGCTCTTTGTGGAGATGCTCTGATATATAAGCCTTAAATACAATAAATAATGTTAAAATGAAGTTTTTAATGAATTTCACAATATATTAATTTTAAAAGCCCTAATACTTATTGCATATCTATTATGTGTTGGATGGTGTCTTAAGTACTTTGACCTTCAAAACATAAAGAAAACTGAAGAAGAAGGATTATGTAATTTAGTCAAGATCACCTAATAACTGGTGAAGACACATATTCAGGCATTCTGCCCTAAAACCCATGTTCTAAAACCCTATACTATATGCTTTCTTATAAATATAATATCACTCTGTAATCACTCACATTCTATTTATTTTAAAAAATATTTATTTATTTATTTGGTTGCATGGGGTCTTAGTTGCAGCAGGCGGGCTCCTTAGTTGTGGCATGCATGTGGAATCTAGTTCCCTGGCCAGGGATTGAACCCGGGGCCCCTGCATTGGGAGCACGGAGTCCTAACCACTGCACCACCAGGAAAGTCCCTCCTTCTATTTATTTTAATATATCAGTTTCTAACAGCAGTTCAAACAGTTACACTTGTCTTGATTAATTTATATTCAGTAAAAATAATGTCATTTAAAAATGGTTTTGTGATGGTTACATTTGACTCACTGTACAATATAGCAACTGGTTTAATTGTGATACAGTTTGACCGGATTTAAAATTTTTCTTTCTTTAAAACTAAAAACCAAACCAACATCGAATTCTTAATTCCACCACTTCTCCCCAGAAGAAAAGCAACATAAACTGGCATAAAGACTAAGCACATAGAACACTATTGAAGCAGATTTTTGGTTTCATTTTTTTAACTACATCCAGTTAAGAGAGAAACATATATTTTATTTGGACATAAAATAAACTTTTCTTTCCCTTTGAAATTTTCTTGCCTTCATGGTATGAACAATGAACTTGTAACATAGTAGAATGTGCTCCAATGATCATAGAAAGGCTGCCTTTATAAATAACATAATTTTTGATTGAATATAATTATGGAGAGACAAAAATGAAAGATGAAGGACCACAATAGAAACAAGCTGGGAATCAGTTTCAGAGGGATTTTAGACTGAAAGTCTTCCCCTCAAAAAAATACTGTAATTTTGTTTCTCTCAATCCATCTCACCAGTCCACTGGACCTCTCAAAAGAAAGACTTGTTTTGAAAAAGATCTTGTTGCTTTCTTTTAAAAGGGCAGGAGTCTCACATTTGCAAAACATCAAGAGACAGTATCATACTGTGATAAACAACTTTGTGAAAATAGATATTAAGAAAGAAGTAGTTATAAAATTTAAAAGCCTCTGGATTTGTTATAGATTTAGCTCTTTATTTTCTCCTTGCAGTTTAGAACCCACAGTCTACCATTTCAACCACGAATTCATAGCCACATATTCTCCCGTACTTTCTGACTTTCAGCAGCCTCCGATTTCCCTGCTGCTTCTTCTAGGCTGCTAAGTGTTGTTGTTGGTAAAAACTGTGCTGAGATGACTCGTTATAAAATCATGTTCTCTCAGTGTTCTTGGTACTACTTCTATACTCTTAAGTGGAGAGAGTCACCTCTCGGTAACTATCCGTCCAATTCCAAATATTTATTGTTCCACATCTTTCCCACTCTATCATCTCCTTCTTAGAGGTGTTGCTGTTTGTTTATAAGTATAACCAATATTCATAATCCCAAATTCTCACATCCATACATTTAAGTACAAAAATGGATTTTATACTGTAACATACTTTCATTCCTAAAGCAAAAGAAGCAAAACAGAGATCCTGATTGAAACTGGAACATTTGTGCATTAGGCAAGTCACACTTCCTTTTAAGACAAAACCAAGAAAGGCAAAGATATTACAAAATCAAAGACACTGGTCAGAATCTGAGGCATTAAGTAGGTGAGGACTGATTCTCAAAAGCACTGGGTCTGTCACTGCTGTTCCAATTGCTTGACCATATCTATTGAAAGAATCATCAACATTTGTGACTTTGTGAATGCCCTCTTTTAAAATTAAATTTTATCATAGGAGTTTTAAGGTTGCAAAGGAAGTATTTAGCTTTATGAAAGTTGAAAATTCTACTTGCTTATGCTGTTAAATATCTTTTCCGTATTATATTTGAAGAATTAAAGATAAATATGGCTGGTATGTCTAATAGAACTAGGCAAAAATATGATCCATCCTTGTTAGAATTAAGTTGCCTTTAAAGTTAGCTTTTTATCATTAATTTGTTACTAAGATCCATAATGGGATTTTGTCTCAAAGAAAATTTAACAGTACTTATGAGTGGGACAATTTTTAAGAAAGCTATGAAAATGCCACTCACATAACAATGTTTGGGAGTTGTTTATTGTGTTCTGTACAATAACAGCTTCTTGTTTTATATACTGCACTTTTTGTCCAATCCAGTGACTTGGCTGATATTTTTCTTTGTGTTCTGAAATAACCACTGCAGTGCAATTCTTATGAAATGAAATGCCTGTTGAGTTATTAATCAACCATTTGGACTAAGTGGGGAAAAATTTTAATTGCTTCTCATTATTTATGACATTAAAGAATCTGTAGGAATCTAGTTTTGTAAATAAAAGTATGTGGATTTATAAAATTTCTTATGGAAGAAATTCTTTGACGAACAGTATATCTATATAAAGCCACCTTATTTTATAATGGAATATATTAGTTATTTAAATTTTGGGTGAATAGTGATATAGTGAAAATGACAAGTTTTCTGCCTACTGTAATGAAGTCTGTAGTCATGTTCTGAAGTTATGATCCTGTCTCTCAGCATGTTTTACACCTGCATTTTATGCAAGATGTGTTGTGTGCTACTTGTGGCAAGCCTGCACAGACCTGACTGATTTGCCAGACTGACAGCTGCTTACTTTCAGGAAACCGCACTCTGGTTCTTAGTGTGTGTCACGTCCTCCCTGAGTATCACTAATCTTTGATTACTAAACTCCAACTCTGATAATCACAGCCCTTGGCTCATAGAATAGTCTGGCTTGCAAAATAAATCCTTTAGGCAATTTAGTTCAATTCAATAAATAATAATAGGATGCCTACCATGAACAAGGCAAGTGCTGTGAGGTACAGAAAGCAAATAACCTATACTCCTTGCCATTAAGCTGCTTAATATATAAGGAAAGATATGTACTCAAATCACCATATTCAAATCCCCTAACAATTAAAATGACCCATACTTTTATAAAAGATTCATAGTTTCCTTCTGATCTTTCTCAGCTCAGGCAATTTTTCAGATTTCCAGACTTGTATGCTCAATTGCATGTTCAACATTTCCCAGATGTCTTAGAGGACCTCAGACTCAACATGCCCTCAACTCATAATGATCTGCCTTAAAATTGGTCTTCCTCCATGCGTCCCTTACCTCAGTGAATGGCACAACCCAGAAGTACAAGCAAGAAGCCTGCTAGTCATTCTAGATGTCTTTACCTCCTTTGTCTTGCTTGGTCGACTTTTGCGGGCTCATCTCCCTCTGAGTCTGTGTTGGAACTTCTTAGGGACTTACCTATAGGCCTTCTTCTCTTCTTACTCTACAGTCTCTCTTCATGGAGCTTTCATGTACTCTAATGATTTTATTAATTCTTAGATGGTTTATATGTTGAAGACTCTCACTTTTTAAATCACACCCAGGCCAAGAGAAAATGATTAGTGAAATGTTTTTAATTTCTTCAGGAAAAATATTCCTGTAGTTTTGATTCTCCCCTCACCATTTTTTAAAAATAAATTTATTTATTTTATTTATTTTTATTTTTGGCTGCGTTGGGTCTTCGTTGCTGTGCTCGGGCTTTCTCTGGTTGTGACGAGCGGGGGCTACTCTTCGTTGTGGTGCACAGGCTTCTCATTGCGGTGGCTTCTCTTACTGCGGAACACCAGCTCTAGGCGTGCGGGCTTCAGTAGTTGTGGCTTGCGTGCATCAGTGGTTGTGGCTTATAGGCTCTAGAGCGCAGGCTCAGTAGTTGTGGTGCATGGGCTTCATTGCTCCGTGGCATGTGGGATCTTACCAGGCCAGGGCTCGAACCTGTGTCCCCTGCATTGGCAGGCAGATTCTTAACCACTGTGCCACCAGGGAAGCCCTCCCCCCAACCATTTTTTAAATGGAATCCTCTCCCCATTTTATTTGCTTACTAGTCATTTGTTCAATAAACTTATTAAACACACATACTCCAAGCATTTGCTCCTCACAAAAATACCGTAAGGTGGGTATTTCTAGACTCTAGAGGTCAAGTGACTTCCCCAGAATCAGACAACCAGCCAGAATTTGAGCACAGGAGTCTTCTGACTATAAATTCTGAGCTCTTTCCAATAAGCTGCACTGCAGACCTCTAAATCCCTTAGTACAAAGGAACTAAACCAGGTATTAAGAAGAAAGCAAAATAGTTAAACAAATTCATTATAAGGTGTGATTATATAATACTCCTTAAGAAATATACCTTTTTTTTTTTTTTTTTTTTGCGGTACGCGGGCCTCTCACTGTTGTGGCCTCTTCCGTTGCGGAGCACAGGCTCCAGATGCTCCGGCTCAGCGGCCATGGCTCACGGACCCAGCCGCTCCGCGGCATGTGGAATCTTCCTGGACCGGGGCACGAACCCGTGTGCCCTGCATCGGTAGGCGGACTCTCAACCACTGCGCCACCAGGGAAGCCCAAGAAATATACTTTTTAAAAGATGAAGTCTTTAGTTAATTTACTTAAGTCCATAATTAATTTGGTTTTTCCTCTCATCTTTCCACAAGGGATTTGAATTTGCTTATAGTAGGAATAAATGAATAAAATAGTAATAAAATATAGAAAACTGGAAGGGGGGATGGATGAGAGATAATTGAGAGTCTAGACTGGGGAAAGATATGTTACCATGATTACTTCGACTGAGCCTCAAATTTGGCTCTACCCGCCATGGAGTCAAAGCAAAAGGAGGGGGCAAACCAGTAATTCTCACTTCCTTAAGACTCTGCTCATATTTACCTTAGTGAGCACTTACATGATCATCTTATTTAAAAAAGCACCCCTACCCTATACACATACTCCCCATCCACCTTCCCTACTTTATTTTTTTTTTTCCATAGCATTTATAACCCACTGATGTACTTGTTTATTTATTCATAGTCTCTCACTACTACAATGCAAGATTAATGAGAGGAGAGATTTGGCCTGTTTCTGTTTGTTTCTTTGTGTCCCGGTGCCTACAGCACTGCCCAGGAAATAGTAGGAGCTCAGTAGATGTTTTGAGTGAATGAATTAAAAGCTACCAAGAAAATAAGGAACAAACAAATAACAAATAATAACTGATAAATAATAATAAATAATGAATACAAATAATAAATACAGAAAACCATCCATAATACAATGACTGTTATCAGTTGTTAAAGCAATTGATGTTCCATATGACACAAATGGATAAGGAAAATATCTTTAGTATATGGCCGGGTTGTTAGCACAACTGAAGTCTTAAATTAGTAGCCTAACATAGCATACTCAAAGACTGATTTCCAAATACTTAGTCATTTAAACTCCAAAGGGAAAATACTATCATCCAGAAATGGCACAATCATTATACCATTTTTATGATATTACTGTTAAATAAACTTTACATACTGAATAATAAAGAAAGAAGTTTAGTATTTAATTTTTTCTTCATATATTTATTCTCAAGTGTTCTACACTGAGTATTTTTATTGATATCAAAAATGGTTATAACTAACTGGTTAATTCTCTATGAAGAAATCACTTCATTCTTGCCCTCCTTTAAATTTAAAAGCTTAAACCAAATGTGCTTCTACACTCCCATGAAACTCCTTAGTAGACAAAGTTGTCTGTGAAACCAGTAACCATTCAACACGTGGAGAAAGTATGCTAGGATGCTAGGAACAAGCAATTGGGATTTGTGTGCTGAATAAAAACTAGACATGAATATGGAATCCTTGGAGCAGCCATCTTGTTCTTATCAAAATTTGTTTTTAGTAGTTATCTGACCATCAGGTTAATTTTAGTTATAACTCAACAGAAAGAACTTCAAATATAACTCAATCCTTGCTTTTCACATGCATACAAATCATACATTTCCACATGTACATTGAATGTATGTATACAGTACTGCCATGGAAGAAGACTAGAATAGAATTAATCTTTTCTAGCAGCATGAGACATTGTAAAGGGAGAGATCAAGTACCCTCACTATCCACAAATTAATCTACTCTGTGTAGCAAATTTTAGAAATTACTTTTTTTCTTTATTACTATAAGAAAATTAAGAATAAGCAAAAAAAAATTATGGGTGTCTCCATGGAAAACTGTATTGTTTATAATACTACTGTTTGGTCTTTATGGCTTTTGAGATATTTTACAAGTCTGTAAATTACAGATAACCAATAGCAATGCAAATAATTCATATCTATAGACAAGCAAACAAATTCTGTTCCAGTAGAGGTTCAATTGTCTTTCCTCCCTGCCTATGGAAAAAGCCAGTCTCGTGGCCATTTGTAAATTCATTTCAACATACCTTTTCCACACATACATTTCTGACTGATTTCTCCTTTGAAGCAGTTGTAACATTTGCCTGGTTCCCTCTTTAATGACGAGTTAAATAAACTCCTTAACATGTGTTCATTTTATATTTAATAAGCACTATAATTTTACCTCTTTTTGAAAATTATCCTTTAACATTTTGCCATTATTGAAATGGCTGATCTGAATTTAAATCTATGTTAGCTTTGGGTTTCATTTACTGTCTTTCCTATGTTTAGTTTAAGAAAAATTAAAAACAAAATTGCAAGTTTTTACCCATTACATAAATTAATGCCAGTTAGTATTCCAAGATTCTGTTTGTCAGCCTTTCACCTTCTTGATATTGTGGTGGTTTTTAAACACATCACATCAAGGAACACAATCCTTGCCTAAATTCTTACAAATGTTTTACAGGGACCTTTAGCTCAATGCACAAACTAACACCACTCGTTTCTTTTCTGTTGATTCTGACAATAGAGTATGTTCCTGTTACACACAAAGTCCTTTCTCTCTTCAAAACTAAATTTTGTTATGAAAGTTTCCCCTGGGAAACCACATTGCTTCAGCAAAAACATCAATTGAGTTTTTACCAGCAGTGTCATTTTAGATTGAAATTTTTATAGACTCTGTACTACCTCAGAGATGACAAAATAAATGTCCGAAGCATTTGCCTTATGCAATCTCTGCTCTCATAGAGATGATGTTTTAGTGTTAGCCTGTGAAGGAGAGAGTGGGAAGTGGCAGAGAATAAACATGTTAGCAAACAAATAAATAAAATACTTTCAAATAGTGTGAGAGCTATGAAGAAAATAAAAGAGTAATGGAAGAGAGGAAGAGGGTGTAGACTGGAGGTTCTTTCTATATATTAGAGCTGAGCTGAGATCTCAGAAAGGTTATAGTTAAGCTGATGATATGAAGATCTGCCAAGGGAAGATTTGGGGAAAAGAGTCTAGGCAGAGGCCTTGAGACAGAATTGAGCTTCCTGGGCTAGTGCAGTGATCTTGATTGTGGTCCACAATAAAATATTTTGTTTCTTGGCCCAGTACATATAAATTTCCACGAAATGACATTCATACCATGTGTGATGCATTCTAACAATTTCTGTCCTGTCCTATCCTGTTCACAATCCACTAAATTGATTTCATGGACCAACACTAGCTTGGTTGTTAAGAACTCAGGCTTCAAGCATGGGTTTGAATCTTAACTCAGCAACTTACTAGCTGTGATACTTTCAATATGTTACTTAACATCCCTGTGCTGCAGTTTGTACACCTTTAGAGTGAGGGGCAACAGCAGTCTCTACCCATGAGGGTTGAAACCAGATTTCCCTCCAGAAAGACTGAATCAATTTTACTTCTAACTTTAGTGTATTCTTATTTCATACACTGTTTCTTTAAACCCACACCATTCACCTTTTTAATCTTTATCAACTTGATAGATGAAATATTATCCCTAATAGTTTTAATTTGAATTTCTTTTATTCCTAGTGAGGCTGGACATGTTTTCCTCCTCATTGGATACTAAATGTAGTTGCAGTTTTTATTTCCTACAAAATGTACAAAAATAATATGTTAAATATAAAATTTTACTAGGTATTGTATTTATAACTTGTTTGTTATTTTTTAATTAAATGCAAAGTTATAACATTTATTTACACATATCTTCCACTAAACTACATATAACCAATAAAGGAAAAAAACTTTTGGGGGGATGGATACAAATCAATGAGAACATCAGCTAGTTCTTGAATAAGTCTTTGAAATGATTATAAATGGAGAAATACTAAAATTTGTATTCATTTTCATTTTAACCAATAGAATTCAATATTTTAAATCATAGTTACAAACGTAGACAGATGGAACCATCTTCAGGCATACCTACCAAAAATATTAAAAGAGTTGCCTATTGTAGTAGAAGAGAATGGTTCTGCAATGAAAATATAAATTAATTAAAATTTATTGATGTGCATGAACTAATGATAGATAATAATAGGCCATGAAGTGAAGAATATGATTAATTCAAACTGCAAATTAAAAATTTCTACATTTTGTACTTTCTCTAAAATCTACTTTTTATTTTTTAAAGAAATGAAGTTTTCTGGTGACATTACTGAGTACCTTGTATGCTGGCTGCTACCACAGGTGGAATCGCTTGTTTATTTAAAGTAGCCAAAACCAAACATTTTTCCTTAAAAATGACTTTCCTTCTCAATTCTCAATTTGTGACAGTGACAATAGCTTCTGTTATATTTTATTACCTCTGAAAACCATGGAATAAGGAATTCTGAATTCAATCAAACTGATGAAATTTGCCAGCCATGGGAAATCAAACTTAAATTCCCTGCCTCTGTAGATGGTCTGCATACATCCCAGTAAAATTTTGATCAAGAGGATAAAAGACAAATTAATTGGATTAATTGGAAGAGGGGATAAAAAAAATTTCACAGATGTTAGAAAAAATTATATCAAATGGAATATAGTAAAAACCACAAATGGAAATTTAATTTTCTTAACACTGTTTTAAAAAAAATTTAGGTATTAAGTATTAAGAGATATTAGATATTAAGTATTAATATTGTTTAGATATTAAGTATTAATAATTAGTTTATCCTTTATTTCCCATAAAGTTCAAAATATTTGCACCATGCTTTCTCTTTGATCAGAAATCTGATAAGATCAAGTTGTTGCTATAAGAAAACAGCAATAACAAATAAAGCCAACTGTTTCCTCTTCCTTAGCCAAGATAAGGCACAGCTGACAATGATGTTAAATGGAAAAAAAAAAACCCAAAACACTGGATACGGGAAAAATTAGATCAGCAGATAGAAAGTAACTTCTGCATTAAGTTAATTAGAAATTCAGTTTCTCTGCTCGGATGAAACTACTCTTTGATTATCTTATTAATTGCCTTACACACACGCACATGCACACGAACACAGCACACACTTAATGAACCAAAACATGACTAGTGGAGACTCTTAAGGGTTTTTGAAGATATGTGGCTGTTACTGCAAGACAAGACTCCAGAGAAGACAACGATGGGAGCCAAAGCTAGTGTGGCTGGGGCTTAAAGAAGGCCTGGGAAAGATACAGTTTCTACTTAGGTCTCTTAGGGCAAGGTTAATGTCATGGTACTACTTTAAGTTTTACCCTTTAACCTTGCTTTACCACTTCTCTTGAATAGTAAATTGAGAATAACTTGTACAGAGGAGGGTGGGTATTTTTCTCATCAAGGGTCAGTGATCCACAACAGAAAAAAAAAATCAACTGGCGATCTATACAAAAAGCAACATATTAATAATTTAGGTTGGTGGGTTAAATTTTTTTAAAGAAATACCTGATTTTTAGATGAGTAAATCTTAATACTTTGTTCAATAAATAATATTTATTCTATAAATCTGAAAATTACATGTACTAAAAATAGTTCTATGATGTGGTTAGTTAAGAAGAAGAAGAAAAAGGGAACCAGAAAAAAAAGATGGAAGAGAAGATCAGGGCAAAATAGGGAGCTAGGGGCTTTCCTGGTGGCGCAGTGGTTGAGAGTCCGCCTGCCTATCCAGGGACACACGTTCGTGCCCCGGTCCGGGAGGATCCCACATGCCGCGGAGCGGCTAGGCCAGTGAGCCATGGCCGCTGAGCCTGCGCGTCCGGAGCCTGTGCTCCGCAGCGGGAGGGGCCGCAGCGGTGAGAGGCCCGCGTACAGCAAAAAAAAAAAAAAAAAAAAAAATAGGGAGCTAATATTCACTGAGGACCTACTGTATGCTAGGCATTTCATACACAAAATGTTACTGAATCCTCATAAGAACTTTAAGTGGATAGCATTATACCCATTACAATGAGGAAACTGAGTCTCTGAGGGATTAAGTTATTAGGATGACAAGGCTCAAACTTAGAACTGTCATTACCCAAAACCTTTTTCATTGCTCCATAATGCTCAGCTTCTACAGAAGAAGGAGGCAGTGGGGTGGAGAAGACGTATAGAAAAAAAGAGAAAGTGGCTGAGATGGGAGGTGGGGAAGAATAACAGACAATGGGAGAATGAGACACAGTAGGGCGAGATGAAAAAACGATGGGTAGTAGGACAGAGGAGCAGAAAAAGAATATGAGAGTATATGGCCGTTAGCATAACTGATGCCATCCTGGGCCCATACAGTTCCTCTTGTCCTTCCGCTGATCCCACCCAGAACAGTATTGTGAGGTAAATCAACATCTCTGTTGTCAAGGGCTTTGTAGCTAATAGATATTGTTTAATAATCGTTGGGACCAGGTTGGCCTCTTTGCTCTGTAATCCTCAAACAGTGATGAAAACCTTTGCTGACTTATTCCCTGTGTCCACAACAGGGGTCCCCAACTCCCGGTCCTAGGCCTGTTAGGAACCGGGCCGCAGAGCAGGAGATGAGCTGTGGATGAGCGAGTGAAGCTTCATCTGCCGCTCCCCATGGCTCCCCATGGCCCCCCGTCCCTCCCCATCCCTCCCCATCGCTCCCCATCCCTCCCCATCGCTCCCCATCGCTCCCCATCCCTCACCATCGCTCCCCATCCCTCCCCATCGCTCCCCATCCCTCCCCATCGCTCCCCATCGCTCCCCATCGCTCCCCATCCCTCCCCATCGCTCCCCATCCCTCCCCTTCGCCCCCCATCACTCCCCATCGCTCCGCATCCCTCCCCATCGCTGGCATTACCACCTGAACCATCCCCCAACCTCCGTGGAAAAACCGTCTTCCTCGAAACAGGTCCCTGGTGCCAAAATGGTTGGGGACTGCTGGTCCACAAGACTAGTTACCCATTCATAAATATTGACTTAGGAATGCATTTCCTGTTTCCAAGCACATACCCCTATACCCTATGTTAACTATAAAATTGTCTCAGTGGCCCCTTGGCAGTGTGGAGTGCAGCTGCAAATGCTTACAGATCATCTGCCTGATCCCACCCTGTGAGCAAGTTATCCTGTAATATACTGATCCATTGATTATATGGAGCTGCCTGCCTTGTTTTTCAATCTCAAGATAACTTCTCAGTTTGGTGGGCACTTTTTGTTCCCTCTGTTCTCCAACAAAGAGGGAAAGCAAAATAGAGAAAGTTGCATATAAGGAGTTGCTAGAAGAAGAGATGCAAGAAAAGATCTGTAGGGAGACTACCTGTTTGGAATGTAGGTGTCAAAAAAATAAACAATTATTACCTATCCATTGGAATATCTATCAACAGAGTAATTATTCTTGACAACTCAAACCACTATAATCCTAATACATTTTGAGCAGAGTTTCTCAACGTCAGCACTACTGACATTTTGGGTCAGGCAATGCTTTGCTGTAGGTGACTGTTCTGCACATTATAGGATGTTTAGCAGTAACCCTGGACTATCCTATTAGATGCTGACGGTACTGTACCCCCTTCGTCTTAATATTCAAAAATGTCTCCAGACATTGCCAAATGTCCCCCATGAGCAAAACTGCCCCCAATTAAGAACCACTGATTTAGAAGTTCCATTCTTGAAATAATGATAAAAAATGGACAAAAGATATCTACCATATACAAAATTATTCCCTGAGTTAGTGACTAGATGCCCATTGGAAAAAAATTAGATTTAAGTTTAGGGCTGAGTTCATCTAAACTCAAAGCACTTGCTACAGTATTGCTTGCAAACTGCTTTTAAAAGATGTGAAAGGAAGTGGGTATAAACAGATATCTATTTTTGAACTATACAATCTAAGGGGGAGCAGCAGATTTATCAGACTGTTCTCCCATCATAGGTGAGGGCTCTTTGCATTTCTGAAACAAAAACAAAGCCGGCTTTGGAGTTTGGAGACCTGGGTTCTGGTGTGCTCTAGTACTAGTTAATTGTAAGCCCTAGGGCAAATCACTTGGCCTGGAGAAGCAAGGCTTGTTGGCTTCTTACACTTTACCAAGAGTTCTAATATACCCTTCTAGGGAAATAGTAAAATAACTTCCTTATGTATATATATCTATTACTGATACTATGTCAAAGGGCAAGTTTGTTGAATACTGTGGATTGGTTTGCTTATTATTCTCTTGCCACTCAAAGTGTGGTCCTTGGGCATAGCATCAGCATCACTTTAGGAGCTTGTTAGAGATGCAAAATCTTGGGCCTCACCCCAGAACAACAAAATCACAACCTGCAAGAGATAATTTGTCTACACATTAAAACTGAGGAGCACTGTTCTATTCCACCTTCCTCCTAGGGTGGCTTTCTAACTGCAGAGTCTGGAAAACTTAAAAATAACATTTCTCAGATATCTTTTCACTTAGGTTCTAGTTGAAAATTAGGTCCAAAAGCTAACCCTTACATGCTTATTATATGCTAAGTACTGCTCTAACACTTTACATATATTACATACATACATATAACAGTTCTATGGTGTTGATACAACTATTATTCCCTTGTTATTTCTTCAGATGAAGAAACTGAAGGCCAAAGAGGTTAATTAACTTGCCCAAAGTTACAGTTAGTAAGTGGCAGAGTTAGGATTCAAACCTAGGTATTCTGGATCTAGAATATGTACTGCTAATCATATCTTTGATGATAGATCAAAAAGGAGGTATAAGGCTTCCCTCTGGTATCATTTTTTTTTTTTTACAGATGATCTCATGGAACATTCTTTGATAAATGCCATTATACAGGTTCCTTCATTTATTTACTTAAATATCTATAAGCCAGCATTTATCTGAAAGTTCCAGCATTGCAAAAGGCAAGAAATAGAAATGAAGCATTACCATCTGAAAGGAAACAAAATCAACCTTATCTATAGAGTGGATGATTATATACCTAGAAGATGCAAAAGAATCAAGTCTAAGAGATACTAGTATATATTAGTATTAGAATTAACAAAAGAATTCAGAAAGGTAGCTAGTTTAAAAAGAACTAAATAAAAACCAATAGCTAGAAACCAGCAGCAAAAACATGATGTGGAAAAAGAAATCCCTTTCACAATGCCAACAGAAACATAAAAGCTTGATATAGACTTCAGTATTTATAACTACTATACAGGATTGCAAAGCCAGGGAGAAAGTGGATTATTCAATGATTAGGAAAAACAAAAAAGATCAGCTCCATACCTCACACAATACATAAAGTCATTCTAAAGAGATTAAATATATAGAGTAAAAAAAAGAAAAACTACAAACACACATAAGAAAATATTGGTGGGGCTTCCCTGGTGGCGCAGTGGTTCAGAGTCCGCCTGCCGATGCAGGGGACGCGGGTTCGTGCCCCTGGTCCGGGAGGATCCCACATGCCGTGGAGCGGCTGGGCCCGTGAGTCATGGCCGCTGGGCCGGCGCGTCCGGAGCCTGTGCTCCGCAACGGGAGAGGCCACAACAGTGAGAGGCCCGTGTACCGCAAAAAAAAAAGAAAAAGAAAAAAAAAGAAAATATTGGTGGATAGTTTAAGTGTAGGATTAGAAAGAATTTTCTAAACAAATATAATAGATATATGTATGTATGTGTGGGGTGTGTGTGTGTGCATGTAAGGGTGTGAGATGTGTGTGTATGAAACTAACAAAAAAATTCCTTTGGCTAATAAAAATTTAAAGCATTTCTAAGTCAAAAATATCATAAACAAAATTATAAAGTAAACAGCAAACAGGGAAAATAATTATAATCATTGTGAAATATGAGTTTAATATCTTATAATAATGCCAAAAGAAAAAATGGTCAAAGAACACAATTAAAAAGAAATACAAATGCTCAATAAATATACGAATGGTTTAGTAAACCTCTCCAGCAGTATCTTACAACAATAAGATAATTTTTGCCTATTAAGTTGGCAAAGATTAAACTATAAATTATACTGTTTGTTGCTGGAATGGATGGTTTCCAACTGGCACTCTTACATACTAATGCCAGAAGAGCACAATGGTGCAACCTTTTCTGAATGCAGTTTTTTAGGATGTTTCAAGAGGATTCAAAGAGTTTGACTTATTGACCTAGTTCTTCCAGTTCTAGGAATTTATTCCAAGGTGGAACTGTGAGAAAAAGGTAGAACTTTATAAGCAAAGATTTTCATTACAGCATTATCTATAAAAGAAGGTTTGAAGCAACTTAAATATGTAGTATTAGGGGAATGATTATTAGGCAGCCCTAAAAATAATTTTTACAAAGAATTTTTGATAACATGGGAAAATGACACAACATGCTAAGTAGATAAAAACAAGATACCAAATCCAAATATTACATTAAAACATGTTAAAAAATATGTGTGTATATATGCATATACACATACAGAGAGATATATGAATGTAGTAACATCAAATGTTTCATATTTTATAGCACAGTATTACTTAGTGAGATATCAAATGCTTTTGTTTTCTTCTTTAGATTTTTTTTTTTTTTTCTTTTTTTTGCGGTATGCGGGCCTCTCACTGTTGTGGCCTCTCCCATTGCGGAGTACAGGCTCTGGACGCGCAGGCTCAGCGGCCATGGCTCACAGGCCTAGCCGCTCCGCGGCATGTGGGATCTTCCCGGACTGGGGCACAAACCCGTGTCTCCTGCATCGGCAGGCGGACTCTCAACCACTGCACCACCAGGGAAGCCCCCTAGATTGTTTTATAGTTCTACATTTTCCGAAGTACACATTACTTTTATAATCATAAAGAAAGACCTTAAAGCTAAAAATAATGATTCTAAAGTCAATCCAAGGACGGTGGGACCTTTCTATCCCACCTAAGGCAGGGCCATCTTAGGTTATTCAGGTTGTAAAATGCCACATACATACATAAATGTAATAAAAGGACTGGAGATATTTAACCTTCCAGGTATGCAGCAGGGCAGAGACTCTCTTACCTAAAGGGACCTGGCATTCACAGTCATGAACATACTTGGATCACCTCTCATGCACACAATTACCAACACACATGTAGGACAGCTATGCCCTGTCCCTTCAGTTCCTTGGGCGTTTTGCCTCTCTCCCTGGCTTATCTTTCTTAGAGGCCAAACTCCTACTTCAGACTTGACAGTTCTTTCATCTAGGGAACCTGGTCCAGTCTATCAAGTCCTCCTTTCCTAGGATAGAGGCTGCCTTGTCAATCATGTACCTGGAAAGATTTAGGCCAGAAAGACAGAGGAACCTTAGTTTTCTCTCAGATGGAGTAGTACTTAAGGATAAATAGTAAAAAAAAAAAAAAAAAAAATGATGCTTATCTTAGTTATTAAGAAAACACCTATATAAATACTGGTATTTTGGTATTACAGGAAATAAATACCATTTTGATCTGGTATCATAATAACAATGAGCCAAAGATACGTTTTGTAAAGTCAAAGCTGATGCAAGAGGCTTCCAGGTAGAGGGAAGGGCATGAATCTTTCAGACAGGAATAGAAAGAAAAATCAGTGAAGGTAAGGATATATGTAGAGGAGACTTTAGGCTGGGGAATAGCCAAAGGAAGAAAGCTCCTTCATCAAATGATCAGCTAAGGGCAAACTGTGAAGGAACTAGAAATAGAAAGGGATTTAATACAGCAAATTAGGGGCTGACAAAAATCTTTGAAAGAGCTGGAGGAGCAAAAGTCAGGTGCCTTCTGGAGCTGTTGCATTCAAGAGCACACCACCTGTAACCCTGATCCAGATATAAAGGAGCCTCTGCTATTACTGCTGCCGCTGCCACTACTACCAATTCTCTCTTAACATCCGCGACGCTACTCAGATTCTGGAACATTAAGTGAGTGTGCTAAGCAGAAAGGACAGCAGGGAGATGGCCTCTGTCTCATTTCCAGCTAATTAGTTTTGGTTCTGTTTCTGTTTATATCACTGTTTCTATGGAAAAGCTCACTTTAAGTTCTAAGCAACAAGTTTACAAACCAAGTTTTCAAAAATACTCTGTTTGTAATTTGGAGTCCATGTGTCCTTAAAACAACAAAACAAACACACACCATCTGCCTAAAGAAAAACAAAATAAAACAAATCCTTAGACTATGTTTTATAGTTGTTAATTTCATTTACCTCATCTTTATATCTCTACCATCATTGCAAGGCAGTGCATACAAATTTTAAATTTCATTTTCAGGACTTGAAAAAAAAGCTACACTTATTACCAAGAAATGACTTATCACAAAAGCTTGCTTTTTACACCAATGAGTTGGGTTGTATCAATTTTTTGTTCATTTTTGACTTCTTTATAAGAAGTTCTTCTTTGGTGCTGATATAGGAGAAAATGCATATCTCAGGTGTAATTTTCAAGTATTGTGTATGTGGACTTAGAGTACATAAATAAATCATGTGATAAAAATAAATGATAACATTTTCAAAGGAGTACAGGAAAATAAATTTACATGACATGCAATGAAAGAAGCAGGTATGCAAAGTATATCTGTTTTCTAGGCTATATGTTTCATTCTTTTTTCGTTTCATCCCTTGTCGTTGTACCATAAACAATTTTGTTAAGACCAGAGCTACTGATGATGAAAAATCCACAGAAGCTTAAATGAAATATTTTACATGCTCCCTTAAAACCACTTGAAAATTACTTTGGGTCCTTTAGCTCAAATACATCCGCCCCCCGCTCCCCGCCAGGGAGTTCCTGTTGCTGTTTTCTTCACTTTTCCAGTTGAACAACTAAAGTAAGAGGAAACAGTCCTTTAGCTACTGAGTCATGGTACAGTTAATGGGGTAAAACTACCAGGAAAGCAGTCAGGAAGATCTCCTAGCTACCAATTATTTGCTTCAGTCACCATCTCTTACATTGTCAAAAGAATGAAAAATTACACTTCCACATGGTGAGCAAACCTAATGCTAAGGCATATTTTGTATGTGCCACACAATTATTTCTGTTTTCTAAACAATGCTGAGACACTAGAACTTATACTTTATCTATTAATGCATTTACTGATGATGTTGGAGTTTGTGAAATGTGACAAAAAGAACAGATGCAGAAGGATAATGAGAGGAGACAGGTATCAACTGATCTCAACAGTATACACTGTAATAAAGGCAAATAATCATTTTAATGCTTGGTCTTTACTGTGATTCTGAAGGCTAGCTTATCTTGGTTATTTTTGAAGGTCTAATTACTGTATTTGCTGGTGAAAATTCATCCCACATATAATTCAATTTCTTTTATTAAACTTCTTGCCTAATCTTGAAGATAAATGATGTGTTATAATGCCTATTATCACATACTTAACTTAGTGAAAGCAAATTCTGAGAGTTTCAAAAACTACCCAACTTCTCTTTTCCCTTATTATGGCTGGACTCATACTTTTTTCCCCTTTGGTACCAACTGAAAGCAATTTTCTTGCCTTTTCAGTTTTTTTTCTTTCTGCCTTAGGCATTATTTTTTTAACTTAATTATTACTCAGCTTTTTCAGTTTTTAAATGAAGTTTAGATCCCCTTTGGGTTCATGTGAAAAACTTGCTCTCGGAGAGTCCCTGTCAAGACACTTATTGTAATACTCGCTCCTACACGTCTTCAGATACTGATTGCATGTCTAGAGAAATACACCCACACCTTACAAGAGGCGCTAGGTGTGAGTTCAGAAATGACAAGATGGAAGTCGAGAGGGGAGCCACTGGCCCCTAAAACACAGCACCGGGGTATGAACTCGAAGTTGAAGAATGTTTACATGTAAGGCTTTTAGATAAGTGACCGTTATGGAGGGCACTTCCACAGACCCCCGGGCTCCGGCCTGAGAAGCCTCTGCCCGACGGGTGGGTAAGGGCGGCGCTGACCCCGCCAGGCACGCGACTCCTGGCCGGCACTTGGCAGCGCACACGCGACCCCGCGGCCTGGCCCCGAGGGCTCCGTCCAAACGCTCTCCGGGGCCGCTTTCCAGAACGCCGCGGCGACCAGCGCCCCACGCCGAGCACAGCCCCGGCGCCGCCCGCCCTCCGGGCCACTTCCCTCTGCCGCCGCGTGGGGCTCGGGAAACCGGCCGGACCGCGCCGCCCCTCCTGGATCACCTGCTCTTGCTCCTCCTGCGGCCGCCGGTCGCGCCGCCGCGGGCTCGCCCCGGGATCCGGCTCGGTCCCCGCCGCCGCCCGCTCCGCCAGCGCGTCCCCGTCCTCGTCGCGCTCTCCGCCGCTGCCGCTGCCGCCGCCGCCGCCGCCGCCAAGCAGCTCCCCGGCCGAGCACATCCCGCCGCCAACTCCTGCCGCCCGGGACGGCCGCCGGAGGGGCCAAGCCACGAAGCCGGAGGCAGCGATCGCCGCCCGAGGGCCGCCCTGGGATCGGCCACACTCGCCGCTGACAGGAGCCTACGGAGCGCGCCCCGGCGGCCTGGGCGCCGCAAGTACCAGCCCGGCCCGGCCTCTCCTGTCACCGGCTCGCCCCGCCCTCGGCCGCCGGGGCGGAGCCCACCCGGGGAAGGGAGGGGCCAGGGCAGAGGCGGGGCCAACGGGGCGCGCGCGCGCGCGCCTGTGTGTGTGTGTGTGTGTGTGTGTGTGTGTGTGTGTGTGTGTGTGTGTGTGTGTGTGTGTGTGTGTGTTCGCGCGCACGCGTTTGTGAGAGAATATGAGTGTGTGACTATGTACATTACAGACTGTGTGAGAGATTGTGAGAGAGAGGCTCTGTGTGTGTGTGTGTGGGAGACTATGAGAGAGAGTGTGTATATGAGAGACTACGTACGTAAAGACTGTGAGAGATTGTGTATAAGAAATTGTATGTGCATGAGACTGTGTGTGTGAGAGCTCGTGTGTGTGAGAGCCTGATAGGCACTGTGTTGAGAGAGACTGTGAAAGACGCGGTGTATGCGTTTGTGAGGGAGAGAGGAGAGCGTGTGTTGGTAGGTGTGTGAGAGAGGGAAACACACGCAGACACAGAGCTCCACACTCCAGCGGAGCCCCTCTGTGCTTGCCTGGCACTGGCAGTGTGCCTGGGTGTGATGCCGGCTGCCTGTACTGAGTAGCTGTCCATCCTTTACAAGTAATACACATTCTCCGTCTATTTTGTTCCTTTTGCTTCCTCTCTGTGTCTCTCTGAAGGTCTGAAGGTCTCTCTCTGTTGAGTGCTTCCCTGGTGTGTGTTGGTTGTTGGAGCCTTGGGAGCATTTGGTGGTGTATCTGCCTTTGTGTATATTTCTATAAATGGGTAAGAATATGTCACTCAGTGTGTGGTAAGGGAGACATCTTAGTTTATAATTCTTTTTCATGCTACCTGTGGTATCGCAATTTATAATAAGTCACATATATATATATATATATAGCCTTTGTCCCCATTCCTGGCACAGAGCTCCTAAAACCTTGGAGTTTCCTAAGTGGTGAAAGGGATAAAGATGTCTTTTGTTATGTTAATGAGGCAACTTTTTGATAGCCCCTAGGTAACTTAAGGGTGGGGCCTGGTTGTCAGAAGAACCAGCCTTGTGATTAGAGGATTGGAACTTTCAGTCCCCCCTCTGATCTCCTGGGAGGGGAGCGGGGCTGGAGGTTGAATTGACCACCAACGGTCAGTAGTTTAGTCAATCATGCCTTTGTAATGAAGACTCCATAGAAACCCAAAGGATAGGGCTTTAGAGAACTTCCGGGTTGGTGAACACGTGGAGATGGGGGGAGAGTGGCAGCTTAGAAAGGGCATGGAAGCTCTGCGCCCCTTACTGCATACCTCGCCCTATGTACCTTTTCATCTGACTGTGCCCCTGTATTCTTTGTAATATCCTTTATAATAAACTCCTAAAAGTAAGTAAACGTTTCTCTGAGTTCTGTGAGCAGCTCTAAGCAAATTAGTGGAACCCATAGAGGGGATCGTGGGAACCTTCAATATATAGGTGGCTGGTAGAAGCACAGGTAACAGCCCGGAGTTGCAATTGGCAGCTGACGTGTGTGTGGTGGGTGGAGTTGGAGCGAGGGGGAGGTGGGGGGGGGAGGGGCAGCCTTGCGGAACTGAGTCCTGGGCCTGTAAGATCTGTGAACTTATCCCCAGATAGGTAGTGCCAGAACTGAGTTAACTGCTTAGTGGTGTTGAAAAACACACATCAGACTACCCTACCCATTTTGTTAAAGGGAAGTTGAGGGCACTTAAATAATGTATCAAATTTTGTATATCTCTTATCTGTATTTTGAAAAGATAATAGACTATTGTATAGATAAAATATCAGGCTATCTTTCAATGGAAAGTAAATATGCCTAGGTATGGAGAAGACTGAATTATTTGAGATGTTCTATTAAAATGTCTCTAGGCCCAGAGGGAATTAAAATAGGCGGGAATGTAAAGACTTATTTTAAAGAACTGTTTCCTGGTTTTGGTAATCAGGATTGTAGAAGCTAGAAAATATGCCTTTGGCTATCACAAATTAGAAAGAAAATGAATTTGGTTTATTTCCTTTCTTAAAAGCCTTTAAAACCCCAGAGGAAAGTATTTAACATTATATATATATATAATCAGAAACAAATGTCACCATGGGAACCCAAAAGCATTCCCTGTTGGACCTCATTGCTTTCCTCTAATGACATTTTCATTCCTGAAATTTTGCTTTGGCTCTTAGTAGTGTTTCTTATAAAAAATGACCTTATATATCTATTTAAAACAAAACTTTAGGATTATGTATGTGGCACAGAGAATATCCGCTTTTTACTGCCAACTCTGTGGAGCTTAAGGCACATTTTGAAGTTCACCTCTTTTGGCTTGTAGTTGTTAACTTGGTAAATCGAGCAGCTATGCACTCTTCAATCAGGTTACAGGGTGAACAGAAAC